>NC_090695.1:79033070-79333070 GCF_013368605.1 Nyctibius grandis
TTTTGTTTTGGTTTGGGTTTTTTTTTTCCCTTCTGTAGAATGCTTTATTTTTTTCCAGGGATTCATTTATTAGCAAATTGTGCCACTACTTTATATTAGTTCCACAGAAAAGTTTTGGTAGCCCTTAGGACAATGTCTGGCATGTATAAAGCAGAAAAAAGTAGGACTTGCAGAAACCCGTAACTAGCAGCTTCAAAAAATCAGTCTTGTTTATTGCAAGTTGAAACCTCTGTGTGTCTGAGGACACAATCAATAGAAAGTCCCAGGAATGAAGGTTTCACTGTCCTTTCATTTTAGCATTATGAATCAGCTGTATAGCACAGGCATGAGGCATTTTAAACTTTGGATGTGATCTTACTTTGTTTACATATTTGCAGTAATACTTGTCTGTAGCTTCACAAATTCCAAAAAACTTCAGGGTTCACAAAGCGATAGCCCTTTAAGCAACACAAGACCAGGCTGCATGTGATACTAATTTGCAAAGTATCTGCAGTAAAGACTTGCTGACGTTTAAGAAATGCCGATGTGTTCTTGCTATGTGCTGTCTGTTCAGGAAAACTTAAGTGATCACAAAATCCGTGACAAAGAGAGAATTTTTTTTTAAAACCACAATTCTATACATCCCTATCAGAGTCTTACAAGGTGTTTTTCATCAATGTTTGTAATTTAAAACATATTAACAGAAAGATTTTTAAGCTATATTTTATGTATACAAAAGGGTCACAGATGGTAAAAAGATTTGTTACCGTGAGGTAGTGTAGCATTTTGTGATTATAAAATTAATCTGTCTCTAAATCTGTTTAAAGAGTTTTTGCCATATAATGAGCAATATAAATTATTAATATTTTCATGTTCTTAGGGACTTTCACAGCCATAATTTTACCAACACAGCTGTTTGACCCAGTGACATCATGTTTTGCATATTTTTGCATTTTAATGAGTTAGTCATTTAAAAGGTTACAAAGAAACCATAACTCATAAGTAATTAAATTATTTAGCAGAAGAAGTATAAGAAGGTCTTCTGACACAGGTCACTGTGGGAAGGAAGGAGCATCAGTGTGCCAAATTGCACCTGTTTGTTGAAGATAGGTACAAATCAGAAGCTTTACTTTTAGATTACGAGTGGCTGTTTTCTTGGGGAAGTGACTGAATACGTGCACGTACTAAAACCAGCTGAATTTTCTGTCACTGAGATAGAAGGATTTTAGACTGCAGTCACAAACAATGCTCAACACTAAATGGGAGTTGTCTTTCAAGACTTGGATAACTTCAAGATTTTACAGAAAACGCTTAATGTGCATGATGTATTTTCCCTTTCCAGTACTGAAATACAGACCTTCCGAGAGATTGACATTTAATCTTTTTCTGTAATGGTTTAATACATATAAATTCTTGGAGATGAAAGGTAAAGTAGAAGAACTTGGCAACTTGGGTTGCCTTTCTGCAAGCTAAAGATGTTACAAATCCAGACAAACCTTTGAGCCCATCAAAACATCTACAGTTCAGAAAGAAAATGTTTACAAAAAGATTTTACGCTATTACAAAAGAGAAGGAAACGAGGTGTATTTTAGAATAAATTTACTTACTTTTTCATGTTGCGCTACATAAAAAATACATACTTAAAGCCTATGTGGGGGTATATTCATTATGAAGTACAAATGAGAATAATTAAGACATACTGTGACATTCTCAGGGAGGAGGCAAAGTGGGTTGGAAAATGAATTTGCAGTTGAGAACTTTCACTGTCAGCTAATGGGATGCTTAGGAATACCATAGAAACATTAAAAAATCCCACAATCCAACATCATCTCTGCACTTTATTTGAGCATAACTTTCAGAGAGTAACTGCTATTCTCCTTGGTTTCCCTTTTGTTAAATTAGAACCAATAATTACTTGTTACTTGCATGGGTTTATGAAGATTGTTTGCTTTACCCTTGTGTCTGGTGCATTGCTTTCAAAAAGTTAAGTTCTATATAAACCTGAATAACCTTTTAATTAAAATCTTAGTGAAAAAGTGAAATATACTTGAGGTTCGTGTTTGAGATCTTGTACCCCTCTGAAGCTTCTGAAATTTTTGTCAGAAAAGAAAGTAAAATAGTTTCTTAAGAGAGAAGGGAAAAAACTTTCAGAGTACCGACTTTAATTACAGAAGAGATTCCTATAAGGTGTCATTAAAAGATGCTGGGCCTTGGGGGTGACTGGTAGATTCATTCTTTCAGAAGCTGTACGGACCCCAAAGCTGTGTGCACTTAGTGAAGAAGAGCAGAAACTGGTGTTGCAGCCTGGGCAGTTGTTGTGGACAGATTATTCGCAGTCCTGTATCCCGCCTGTGTGGCTGTGGTGGATTCACTGCCATTCAGCCTCCGTTGATTCCTCCAGATAGCCCGAATCTCACATCAGGGAGGGGTGGTGGGGCTGAGGTTTATTAAACAACATTTGAAGCAGTATTTGAATGTGAATCTAGTTATTTTCTGTTAGTTCACAGAATTAAGTTAATGCTATAGCTCAGTTTCTTGTATTTCACTTGCCATGAGAAATAATTTTCTGCTGAAAATCCTGGTGAAAAATCCTTATCAAGAATACAGCACACAACTGAGGGAGTAAAATCCTTATAATTCATGGGTCTGTTTACTCAGTTTTGGCCTTGGGAACAAGCATCATAAAAGAGGATTGCAGATCTTACACATAGACATATTTGGGTTGCTAATTATAGATAGATGTAAAACATTAATTCTTTTCAAAACTTTTCAGGAGTAAACTCAAAATGTGGTAACAGCTTATCTGGTGGGGTTTTTTTAGCCTTGAACATTGGTTTGTTTAGTATAGCTGCGCTAGCACCAAATTAACAAATAGCAAAGTGAAACATACTAATGGCACGTTTTATGCTTTCCAGTTTAAAGATACTATCTATGGTGAAATAAGACGAATACAGTTCTGCATGCAAATAGATGCAGACCTTATTCAGTGAGGAATTAGAAGGCAGTAACAGAAAGGAAATGAAGAGTTTATTGTTTTTATAGCTCTAATATCCATTAAAAGTTAGTAACACAGCAGGTGACAGTTTGGGTAAGTGTAAAGTGAATGTTTTGAAATAAATAGCAGTTGGGTGACCTGGGATGTCAGGGCTCTAGACAAGGGTGTGTGTTTGTCAATATATCCTACATGTTTTACAGACTCCTCAGGGAACAGGGGAAGATACAATTTCACCTTTTCTGTGCCAAAACATTTTAATTATATCTTCTTCCAAGTACAGCGGTTCAGTAACCAAGGATCTGACATTGATGCATGTGTTGATAAAGCTGCAAACATTCAAAATGAGATTAACAAAGATTTTGAGGAAAGGGTGACAGCTAATTTTGCACAGTATTCTGCATCTAATTCAGGTCAGTGTAATGATAGAATATTTTATAAGTGTTGTGTCATCCGGAGGGACTTTTATGATGCTTTGTGGTTTTGAGGATTTGTGTACATGAAAGTATAGTTCTTAATACATCATTCAAACAGGTTATAACTTTTTTTATTGAACATCTATTGGTTGTAGCCATAAACAGGAATAAACTTCAGCATTTAGAAGCAATTTTGTATATCCATCAGCATTCATTACGGTAATAGGTTCCTTTTGTCTAATTCATCTTGAAAGTATTGACTTCAGATGTGAAATGGAACCAAAACTACCGTGCCCATTTTGCGGTGTCGCTTAATATTTGGAAAAAGATCAGATAGAAAGTTATATTAAGTGCATTTAAATAATCAAAACTGTAGTTTCTTTGTATTGTGTGAGACCTTTTGAGAACATCTCAATGTATTTCTGCTCTATTCTCTTGCTTGTTTGAAGGCAACTGACATTCTTCTTTCACTTTTCTTTTTGTTTGTGAAATTTTCTCCTTTTTTTTATCCACTCACTTCTCCATCTGCTTTCACTTTTGTTTGCTTGGGCCGTCTCTCATCCCAACTTGATAATGAGGAATGCGGTGTGACCCTGACCTCTATCAGCCCATGCATGACCTTCTGACTCCCCCACATAACCTTTTGACCTTCTCTTTGACAGCTTGATTAATTACCCTGTGTTATGATTTATGAGTAAGTGCTATGTAAAAATAATAGACAACAGGTGGTCCTCTAAAAACTTTTTGTGGCATGTTTTCTTTTCCTGCCTAACTTGATGAGCTATTTTAAGTTGGGAACTTAGTGGGACAATGTGTGTTTGGCAGTAACACGGCATTTTTACACACTTGGACACAGCGCTGGAATTCAGGGAGCCGAGGTGTAGCCGGAATGGAAATATTGCAAAGTATTAGCAGGGTGCAGTTGCCAAAATGTACATTGGGTGGAAACAGAAAGCGGAGTCAACTGACATTTCAGGCGTTTCAGTCTCAGGTCACGTCTTGAGAAAATTGCTCAAATAATGGAGGGGGCATTTTTCAAGCTGAGCTGCATCTCCAACAGCTATGTTTACTTTAACGCTTCACTAGTGACTTCTGATTGGTTGTCATGACCTCATCCCGCTGTTGCACCTACGATGTTGCAACAGCAACATAGATGTACCCTTCCCGTGGAAAAGATGGGAAATGAACAGAACATACATCTTTCAGAAAGATGAATGGACACCGCTGTGTCTGTTTTAACCACGGGCAGGTTTACGAGTTGAGCACTTTGACTTGCATTTCCCCTGAGAATTAACTCCAGTCTTGTTGCCAACGATCCAAATAGAAACCTGAACTTGAAAAATCAGGTTGATAAAGCTTAGGAAAATGATCTCTTTCAGACCCTCACTTGCAGTCCCAAAAAGATAGTTACGGGGGTCAAAAGATTCCTCTCCAGCCCTGACCTCTCCGGTCACATATGGTGTCCCATCTTGGTGGATTAATATGCAGAGCTGAATGCTTTCAGCTCATTATTCACGTGGCCAGGCAGAAGAGATTTCAAAAGATTTGGAATTTACCTCAAATACTTTGGGGTTCTTTTTTTTTTAACCTTACTCTTGCTGTCAGAGGCAATAATTTTGGTTTTCCTTCCGTTTCTAACGTCTCACTTGAACTTGCAGTGAGAGGCAGAAAGTAACGCTCCATTTCTGACTCGTGTATTATGGTGGAAAGGGCCCTTGTACCTTGTTCTGGCTTTGTAGCAAAGGTATTGTAACCAAGATTCATGATTCTTTCCAACACTCAACTTTTCATCCAGCTTTTCCTTTCATCACCATCTGCTGTCTCTATCATAAGTATTAATTGTATTAGTATTTATGAACCTGAAAGTGGAGTTTGCACTCAGTCCTCTTACCTCCAGAAGCAGTTACCTGGAGGATGCTAGTAGTTAGTGTAGATTACATTTTACTTACCTTGAAGCGTTAGAATTTGGGGAAATAGCTGTTAATTGGGTGTTTTAGTCTGAGAGAGAAACTGTAATTGTATCCACTGAACTCATAGATTAGAGGCTGGGACTCGTATTTATCAGTGTCTGTCTTGATTATTGCGTCTCATCACAGATCTGCTAATGGGGGATGCGGGCAGAGCTTGGCTTCTGTGCAACATCTGTATTCTCTCAGACATGTGGTAGAGCACAGGGCTTGGCTTGTTTCAGTCAGCTGAAGATTGATGGAAATTGGGGGTGTTGTCCCAAAGTTAAGCTTTTTACCATGAAAAAACTTTGCACTTAGAGAGTGGTTTCTCTTTCTGTGTGTACTGGACACACAGGAGAGAACTACTCTACTATTACATACATTGAAAACATAGATAATATTTTTCTGGTGGTGACAAGCTTTTAAAACTCTCCTGGATGATGGCACTTACATCACAGGTCACTACATTTTAATAATGCTGTAAGCTCATCATAGCTGAAATTGGTATTTTAATGACATTGTGAGGTATACACGTCTGAACACAACTTTCATTTTAAAAAATACTTATTAATGAATGTGGTTTTCTCTTTGCTTAACAGTCATGCCAAGGACTGTGTCTCTTGCCTATTATTAAAGTTTGCTAAAGGCCTTTTTTTAGATATTGGTGGTCTTATGTGCTCAGTTTTGCATTGACTTACACTCTGCTCAACTCCACCGCGTTAGTGAGGAGTTCCACCTTTTTATTAATTTTCTGATGGCACTGAAGTTTAATGGTGCAGCTATGCCCACGTGAAATACATTTTTTTTAAATGAATTGAACTTAAAAGACGCATCGTTTACATAGATGTTCTTTAGAGCGGAGTATTCCTTTTCAGTAGAAAATGCTTGGGCTAAGGCTGGATTGAGAGGGGTTGTAACTGGGTACAATTTTATCAGTCAATTTGTTTTTCCATGTTCCTTTATACATGTTACTCTCAAATCTTCTTTCTGGTGCCATTGTTTACATCTTGCAGGATGCAGAAGTACAAGGGAAAGGGAAATACACTACATCATGTAAGCAAAACAGTTTGAAAAGGGATTACTTTCCTAAGAGAAAGTCTTATTAATTGTAAGATTTTTTTTTTTCTCAATTATGGGAAAACCTATCTCAGTTATTGCTTAATTATTTTAATTGTGCTGACAGGAAAGGCCTGCTATCTGGGAGAAATTTAAAAAAAAAAAGGTAAAGGGAGACATGTTATGCTGCTTAAAATATAATTGATAAAAATCCTTTAATTGATTTATGAAATAGTGAATTTAAAAATGGAATCATATTTCATCTGTTGATGTCTATGTGAAAAATTGACATTGTGTCCTCATAAAATTGGACAAATGAGTCATGTAATTTTCAGTTACATAATCAATAACTTAGACAAATTCTGCTTCTTTGATGATTTATGTGTCTGTTTTGTGGTCAGCCTAGAGTGGACACAGTTTCAAATCCCTGTAACACTTGTAGACCTGCAGTAAACGTATGAGTTTTGCATTTGGCATTATATAGAAAACAAAACGAATCAATACGCAGAACATCTCTGCTCAAAACGAGCGGGTCAAGAACACGAACAGCACAGAGAGCCCCAAAACCACCAGCCTCCCAAGTACTGCGAGAACTTGGTCCTGCTCTGCCACTAGCGAGCTCAAAAGCCATCCTTTCATCTGAGGCATGTGATTTAGGGATGTTCGTAAGTGGAATTCTCCCCTGCGATGGATTTTGGGCTTTGAATTTTCCACGTTGGAAATTTTATGTGTTCATAGTAGCGGTGTGTGTTAATATGACCAGCAATGGCGTGGGTGGATTTTAAACTTTGTCTTCTTTAATGTTCCGTTCTCCTTTGCCCTTCCCCCTTTGTTTGCTTATTTATTTGCCTGTTTATTTATACACATGCCAGTTCAGCTCACTCAGCAGGGAGGGCAGGGGAGCGACATGACAGGAGACCACTTACTCACGGCGCCGCGTCTAGCGAGAAGGCAATTTTCCCTTTGGCCTATGGTGACCTTTTTTGACTACGTCCCTTACGCCAGAGACAGTGCCCTGAATGCCTCTATTTCACCCTGTTTAGCAGAGTGCAACCATGCCCTTTAACTTGGTTTTTGGTGGGAGGAGAAGCTACGGCGGACGTTTGAGAAGGGCACAAGGACGAGGGTTAGGAACTCCCTTCAGATGCGATTTTGATAACTAGTCGAGTGTGTCCAACTGTAGAAAATCACCGAGTGACAATCTGTCTACCTGACAGTGGCCACAATGTGCTACAAGGTTTGTGAATGGCTCTACAGATCAGAATAAAGGAAGCCCAAATAAAGTATCTTTTGTTGCTGTGGGCTCGGTTTGCTCTGGCCAGCTAGGTATGGGGACCTCTTTGATCCTCGTGCCTAGCCCAAGTGCAAAGCGAAGCACCAAGTGAAAAGCTGGAATAAAGCTGTTCAGTTAGATAATTAATATAGACGTTTCCAAAAAGTAAGTCTTTATTAAAATTTACTTTTAAAGGACAGCTTGATTTTGACTGGGAACCCATGGTAACTTTAAGGACTCATCTGTTAAATGCACGTGTTTCTCTTTTCTCCCTGCATTTGCGATTATATCTTCCATGAATATTACAATTCATGTGTGATTTGCCATCATTTAAAAATCATAATAAAATTTTTGGCTGCTTTATTCAAGATTTTTTTCTCATTCGCAAATTCACGTATTTTTCAGCCAGTTCATTTTCTGAGGGGCAAAAATGCAGCTGGTATGCTCCGAAGCATCCTGCGGGTCACAATTTTTTTCTGGATTTGTTGAGTACAGGACATAATCCCAGTGAAGTTTTAGAGGAAATTTAAAGATGTAC
The DNA here is from genome assembly GCF_013368605.1 of Nyctibius grandis. Lineage (NCBI taxonomy): Eukaryota > Metazoa > Chordata > Aves > Nyctibiiformes > Nyctibiidae > Nyctibius > Nyctibius grandis. The sequence continues at coordinate 79,041,274 of NC_090695.1, forward strand.
TTAAAAGTCATCCCCACAGTAAAAGAGTTGACTTGTAAGCAATACCATTGAATCAGTTTTGGTATTGATTCATTGTTACTGCCGCTATTGGTTCTGCATGGTGTGCTTGTTGTCAGCTAGACAAAAGGTTTTGCTGTTTTAAACTGCGGTGAATAATTTTCACATGCTTTCTTTAATATATACATATATATATTTATATTTAATTTTTTTTTATATATATATATCTCTATGAAACCCCTCCATCCTTTTTATTTTAAGCTTTTTATTGGCTGGGTATAAAGCTTTTTGTTCATCATTATGTAGAGTTCTTAAAATAATATTTTACTTTTAGTTCTTGTGCTGTTTTCTGAAAAAGTCATATAAAGTGCTTATGAATAAAACAACATATTAAATTATTTTAAAGGTAAAACAGGCAACTTTTCTGACGCTGAGGGATGTATATGAGCATAAATGCACACACAGACACATATTCACACATCAATATCCCTTTAATGACAGAAATGAAACTAACAGAATATTCTTAAAATACCCTTCTATAAATTATGTTGTGTGAACTTACTGAAAGAAATATAAAAGTTTTTAAGAGCATTAAAGTAAATGCAAAGCATTTTCAAGCATTAAATCTCCCTTTTCATATTTCTTCTTTTTGTGTGTGTGTGTATCTCTTCTGAAACAGGAAGGCTATGGAGTAATAGTACTGAATCCCAATGAGAACTACATTGAAGTGGAGAAGACAAAAGCCCAAGTACAGCTGTCTTCTGATAGCTCAGATGAACCTGCGGAAAAGAGGGAAAGAAAAGATAAAATCCAGAAGGAAACAAAGAAGCGACGTGACTTCTACGAAAAGTATCGAAATCCACAAAAAGAAAAAGAAACTATGCAGATGTATATTAGAGTAAGTTTGTTTTGGTTTTGTTTGCCCTTCTGTAATGATGTATAGATATGCTTACTGTCCATATTGGCTAATAAACAGCATGCTTTTTTAAAAACAAACACATTACCGAGATGGCATTCAAGAGTTCATAACGCAGTTCCTGGCTCTAAACTTTGTTGATATTTTTTTGTCACTTACTGAATGTGAAGTTTCGGAAGACTTACAAAACATTCCTTTCTAATTTCAAAGGGGAACATCAAATAAACCCCAGAGGAACTCACTGGTGCTATCAGGAAAGAGAATGATTTAAGGAAGACTTTGTAAAAATTATTTTATAAACGGAGGTGTACATAAGAAACACTTTCTAGCGCAGCTCAGGCAACTTATTAGCTTCACATGTCATGCGTGCATTTATTGTACTATATTGTCTTATGTTGGGGAGGCAGTAGTTATAGCCTGACAGTTTTTTAACGTATTACCTGCTGAATTAATGATGTATTGTAGAAAATACCAGTGTTCATCTTGTGTGGTAGTAGATTTACCCTATAATGTATTGTTTTCATATGAGCAGCCATCCATTGTGTTTCAGCTGAACTTCTGAAGGCAGATAAAGGAGGAGAGTTATTAATATCTTAATAAATATTTAAGCTAGAATAGTTCAAGAATGGTGTAATGAGGAAACTCTGTCCCTTGCTCTTTTCTTAGTGAACCATTGCACTTTGTAATGCTAACAGCATGAGATCGTTATAACAGTGCTACCCGAGGATTTCTAATTCTGCAGGGGGCACAAACAATATTATTTGCACTTTGACACATTCTGCTTCATATACATACTATGCATTATACATTCGAGACTGAGTCATGCAATTTCCAAAGCCCTTATTATGAAAGTTAGTATTTTCATTCAACGGTAAAACACGTCAGAAACGCCACAGTGTAGTTAAAACAGTAAAAATGTATGTGCCTTTCTGGTACAAAACAGAGAAGAATACAGCAAAAGGGATGTTACAATCATCTTAAATTTTAGCAAGTTCCTGTTAATTGTCATTTAGCATAACAATGTTTGTAAGAGAAGTACAGCTTACTGGCTAGCTAAAAGGGCTTGTAACCTGGATGCGAGATGATCACTAATACCACAAATATTACTGTGTCTTTTGAAAAATATCTTGCTACTGAGTATGGGAAACAAAAGGATGCATATACATTTTCAAAGTCACTAACAGGGCACTGTTTTTTCTATGCACTGCTTTTCATGAGAGGTGCCATTCTGCCCACCAGCCAGACCCTGCTTGTTAAGAGGGGCGACCAGGCTTGTCTCAAGGTCTGTCAGAAGTCAGTGGATGATGTTGCTGTATTGTCCAGAAAGCCGTTTAGTCAGCATGCTGGTCCAGTGTCCCCTTGTTGAAAGTGAACCTTTTTTTGATACCTTTTTAGCAGTTGCACCTTCTTGTGGCTCTTTTACTTGACGAGGCATGAAATTTGGCTTCAGGAGGTTTGACCCCGAAACATAAAATGCATGACTTTGTCCCCTTTTTTGCACAGCTCTGTGCCTCAGATATGACTGTTGATGTTCCCTTTATTTGGTTTTCTTCAAACCAAGGAAAGAAGTAGCATAAGTTTCGGTGAAAGTGTGGGTGGTGCCCTCCTTTCCTGGGTGAATTAACTGAAATCGGATTTTCTAGTGCAGTTGGTGTTTTATTCTGAAAGAATTCTTTAGGACTTTTTCTTTAGTAGGCTCTAGTACAGATAGTTTTTTGAAACAGAATGAAAAACGTCCCTGCTTTGGTGTGTGGCAGGACAAATTACTGCAATTTACTTGGTTATCGGTTTCTGAAACAAAACTGGACCTGCTGATAGGGTGCCATTTACTCTGTTGGGCAGAACTGCTAAGTCCGTAGGTGGTTGCAAGAGGAGCTATGAACGTAGCGTGCTCTGCTCCACCTTTCTGGCCACAGACACGGTTGTCAGTCTGCCCGGGCATCGCACGGTGCAAAGAAAATGGTGCAATGCCATATTTGCAATGTATTTCTTGCCTCCTGTGCTTGGGTCTGTAGGATTACGTGAGCTGCAGGAATCGCAGCTCGTTTGCACCCTGGGACTGGCTGCCGGGCTTAGCACAACCACGGGCTGCTGCGGAGTATGGAGTGGGAGCTGGTTTGGAGTAATCTCAAAGGGCAATTGGGATATGACCTTTACTTACTGTGTAGTATAGTATACCTTTGACTCACTGGGCTCTTGAAATAAAACATATTGTCACTCCACAGAAATATTTAAGGATGGTATATGCTTCATAATGATCTTGTCAAAGAGTTTTGAAAAACCTGAGCAAGCCTTATGTCATCTTCGCCAAGCAGGGAAAACTGGTGCAGAGAGACTAGATGAAAAAAGGCATCAACTGCATCTAACGTTGAAGGAAAATTTGTTTGTGTCAAATACGCTGGAGAAATTGTTTCAAACTGTTACGTAGTAGGAATAAATATCCTCGGTTTTGTTCTCATAGGGTCATTGAGATCTGTTGTGGTCTGATGAGGAAATGCCATTTGAACAAATCAAAGCTGTCTGCATGATGCTCCCAGTTGTGCAGTTAGATTTTCCAAGAACTGGAAAAATGGAGCTCTTCCGTGGTAAATTTCTTTAAGTATTTTCTGTATTTTTGTAGAAAAAAAAAACAAATAGCTGGGATACTCAAGAATATGTAAAAGCAGAGTCTTAAAATGCAAAATCTCAAATTGCACTGTATTTTTGTACAAAATGAGTACAAATAAAAACGACTATGGGAGCGTGTAGTGCATTAAGCATAGTGCTTGAAAGATCAAAGTACTTATTGTTTCATGCTGGAAGTTTCCTTAACTATGAAATAATGTACTTTCTGGCATACATTATAGCTTGTTAAAGGGTCTGATTTGGTCTGGGCAATAAACATCATGTCAAACATTATGGCAGAAAAACCTGCTTAATATGTTTTGTAATAAGACAGAATTTTTTGTTCTTGAAAACATCTGCCAAATGAATTCACGAGTGAAGACAGAAAATGTCATCAGTTCAGTAACAATCTTATAAATTTGGTTTCTTTTTTGTCGATGCAAACGAAGAAAAAAACTTCTTTATAATCAGCATTGACTATAATACTTTATGGAATGATTAAACAAAAGCATTTTACTTTTATATAACATGCTAATGAATGCATATGAATTTTAATACTCTAACTGTTCAGATTTTAACAAGCATATTGCCAGCAGATCATTTTAAAAGCATCTGTTTTTTAATGTGTTGAATGGAGGATTGAGTCAAATAGCTAAATATGTACATACATCCTTTTAAAAAACGTATTTCTGTCCTTATAGATACTACCATTTTTTCTTAGACCACCAGAGGCTGCTGCTGTACATATCGGCTAATGCTTCCCCCCAGAAACTTTGTACCCTTGCCAACCTTCATTTATTACTGAACCAAACTGAGAATTTGTTGATCTCTAACCTTTTTCTATGGAAACAGATCATACAGGCTTAAATGTGACATGATTATTCCCACCATCCTCCAAACCATCTCCCACTCCCTACAGATTTTCACATTGACAGCGTCTTCTCTAAGTTAAAAGACACTTAGAAATGTAAATCAGTATTTATCCCCTTCTAAATAGCATACACCACTTAAACAAGTGTACTGAATGGATTCTGAAATGTTATTAAAGGAAAAGGTATAAATCACCTAATTTTATAATAATAGTAATTTGCAAAAATGTTATGGCCACAATAGCCGAAGGATATCACAGAGGCAACAAAGGAAGAAGCAGGAAGAAGTACTTTTATCAGACCAACTGATGGGGTCAGGTTTTCTGGGCAAAAGGAATAAGCCTTTCCCAGGCCTCTATGTTAGGAATTTTGTCCTTTCTTTTTCCACCGAGCTTAGCTGCTTTAATAATTTTTACTGCATATATTATTTTTACTATAGCACAATCTGTAACGGCAGTATTTACACTAACAGCGTACCAATGAAATCAAATTAATTTCAGATGTAAAATACTTTTCATTAATAATTTTTCCCATTTTCTGCGAGAGGTTCTATAGAGAAAGATCATGTGCAACTAATTAATTTGGATGCATCAGGATAATTTGTGCCAGTATTTAGGAGAAGGTGGTAAGAGGCAGGTTTGTTAATACACGGTTAAGTGCGCAGCGGCTGCTGGTGGGCAGGAGATCCTGGCAAGCGCGCAAGCACAGTTGTGCGACTTCTGCTTGTTGCTCAGCACGGCTGCTACGAGACATCGCCTGACTGCAGGTCACCGCCGAGCTTCCGCGTGCGTGGGGTGACCTCTCGGCGCAGCGGGTTTATGTCACGTTGGAGATGGAGCCGTTTTTCCGGCGTGGCTGTGGTCCCGCCAGCTGTGCGGGTCTGGCCCCGTGGCCGTCCCCGGGCAGATGCAGGCTCCCTCTGCCCACCCTGTGACTTGGCAAGATGCACACCCGCTCTCGTCCAGAGCCTGTGTGACTGCATTAGCGTGCTGCTGAGACCAAGCTAATAAGCCCTTTATTCCACCAGAAGAGACAAAATGACAAGCGCTAGGCAGACAGCTCCCAAGAGGTCAGGGACATGCTCCAGCACAGAGAAAGTCCACAGCAGACCTGGGCATCAGGACTGGAACCTCCACAGTCTCAGTCCAATGTTTATATCGCAATGCCTTTTTTTTCTCCCCCTTTCACAGCTATCAGCATTACTTTACCTACACCTCTGAAGTAACACATGGTTTTACTTTGTCCATATTTACCTTTTACAGCCCATTACTTCCTTATGTTCTTGAAAAATCTCTCACATTTCTAAGCAACAGCAAAATCATGCTGGCAATGGAAAACTCAAGAGAACTGCTTAGAAGCTACCATGGCTTTATTGCTCTTGCCCCATGTACTGCTGGGCACCCAGAGTTAAAAAAGACTGCAGTTCAGGTGCTGGGACGTAAACGGGTAGTGACGTTCTGGGTGCCGCAGGATATTTGGGGCACCTGGGGAGATCTGGACAATGTCTTGTAGGACCTGCACCACTCTGGCCCAACAGCTGGGAGCCAAGCAAAGGGATCTGAAGCATCTACAGTGGCACTGAGCACCTACAGTTAGGCCTCCACATCGTTCCTAAAGGGTCACATAAGCTTTACCTTCCTACAGTAGTTTCTATATAACAGGAAAAATATGTGTATATCAAATTTTGCTCTATAGATACTACAGTGAACAGGCATCTTGCATTAAATAGCCAAGGTATGCAGAGTTTAAACTATAGTAGTATTCAATACTTTATGCATAGGCTATTCAGCTTGAGCAGTTAAATTAGATATTTTTAAAAATCCTGAGATTGTAAAGACTTCTTATGGTATGTTTTGCGTCTATTAGTCTGGAAAAGTTGTATTTGTTTTCTTTTCCTTGAGCAAGTGAGAAATCAGAGACACAGATAATCACTGAAGAAAGATTTTGCATCTCTTCAAGAGCACCACTGGCTTTTCTTTCTGCCGTACCCTCTCTTTGTTCTGCATTTCACAAGTATGGTTTAATCAAAGAAAAGGAATAAATCGGAGCTGTCTAGCTTTGGTGTCTTTCAAACATTCATTACATGATGCCGACAAAATGTGCATTGTTAGATCCTGCTCCTAAAACGTGAGGCAAGCCGTGTGAGTTTCCAAAAGAAAGAACCAGCTTGCATCTCTCCTCCCACCACGAGCTGTGCGGTGCTCCCGTTGTGCTAAAAAGGACCGTCTCTCACAGGTCAGATGAGTCCTCCTTCCTTTCAGATGGGATTCAGGCTTGGTAAACCTGGCCAGTTAGCGAGCTAATGGTAAAGAAAACTAGCTCAGCAGAAAGCGGACCTACTTGTTGAAGGCAAAGGTGAATAAAATTATTCAAACTTCTTGTACTCGGATACTGCCTGTCTTTGATTGTAGAGAGGTTGCAGTTAAGGACTGAAAAGACCTTGTAGGTCTTCTGGTCCATCCTCCTGCCAGTACAGATTTCTCTCTGCAAGTATCCTTTATCATTTATCTAACAGAATCAAAGGATAATATCCTTTTAGCTGATACCCAAAACAAGGATAATATCCTCTAACCTGCTGCATGCAGTTGCACGTTTTGATGCTAGATCTCAGTGTGTTTGGAAAAACTGGCAGCAAAAATTTAGCAGGGGCTCCAGTGGCAACATACACCTTTTTGCAAAGCTTGGAGATTCTTTACGTGTTTTTTTCTTGGAGACCAGTCAGCCATAAGAGCCTTGATATAGTGAGAGATGCTGAAAATTAATTTCTGAGATAAATAAATATGGTCATCTTAAGATGAATGGTGCTGTTACAAAATTAACACTTTTCGGTGGGGACACACCACCCCACCCCACTTCTCTAGAAATATTTATGGGTTTTGGGTAGGGGAATATGAGAACTGTACCGTGATGCACGGAGGTCAGGAAAACAACATTTGTGGAGTCCTAAGAAATTAATGTCAGCAGACAGGGAACTGGAGCACAGGATGCCCAGTACATTCAAGGATGTTGTTTTCACCTCATTTGCTACAGAAAACAAAGTGAAAATTCAGGAAAAAATATGAAAAAAAAATCTAGCTTTTGGGATTGAGATAAATCTGGTAGTTCCTCTGTAGTCTGCTTGGCTGCCTGGAGCAGTGATAGCTGCCAAAGGGGTTAGAAGTAGGGGAGGAAAGGGTGGCATGGAGCAATGTGGATAAAGCTGCCCAGAAAAAATGTCAGTTCCTACCCTGCAATTCATAGGTGTCTGACAATTTGAAAAATTAATTATTGTAGCACTTTCTTTCATTGCATTTTAAAATCCTTACGAGTGAAGAATTTTACTAACTAAAATCCTTACTTTCTGTGAACTTACTTACTGTGTGATGTTATTTTGAATTACTTACCTCTTGAGATCAAGGTTTGTCTTTTTAATCAGCTCATTGTCATCCCTATACAGGCAAAGAAATATGCCTTATTGTGAGCTCTGAGGAGAACAGAGTCGTGACCTCCGTTCTTGCTATGCCTTAGTGTACTCCATAGCTGATCAGCACGCCCTAAGAACTACCTTTTTACCAACCTCAGAGAAAACTTCATTTTCGTAGTGTCCGAACAGAAGGCTTTCCTAAGGTAGTCTGTTTTACGATATCTCCAGCCATGAACACGTCTAAATTAGGAGAGATCTTCCTGTTTCTGTCTCGGCTGAATCCTTGTTTTATCCTTCTCTCCCTGGCTAAAAGGGGATGCTAAACCGATGAAAAATGCTTTTTGTCTTTCATGGTCGGTGGTGTCGGTAGCAGGTTTTGTCCCCTGAACGGGCTGCGTGCTGTTCAGCCGCATTCTTCTACACTTTGTTATTTAACAGTTGATTCTCATCTTCTTTCTGTGTATTTTTTGATTGGTACTTGGCAAGAGTGAATTTGTCAATACACAGTGAGGTGTATTTTCTTTATTATCAAGTAATACTTGAATTTTAGTTAGTTTTCCCAATAGATGGCACTGCTTGGAGAGAAACTACTGAATTAAGTAAGACCGGGTTGCATGGAGAGTCACCAAAAGTTGTATGTGTTGAGGAGCCTTAAGTTTTTCTGGGCTCTTCAGCAACAGTTTGGGAGCTTCTAGTTTGGTACTTTTAGCAAAAGCATAGAGTGAGAAAAGTGTCATAACTCTATTGAATAGGTTCTTCAGAAAGGAGGGGACGTCCCTGGGTTAGGAGCTTTTGATTAACACCTCTTCTGTTGCTGGCGAGCAGTGTGAGTAATCACAGGGATTGCACATCAGGGTCGCACAGTCTCCAGTTGCTGTTCTGCTGTTAGATCATATAGCAGGAGGGATCCTTAGTTCACCATCGGGATGTGCTGAAATAATTTCCCATACATTCAGCCAAGTGTCAGTTTTCTAGTTCTTTAATAAAATACTGCTCCTGGCTGCTAAGCCTCTACACTTCCGAAAAAGCAGAGAAAATATTACATCTGGTTTTGTCTGTCATTATTGAATTAGGGAGTGAGTGGAAGAGTTGCTCTGTCCCAAAAGACTTACTTACAACTTACACATTGTCTAGTATCGCTCGAATTTGAGTCAGTCGCTATACCTGTAGTGCAGTGTGAATTACACAGGGCAGTTCCCCCTCACACACACACCCACGCAAGTGCACGTCTGTGTGTGCGCACACAGGCACTACCTACACCGCAGCACACAAAGCCTACGCATGTTCTTGCATGTTCAGCATCCTGCAGGCTCTGCAGGAGGTGGGCTCTGACATAATGCGTGCGGGCATAGGATACAGAAGACTGGAAAGTTTCCTTTTTACCAAAAGCAAGGATTTAATCAGTACATCCAGCCATATAGTACAGTAAGAAATTTAAAATGTAGTTAATTCAGACAATACACCTGGTACTTCATAAGCATCTGCAATGTGTTTATTCTTTTGGACTGGTGTTTCCATCCAGGATGGTTTTTCATTCCTATCTCCTATCTTTTCCACCTGCTGTGTAACTGAATAATCTGATTTCATGGATCTTGCCAAGTTCAGCCTATATCCTAGAAAAGTGGACAATTGACATTATCACTTATTTGTGTCACAGCCACTCTTCTTAACCTGGGAAAACAGAAGCCTTAACTGCATGTAAATGTTAAGAGGACAGATATTTATTTCTTTTAGGGATCTGGTTTGCTGAGGAATTCTTTTGAAGTTAGCGAATTAATTAATGAAGAAATTTGGCAAAGCTTAGGCTGCGTAAGTAGTTTTGAAAGATTTCTAGGTTTTACAATTAGCTTTGTGGTCTTATCCTTTGATAAGTCAATGCCCTCACACATTCCACCTTGCAGTACACCTCTCTGAGCCAGTGGGAACTCCGCTTTTTCTGTTGTTTGAAAAATGAGCAAACACATTTGATGACAGGATCATGTTATTCATCATGTGTCCTTTGCACTGGCTGCCAAAAAAGGGTAGGCTTATGTTTAATGGCTGTTGCTTATTTTTAAATCCCTTACCAGTGAAGACCTTGGCTGTGTATGAAATCCTCCTCATTGAGATATGTCAAGCTTTCAGACACTGTGTGCTGTTTAAGGCTCTAACTGCTCTGCCTTAAGTGGGCAAATGAGTTATTGCTGTGATAGATCTTAAAATAACAGCATCTGATTTGATCATGGAGTCCACTTGTCTTAAATACCTTTCTGCTGCTGGCTGGCTGTGTGTTCATTATGTTCTTTCACCATTTCCTTTCTCTTTCTCTTTTGAACTACCCCAGCTGACTGGTAGAGTTTGGCTGATATTTAAATGGTTTTCATCCTGATGGGCACCAGACACTATCATCACTGGAGTGGAAGTTCAGATACTGTTGTCTTCCTGTTGCAATTGTGGTAAATAACCATGACATGGTTTTCTAACAGCGCTATGAAGTAGTGCCTATTTCTGACCGAAGATAAGTGGCCAGGGAAAATTCAGGTCTGCTAGGCTCAGCAAAGATAGACTGCAGTTGCAAAAGGTGACCGCTGCCTTCATTGTGCTGGGGGGCCACAGAGCATACAAAAGTTGGAAAAAAAAGGTTATGACATGAAAATGATTTTGTGTCCGCAGTGGTAGTCATCTGCAGGACCTCTCTGGAGTGTGTTCAGAGTCACTCTGTCTCAAATGCACATGGTTTGAGGTTTGGGGAACTTCCACAGTGTATGTTTTTACACTTCCACAACACTGGAACTGCAGAGCTCGCTCTTTCTGCTTATGATTGAAAGTATCAGACACGGCACTTGTGACCAGTCCTGGCCGACACTGCTTTGAGCATGGTGTTGGACTAGATGACCTGCAGAGGTGCTCTCCAGATGGTGTGGTTCAGTGGTTCCACCTCAGCCCTCAAAGAAGTATTTAAATTACTGATAGGCATTGTGGACATTGTGAAGAGGGGTGCATTTCCCTGTCTCAGAACATTTGGTACTACTGAGGTTGTGATTGGTCATCCACTTACAAAGAGCAGGCTCAGGTGATTGAGACCAGAAAGCCTACATAGTTATTGGCATGGTTAATACCATGAGGTCTTGCACAAGTACTGCTACAGAAATGCACCTTAAAAGATACAAGCCCCTCCAGACAGGCAGTGGTGTTTCTCGTCATTTTTAACACGGGCATGTTGAGCAGAACATTCATGATGTCTTCAGAGATCAAGAAATTCCCCAAGCTGGATCATCTGCTTAAACTTGCTGAAGGACCTTAGAGCAGTACAGCAGTAGGAGTTTTTTCACAGATGTTCTCCAGATGTTATTGTCATGCACATTTTTGAATAATGGGAAGGATACAAGCTCTCTCCTTGTCCTTCCTGCTCCTGTCCTTTGTTATTTATTGGGCAAAAAAGAGTTTTGTCTGCATTGTTAATTTGAGTCCACAAACTTTCATTTTAAACTACAAAGCAGTTCTTGAGTTTGGGAAGAGAAAAAAATACCCCGTGACATTCAGATTGATTATTTGCCAAGTGTGTGTTTAGAAGAGGATAGACATGGCAGAATTAAAAAGGCTGCAACTTTATTAAAACGTTAGTGAACAGCAGTTTAATTAAGCCTGTGCACAACTGGTTCTTAGAAGATTTTATCTACACTGTTAATTTCAAAGTGAGACCTGAGTCTATTTCTCAGCTGCGGACCAGTGCATTAGCTACAAGTTGCCTTGAAGTCCTTGCACAGGCCCTCAGTTTCTCTTCATCTCTTAAACCTGTGCCCATGTTCATAAAGGGTTACGAATTATTTAAGATATTCCTGTCCAGTTTTCTGTGAATGCTGTTCATTGGAAGAAGTCTGCTCGGACAGATGCCTGTGTTCCTACTTCCAGAACTAATCCGTGCTGCTTGGTGGAGAGGCAGTTTGGCGTCTTCTGGCGTTGTACTGGGATATAGGGCACAGTGAATGTGATTGCAGTTTGGGGATTTCCAGGACATCTGGTACCTAGCAAATATCAGTTCTTACCGCTCATTGTCAGCTTTATTACTAAAAAAAAATAAGATTTATAATACATTAGTATAGAAACATTTGCACTAACGGAGCTAAACTACAAAAATAGCAAAATATGTTAAACATGGATTGTTAAACAGTGTTCAACCTTTGTTAACCGTAAGACCTATCAGATCTCTTCCAAAGTCTCGGTTAGCCTGAAGATCTGGTTAGTCAGCTCCTGCAGGACATCCAGGACCAGTGACAGTTTGCCCAGACCATTCTTGGTGTTACAGCTTTTCTGCTGCCACCATTAAGGACAGATCCTGCAGTTGCCCAGGTCCATTCTTCTGCACAATCTCTTTCTTCTCCAGTGCAGCATGGAGTCAGTCCTGCTTCTCTTTTCCTGTTTATCAGCACTTCATTCCCTATCACCAAGCACTTGGACATTTCATGGCAATATGGGGATGTGCTGGGTTGACCTTGGCTGGCTATGAGGTGCCCACCCAGCAGCTCTATCACACCGCTCCTCAACTGGACAGGGGAGAGAAAGTACGACGAAAGACTTGTGGGTTAAGATAAGGACAGGGAGATCACCCAGCAATTACCATCACAGACAAAACAGACTCAACTTGGGGAAATTAATTTAATTTATTGCCAGTTGACAACAGAGCAGGATAATGAGAAATAAGAACAATCTTAGAGCACCTTCCCCCCACCCCTCCCTTCTTCCCAGGCTCAACTTCACTCCCAAATTCCCCACCTCCTCCCCTCCAGCAGCACAGGGGGATGGAGAATGGGGGTTGTGATCAGTTCATCACATGTTGTCTCTGGTGCTCCTTCCTCCTCAGGGAGAGGATTCCTCAAACTCTGCCCCTGCTCCAGCCTGGGGTATCTGTTCCAGGTGGATATCTGCTCCACCATGAACCTCCATCGGCTGCAGGGGCACAGCCTGCTTCACCGTGGTCTTCCCCAGGGGCTGCAGGGGAATCTCTGCTCCGGTGCTTGGAGCACATCCTGCCCCTCCTTCCCTGACCTTGGTCTCTGCAGGGCTGTTGCTCTCACACATTCTTACTCCTCTCTTCGACTGATGTTGTTGTGCAGGTGTTTTTTTTCCCCCCTTCTTAACTATGTTGTCCCAGAGGTGCTACCACCATCACTGATGGGCTCGGCCTTGGCCAGCCGTGGGTCTCTCTTGGAGCCAGCTGGCATTGGCTCTGTCGGACATGGGGGAGCTTCTAGCAGCTTCCCACAGAAGCCACCCCTGTAGTCCCCCTGCTACCAAAACCTTGCCATGCAAACCCAATACAGGGGATTATGTTGTTTCCTTACACCCTTTTCCTTAAGTTCTTTATTAACATTTCTCTTCTGTACCTTAATGAGCACGTTGCTGGCTTTGCCCTGTGGATACACGCTACATCTTGCTTTTGCCACTCACTAAAGTTATTTCTTCCTTCCCAAAGAGCAAGAGGTAAAAACCCTCACAGAAGAAAGACCTGAGATATTAATAAGCAGGAGGTGGTGCTACATCAGTAATGCTTCTATCTTTTTCTGATAAATTTTATTGGGTCTGCGCCACCATTGATGAGCAAACTGGTTTTTTTTTTCAGAGAGGCTCTGGTAATGGGGTGGCATGGCAAAGCCCAGCAAACAGCCGAAAAGGGGTTTAGCATTTGTCGAATAAATCCAGGGAGGGTTTGTTAGGATTGTTGTCTGGTTTTATCCTGGCGTAATGTTTTATAGCAAACTCATAAAAACTTTGACGAGAGATGTTGGAAGAGTAATCTGTAAGATGGACAGTATGTATACATCAGGATACAGAGAAGTTTAACAAAAGGAACTTAAAGGGTAGAATTATTTTTAATTACAGCACAATAAGAGCCAAGCCTCCAAAATTTAAGTAGCGGTTTGAATGGCTGCAGGTTGCACATGTTGAATCCACTTAATCCTTGTTGTAAAACACATCAGACAAATGGTGTTGGCTAATAAAGGATTAAAACGGCTTCAGGGACCATTTATAACAGTAACAAAAGCTACATCCATGTAGTTTTTTGAGGGTTTATCTTTCTTATCCCACCCACCAGCACAGACATCATAGGTTACATATTCTAAAGAAGATATAGATTATTCTCAAGATCTTCAGCTATATCTGGAATTTCTATTCCGTTATTGTTCAGTCTGTAATCTCAATCAGACCCCCAATGTTTGGACTGTGCTGCCTGAGTTAGAAGATTGCTCCCAATTTTCCAGTTAGGTCAACCAAAAAAATTAAGATATGACAGAGGGTCAGTGGAAGAAATTCATATCAAAACAACTGCTCACCATGTCATTATGACAACCTGCTGTAACAAATGTGCTTCTGTTTTAACTTATGACAATTAATTGCTAAAAGTAATTTAATCTGACAGTGGCAAGATGTTGAAAGACTCGTGAAGATGTCATAAAAGCGACCTTTCTGCCCATGTGCAACCAAAAGCCATTTTTAACAAGGAGCCTCAAAAACAGTGCAACTTCTTTTGTACTTTGTTAATTAGTTATTGATTTGAAACAATGCTCTGCCAAATATTGTCAGATTAGCTAGACGCCAGCAAGGTCATGGTGTGACAGTCGAGTCCTGATAATCTTATGGTATATAAGAATTCTTTTTTTCTCTGAACCTTTTGTTCCGATATCCTGAGAATTACATTTCCTGGCTTTAGCATTTGTGCTAATTTAAAATACAGCCAAGCTGTCTGTTATGTAGTTGGATGTTTTTGAGTTGTTAAAAAATGACACTGCGTTAGAAGAAAATTGCTAGTGATCTAATGTCTAATGATCTTCGGCGGCGGCGATGCACCGCTGCTGCAACGCCAACGCCCTCCCTAATCTGGGCAGAAAAGAGCCTGCTTCAGTAAAATGATCAGCGCGAGGGAGTCGCGGGGTTCAAGGCAGAGGTAAAACGAGCAAGTCCTGAGGTTACTTGGCGGCTCATCGGGATTAAAGATCATTACCTAGCGTGCAAAACAAAAGTAACGGAGGTGGATCTGGACGGGAAAACTGAGAAGCAGAATTAAGGCTTGAATAGCTCCACATTCAACTTTTCAGATTATTGAAACGAAAACCTACGGAAGACACAAATCTGGATTTCAGATTGTGTTTGTCATCTGTTTGGATAATTATTTTATAAGGAAATGGCAGTTACTTCAAATACAATTAATTATAAGACGCTACTTATTAAGGCACTGCAGCAAATCTTTATAACTGTATATTAAATAAATAGTATATCAGTTTACTTAAAGCACTGAGCACTTTGCTCCCTTTATTAGGAGAAACCAAATTGCTCTGAGCCTGTTAAATCTTTCGTTCACTTAAATAACTGCTCTTGAGTGTATGTAATAAATGGAGACAAAGACGTCAAGCAGAAAAATACAGGGCAAAGCCGTTCTATTTAGTTTAACTCGTGTAAGAGATATAAACTCCGTAACAGAGACTTTACAGCCGAGCTTTGTTCTGAAACCATAGCTGTTAATGAAAATACTAAGTCGTTGTTTTACTTAACTGTGTTGAAGTTTGTTAGATTCATTGTTTCCTGTGGTGGGGAAATCTGCATTTTTCTTGGCCAAAATGCTATTTTTCTTGCAATAGCATGGTTAAAAAAAAGGTCTGTTTCTCATTACAACATATAAACAGATTGAAAGAACTGGAAAGTAAAATAGTCTCTAAGTACTTTAGGAAATAGAAAAATAACACTTCTGCATGACTTCCATTAGGAGTTTTTGAATGTTTTAGATGCATTCATTTCAAAATAAATTGTTTTTAGTGTTTAGAAAATGCATGTAATCGTTTGAACAACTGGCATGATCTCTCCTTGTGTCTTGCAAAGATAATCCTTTTTGTAAAAGTATCATACTCATTTTTATTTACTTGTCCCCACAATTAATCTAATAGTTGCCAGAAACATGGCTGGTAGGGAAGACAGCTGCAAAGACACAACCTGATGTTTTGTTTTAGAAATGCTCTTTTGTTCTCATAATTCGACCACACAAAGGGCCATCTTTGGTGTTGTGTGTTACATTAGGCAGAAATATGTTGTGGATAGAATCTCGATCCCTGAGATTCAGTAGTTTGGAAAGAAAAAAGTACGAGGAGACATTAAAACGATGCATGTAAAGTGTGGGGATATGTACCAGTGGTATTGTACTGAAATGCAACTGCCCTAGTCTTTGGGTGTTTTTACCAATTGGAGTCTCTTTGGCCAAACTGCTGTGGTTGTTCTTTAAATTAGAATATGTAAGTCCAGCCACAGAGGCTGTCAGATACCATGCCTGGGGCATCATGGCACGGGGATTTCCATGTGAACTGTGCAGGTATTTGTCCATAGCCGTGGTACCACTGTGCAGACACGGCTGGTCTGAGGAATTGTTATCACACCTCCAGTCTGACCAGTTTCCCCATGCAGGATTTCCAAGCTGTTTGCCAGAAGATGCTGCTTCAAACTCAGTCTTCCTCCACCTGTAACCCTGCAAGCTATATGGACAGGGGAGAAAATATCAAAAAAGCAAAAATCTGAAAGTCTGTCAAAGAACTAAAAGGGAAATTAATTATTTTTTTCTAAAGTAAAACTTCCTTTGATTCATTTCCCTCCTTCCTCCTATTCTCTTCTCCTGCACCTCTTTCGTCTCAGTGAGTCAGCAATGTTCTTGTCCCCAGACTGAAAAAGACAAATATCATATTTGTGTTTATTTACATTCTTGTCTTAATGATAAAATAATTATCTTAGGTAACTCGTACTGCATCTGTCAATTTGGAAACAATATAAACAAAAAGGATACTGCAAATATTCTGGGGCAAGATCTGTTTTGAAGGAAGACTTTTAACTATTTACTCTCCAGCTCAATAGGGAGCAACTGGCCACTAAAAAAAAAAAAAAAACAACCAGTCATTTAAAATACCAACCTGCAAGCTTATGCTGGAGATGATAATTAAGAGCCCCTGAGAAAGTGATTTTGCCTGAATTTTTCCTTCTTTTTGGTCTCCTTTACTGCACTTTTGCAAAAGACGGTTGGGTGGTGATGACAGGACATGCCAGACTCCAGCAGAAGTAATAACAGGAAAATCCAGACTGGAACAACAGCCTGACAAAGTTGTCTTACCCTGGCTGACAAGCAGATACTTTAACCAGGGAGATGATGCTATAATAACATTTGAGACTTAATTAACTTAGCCTGAGATCTGGGTTTTACTTTATAAACAGCAAACCCTTTCAAGTTTCAAAGTCCCTTGAATTTCCTGATAAAAAGCTGAAGAAATAGGGAGGGCATTTGAACACAGCAACCTCGCAGCAGAAAATACCGTGCAAAAATGGTGAGTCTTTGCTGGGTGGAGTCGTTGCGGGTTGAACAACGCAGGTAACGTTTGCTGCTTGCTTTGTTTATTTTTGCGTGGATCTGTAGCCAAACTCGCTGTGCTCGACTTACAGTTCAAATGCAAATCTAAGAAATTTATCATAGAATCATAGAATGGTTTGGGTTGGAAGGGACCTTAAAGATCATCTAGTTCCAACCCCCCTGCCACAGGCAGGGACACCTTCCACTAGACGACATTGCTCCAAGCCCCATCCAACCTGACCTTGAACACTGCCAGGGAGAGGGCAGCCACAGCTGCTCTGGGCAACCTGTGCCAGTGTCTCACCACCCTCACAGGACTGAATTTCTTCCTAATATCTAATCTAAATCTCCCCTCTTTCAGTTTAAAACCGTTCCCCCTCATCCTGTCACTACATGCCCTTGTAAAAAGTCCTTCTCCCACTTTCCTGTAGCCCCTTCAGGTACTGGAAGGCTGCTATGAGGTCTCCCCTGAGCCTTCTCTTCTCCAGGCTGAACCACCCCAACACTCTCAGCCTGTCTTCATAGGAGAGGTGCTCCAGCCCTCTGATCATCTTCGTGGCCCTCCTCTGGACTCTGTCCAACAGCTCCATGTCCTTCTTAATGTGGGGGCCCCAGAGCTGGACGCAGTACTCCAGGTGGAGTGTCACGAGAGCGGAGTAAAGGGGCAGAATCCCCTCTCTCGACCTGCTGGCCACACTGCTTTTGATGCAGCCCAGGACATGGTTGGCCTTCTGGGCTGCAAGTGCACATTGCCGGGTCATGTTGAGCTTCCCATCAACCATCACCCCCAAGCCCTCCAAGAGAGGGCTGCTCTCAATCCATTCTCTTCCCAGCCTGTGTTTGTGCTTAGAATTGCCCTGACCCACATGCAGGATCTTGCACTTGGCCTCGCTGAACTTCATGCGGTTCGCATGGGCCCACCTCTCAAGCCTGTCAAGGTCCCTGCAACACGAGCCTTTTAAAAAACACTTACATGTTCTGGTAACTTCCACACAGTCCTGACACAGCAGCGCTCTGAAGGCCTCCTACAAAGACCGACATTTGCCAAAACTGAAATACAGTATTAGGCCAACGATGCATTAATGCAGCTGAGACCACTGGCACCTCTGTGAACTGTCAGCTTCACTCCATGGTTTCAGGCCACTGTTTGACTCGTGAAATATTATAAATGAGGGCTTGGAGGCAGATCCTGTGGCCGAGAGGGTGGAAAGAGGGTTTTGATTTCCAGGGTCAGCTTGTTCCTCACCGAGCAGAGGTGGCTGGAGCACTTTGGAGACAGGAGGAGAGAGTGGTTTTGGTTTTTTTTTTAGTTCAGTAGTAGCTCTAGGTTATTGGCCAGGAACTGTATTAGTTGAGGGCTTAGCTGGGAAAACTGTTCTATGGCTTGGAGTTGCTTCATTTGTTCTCTTGTGTGCAATAAAGCTGGATATAGAGGGGAAAAGTAACTCCCTCCTGCTGCCCCAGGGGAGGTTAGGATCCGAGCTCCATCCATCCCCGCATATATGTAGCATAGCTCTGAGTTTTATTTCCTGACCACCATCAACAGGGAAAGTCCAGCTTGCATCTGAAGTGGAGGAAGTGAGACAGGATCTGAAGTCGTCTTGGACGATAATTGCCGTGGGAGCTGGGGAGAACAAGGGCCCTGGGGAGGAGCCAAAACATGAAATGTAAAAAACCTGGCTAGACAATGTCAGTCTTGCATTAGCTGAAACTCATAATTTTAAACCTAATCTCAGCAGTCGTGCCATAGCAAAGCGCAGGTATCACCACCTCCTCCCAGGCCAGCCCTTCGTCCCCTTTGCACTGATGGTGACAGTATAAATATTGCCTCAGTCTGCCAAATGCATTTTTGTTTTACATCTTTTAGTTGGCTATTAGATATGCCAGATATTGCACATGTCATGTAATACTTACTCATTTAGCAGGTCTGTCCAGATTGCCTGTTTTCCTGATAAATTGTCAGGAGTTTTGAAGGTGGGACTGCTCTCTAACTTAATGCGGTGTGTCTTTAACTGCAATGTGTGAGACTTCTCGTCTTCCTTTGTGCTGCGGACTGTATATGCACAACATCTTTCTTACTAGGGCTTCATAAGCAATAATGGGAACACTTCCATCACTGGCCCAATTCACAAATAAAATAGGCACAAGGAATTCCACAGAATCACCTCAAATAGATCTGGGAATAAGACCATGATCCACAATATGAAAAATGCAGCATTAAGTCACTTTACCATATTGCTTTCTGAAGGCGTGTGCCAGGTAATAACCTTGGCTATGCTATTTGTGTCTGCAGCTCCACGAATGACCAGACTTAGCTATTGAGATACCTGGTCTCTCCTTCTGTCTCAAAAGCAGCTGCGACTTACTGCCAGAGATGTATCTTTCCCTCATCTCAGGAAGTGCCCTTAAAAAAGAATATATAATCTTTTTATTTCCCCAATTATTCCTGCAAGTTAAGTGGAAGATGCTGGCGGTTTTGCATCCAAAGGCTCTTGGTTTAATCCCTGCTAAGGTCATAAGTAAGGAAAAATACAATGTGACTGTTTCTGAATGCATACAAACACAGTTGCTGAATAAAACAATATTGCTCACCAGTCACGCATTTACATTATTTTAGTGTTGAACCTTTGCAGATTCAGTGCTCTGTGATTCCATAGATCTAGGCCAGATGTTGGCAGCCACGTACCTGCTCTGCCACCTACACAGCTGATCAAATCCTGCTGGGCGGTGGTGTTTTAATGTGGCAAAGTATGCAAGTAAAATCCACACAGAGCCTGTAGGAAAGAAATGTGTCCTCCATTCAACCTTTCAAGGCCAAAGCATCAGTTGTTTGTGATTTCATCTCTTCCCCTCTTGTTTTCTCTCAAGTCATCTCCTTTCCACTCAATTCATGATGTAGCAACTAAAATAACTCTCTTGACCCACTGCTCACTCTTCATTGTTCTTGCTTCCCAGTGCTCCTGGCAGGGCCGGCTAAACTGAATTTCAGAAGCATGTTGTCAGAGTTAGGATTTGTTAGAAATTTGCCTCCGCCGTCACTTTTGCTCCTATGTCTTCTCCTCCAGTCACAGCTGCTTTGCCACTGAGATGATCTTGATGTTGTTACCCTCATCTGCTCCCTTCCACATCCTCCTTTCATCTTGTTTCATATAGCTGGACCTGCCCAGTGTAGGAGGCAGTCTGTAGTCATCCTTCCTGAAAATGCAGTTATTTAAGAGTTCTGCCAGAGCCAACCGGTCTTTGTGTATCTGTGTCTCCATAGATGTAGCATGCAGACTAGTGTTAGCCATTTCAGTAAGTAAAGCAGAAATACAATTCCTATTGTTAGTAAAAAGTCCCGCTGCCTCCTGGGATTGCCCCTTGGGCTGCAGTAGGAGACATTTCTGAAATAAACCAGTGCAAGAGTTTTCTCAATTCTGTGATTAAAATGGTAAAAGAGAGTTTCAGGCAGATGGGATGCTTCCTAAGTACACCAGAATTTCTCCGTTAAAGATCCAATTTTGTTAAACGGCCTGAGCTGCGTGCTTTACGGTCTTCTCTTTAGTTACTCCTGCTGCAGTAAAATAGTAATACGAGATCTTTCTTCCACTTTTTTCCTGTTTTCAGCTTCTATCCCTTTCTTACTTTCCTCCATTACCCTGGTTGTAATACCATAGCTGCTATCTTTGGCGAAAAAATAATCACATCCTAGCTATTTTTTTGGCTTCTGTTCCAGCTTTCTTGCCTTCAAAGCCCCTTAGACCTTGTCCTACACTGAGGCTTTGGAGTTGCTCAGTGGTAATAAACCATCACACAGTTTCATTATGTTCTGTCATAATGAAACCGGGTTTGTCTCATATAAGTCAAATATTTGCAAAAGGAATGAGGAAAATGCAGCAAGTGATGAGTATCATTTAGTACTCATAAAGGTGCTGTTGGGGAAGGAAGAAGAGAGGACAGCTGTCAGAAAAGGGCTGTGCTAGAATAGGAGGTGGTCCGGTAGAAGGGGCAAGGGAGACTTGATTTCACCTTTTTAATTTTAATTTGAGAGTTGTGGAAGGACAGAAAGTGTGTAAAGAGGAGTGACATGTAAAGGCAAGCACAGAGCAGAAGGGAGCGCAGTGGTGGAAGGACGTGAGGAGGACACCAGAGCCGTAAGGGACAAGATGGGTTGTTCCCAGTGGTGGCAAACCCCAAGTGCACATCTCTGGGTTGCTGGGTTCTTCAAAGGGCTGAAGAGTTGTTTTTAACTCTGCTGGTATTACAGCAAGTGGCAGAGGTCCTCCTGATGTACAGGGCACCTAATTAGGCCAGAGCTTCACAAATCCTGCCATGGCAGTACCGTGGATTAAGATCTTCCACAGTCGTTTTCAGCATTCTCCACGCATGCCTTCTGGTTTCTATAGACACATACATACGTAAATAAAGTCTTGCTTTCTAGTCAAAGAATGTTTCCGGTGAAATCCATTTAATTTTTTTTTTTTGATTCTTTAAAAATTAGATTTTTTTTTTTTTAATTCCAGTGAAATCCATTTAATTCATTACCTAAGAGTGCTGAAAAACGCGATTCTGGCACGGATCAGGTTATGATAATCAAGAATTGTATAGCAGCAGGGAACAAACTGTGTCCCTTTGCTGTTTATTTTAGACCTCCAAACATACAGTCTTCTCTTAAAAGAGCAAGTTCTTTGTACAGAAAACATGTCTTTTATTGTACGGAAGATACCAGTATTAGCCAGTCGCCACTGAAAACACTATTCCATCCTGGATTGTTTTAGAGATAAAGAGCTACTTTTCTAAGTTATATTTTTATATTGTTATATTTATGTTCTATATTATTTTTAATGTAATGATTTTTCGAAAGAGTTGGGGGACAAGTTTGCCTATCCCAAGGCTCATTGAGGCAATGGGACGAGTTGTACAAAACTGCAGAGGTCCTGCTAGTGGGAAAGGATCTGACATCTCCAGGGAAGGACGGGAGACAGGAGACCTGAGCCTTCTCCATCTCTCTGCCTCCCAGCCAGTGTGCCGTTCTGTTCTCCCATATTTAACACATGTACCATACTTGTTTACAGTAGCTCATCGAGCTAGAAGGAGAAATTGTTTTGCTGTGATAAGCAGTAATTATAGAAACCACCTTCAAGTAAATTGTTAAAAAGCTATTCAGTTGTGTGGCATATTTCCCTATTTGTATGCATTTAACTTTTCACTTGTCGCAAAAAAAATGTGATTCCAACTCCTTGATTTAAAAAAAAAAACAATAAAGTAAAAGAAGAGAGCTGTCACCAGAGCTTAGAACTAATTTGATTCTCTTGATTTGATTTTTTTTTTAGTTTGGATGAATTAGAAGTTTAAGATGGGATTTGAGCTGCTCTGTCCCAGTAAAGTCTATAGGAGTTCAAGGCCTCCAGCTCTTGCCCCATCTGTAACTTTCCAGCAACAGGTTACTTTAAAAAAAAAAAAGTAAAATTTGGCATTGAAACAGGAAATATGTGAACCTGTCACAGTAAGCAGTCTCAAAGGGCAAGCTGCTTTGCAGGAGCTAATTAACCTTAGGAAATAATTACACAAATATGCAAATGTTGTTTAGATAATTCCATGTGTTATCAACTCAGGTAGTCCATCATAACTGCAGACCTTGCAATGTCTAGGTGTTAGAATCTGGCACAGTCGATAAGGCTTCGGTTGCTGCATCACTTCGGCTTGGTATTTAACAATTAATGACTCTGATATTACATTAGTAAATTCAACCTGTTTTTTGAATGCAACAGAATGTAACACCGTATTCACTGCGTGCACACTGCTTATCTGCGCATTCCTAATGGCTCCAGCCATTAAAATGTTACATACCTTTCAACTCTTAGCGCTAGCGATGTTGGAAAAAATGACAGACCGAGATCTGTGGTCTCTTCATCTGCTTTTTTTGCACAATGGATAGCCGGATAATTTACCCACAATCATTTCGGGTTTTTGGGGACCTAAATACTATTACAGAGAGAATTTTAAATCTGCAAGCCAGTTTCCTCAAAGCAAAACCCCTTTTTGAAACAAGACGAGGAGCGGCGTTTTATACAGGCGTGTTTCTGTTTCAGCGTTGCATAGACCCCCAGACACCGTAGTCATGGGCTGCCGGTCTTGATGCAAGGTCCCCCCAAAATCAAGCCCAACTGGTCTCGGTGGGAGCAGCCCAGGACGTCCCTAACCCATGCCAGGACTTGAGTCGAGGCCGAGCAGACCGGGGAGCAGCGGGCGCTTTCTTACCACAAGCTGTTGCTTCAAGCAGCTGTAGGAGAGGTTCTGGCCCTGGGATATTAAATGGCTTCATATATATGAGAAACATGAATTTATTAATCATTGCCATATTATTTTCATAGACTGTACTATTAAACTATTTGATGAAAGTTTTTATATTAAAATGAAAAGCTCCATATTAACCATTTATGATCATTTTTTGAGCTATCGCTATTTTTTAAAAGAGGCATTTTTTTATACATAGTTAAGAGACAGTGTTTAAAAAATACTGAAAAAAAAGTCTTCTCTCACTTGAAAAAGGAATCTGTTCTTAAACCAGTATTTGTGAATACTTGTCTCTTCCACATGAAATAAAACCTCATTCAGTTTGCAAACGCTTGATGATCATTTCTCATTCAAAAGGAGTATGTCCATGTGGCAAGAGGATGTTTTTGATTAGCCCCATGCACCTGCTGTTAGCTGAACCAGAACCTAGTATCTGGCTGCTTATATTCTATATTACTTTTGTGGATGCCCCTTTTATAGCAGGCTCCAGAAGTGTGTGCCTCCTCTGGCATTCAGGAAGAGGAATAAATATGACATCAGCGATCTAAAATACCTCGGCAGTACTTGTGTTAAATGATTTTAACCACCTTTATCTCCAAGGCAATCTTCAGGGGGATCTGCTGCATGCAGGTATGACAGGTGTTCGATATCAGATCGTCTGCATAGCGTTGGTGGTCACTGGTGGCCGATG
Organism: Nyctibius grandis; assembly: GCF_013368605.1. Lineage (NCBI taxonomy): Eukaryota > Metazoa > Chordata > Aves > Nyctibiiformes > Nyctibiidae > Nyctibius > Nyctibius grandis. The sequence goes on from NC_090695.1 coordinate 79,065,385, forward strand.
AGGTATATTCGCTCTGTTTTTATCAGTGACAAGACTAAAATACAATAGTTTTTAGGAAAAAGACATGGACGTCTTTTCATTTATTAGTGAATTAAAGGGTAAATCTTACTGGTAGTATTCCATTAAATCCGGAGGCAGGTAAGGTTTTGCACGATGGGAGCTCAGGCAGAGGTTGCACCTTCCGTGCTCAGAGCCTCTGCCCCATTCCCCACCCCAGAACCACGGAGGTACGTGGTCTGCAGCAAGCTGACAATTGCCTGGTTTTGGGTTACTTTGCATTGGTTAAGCATCACACAGAGGCCTTTTCGCATAACATGGCTCTCAATATTTATTTTTCTTTTATTTCTAATTACATATATTGGGACGGGGATGTTTTCAGAGGGATGAAGACCCACATCTATGACTTTCACAACTCCGAAAAATCAGCCTGCTTGTTTAGACATAGAATTACCAGTTACAGATGGTCAGCTTTCAGCAGCTGGAAATTTAAGTTCAGTTTTCCCTGAACCTTTTCATCTCGGTCTGTTTCACAAATGAGAATGCGTTCAGCCTCCGCTGCCTTCAGAGGGACGTAGCATGATTCCTCCATTCCTTTCTGTACAATCATATCGATAATTATGTAAAGCATGACCAAGAGGCTCCTACTTTATCAAATAATTTAACAAGCTGGTGTGTAAGTGCATTGTATTTAGCTGCAATGAAAAGAAGAAAAGCAACAACTGCCTGAAACTGTCACCTTTCGCGCTGAAACTGCAGCATCCAGCCTCATAGTTTAACCCAGGCCAGGCAGAGGAGGTTAATCCCGGGTCCTCATGGACCCAGCGCAATTCGAAGTCCTAAGGAGACCAGCCCACTCTAGCAGCCAGCTGTTCCTTGTACGGACATGGCGCCGGTTTATTTTCCATCCGAGCTGTTTGAAATATGGGCTTGTTACAAGGGGAAAAAATAAGCAGATGCTCTGAAGAAATGGCTTTTCCTCTAAACATACATGACTCCTCCAAACTCCTTCTCACACATATGTGCTTCTCTTACCTTGTTTAGGGTTTAGCAGAGGATGCACAGCAACACAGTTTATCATGGTGTTTTATGGCATTTTTCAGGAGTAACAAAGGAAACTGTAGTTACAGTCTATATCTAACTCGTTCTAGCTCATTTCTTTTTGCTTTTGTAAAATCCTATTGAGTCTTTGGACTGGACTGTGAAGCTGTGCAGTTAATGATTCGGTTTACTGGACGGCTGGTTATGCTTTAATTGGTGGAAGCTTTTTCAGGCTGAGTTTCTGAATCCTTCAGAAGCTTCTTGCTGCTGCCTTAGTCTTGTGGAAACCCTAAAATTGTATGCTTTTCCCAGCAGCCTGTAGAATAACAAATATAAAATACATGAAAATGCAATAATAACCAGAAACAACCTCTTCTCTTTGTCAGAATGTTAAAGCGGGGTTATGTACGTGTACAAAAATTGCTATTAAGAGGATTAATGGTAACATTATTACTTAAAAACAAGTATGTCCTGCATATTCAACTAAAATAAATCTTCTAGATAAACTAGTCATTTAAAAACTCTCCCAGTGTTTTAATATGCCTTTTCCATACATATCATAATTAGACTACATCACTTTTCCATAGGAAACTCCAGTCCAAGTTGTCCTTCAGCTTTATCTTAATAACTGGTCTGTCAATCATATTTTCTTTATGAAATTTCTTTTGAAGAACTTCCCTGTTTCCTCACAAAGGGAGGATTCTTCACCTCCTTTACCTATTGCTACAATCAAATTTCAAAACAGAATTGAAAGAAAATAAACCCTTTCTCACGCTGAGGTGGTTTACAATAGTTGATACGTAATTAGTTAAAACTATGTTCTGTCATAGTCAATCAAGAGCAGAATCTGTCCAGGATTAAGAAGAATACCTTCAGTGCTTTTTGGCAAGTTTGATAAATATGTTTTAATCACTGCTACCTTAGAGGAAAAAAATTTAAAAGCACATAAATTTTTTTAGAAGCTTTGGGTCCAGATCCACAAAGATTTGTAGCCATCTCACTTTTATTTAGGAAACCAAGCATGAGAATAGAAGTAAAAGCCTAAATCCACCACATTATTTACTTGTCTGTCTTTCCATTGATTTTAGACACTCATAAGAGCTTAAATTCCCAAAACGGAGTTGCAGGATGAGATTTAGACCTAAATCACTTCAATGTTTTTAGTAAATTTACAGTAATTCACACTATGTAATTAGTGTCTTCTGATTGCCAGTGGCTTTTGCTGGTTTGTGCTTTATTTTCCCCAAGGAACTGAGGCTTTTGTGGTCTGCGTCTGAGTCACCTACGGGTATGAAGTTGTTGGTGGAGCAGAGCAAAGGGGAAAGGGATGCAAATTTTAGGAAATGACATGACCTTGACTGATCAGCTCTTTCTGGCACGAAAGAGCCTGGAAAGGGCCTTCAGTGTTGCACTAGAGGTGTGAAATCCTGGTAGGGCAGGGGAGCTAGCAGAGCATCTTACTCTTGTCACCTGAGACTAGACAGATTTGTAGTTATGACATGGACAACCTTGGAAATAAGTAAAATATAAGAGGGGCACAGGACTTCCCAAGAGTCTCAAAGGTAGAGGTGGGAGTGCACAACCCTGATGTTTGAGGAGAGTGCACTAAAATCATCCCAGTGACTCTTACATTGACTGGCATTCACAAGTTCTTGTTCAACAGTAAGAAAAAGCACTCCCCTAACTACCAGAGACTCCAAACTAATGGCTAATGTGTAAGCAGTCAAGAGGTGGTTTATCATCTGCACTGTATCTTATAGTCTGCAGTTGCAAAAAGTAGCATTTAAAAGAGTAATTGCAAATGCCATAACTTTAGTCTTTGGCAGACTTCCGTTGGCCCATAATATGAAAAAATTGTAAAGACTGAAATTATATTTACATTGTTCCTACTTGTTTTTATTTGTTTTATCAGACTAAGGCTTAACTACTTTAAACAAACCATCAGTGAACAAACATTTGACAAAGAGTTGTCCAAAGAATGAAAATCAGAGCAGTGGCTCATAATTTCTCTGAATGCCTCTGTTTAGCTGAATTGCCATCATGGTATTTAGACAAAATTTTGCAGATGCATAATTTTTGTTGTGTTTATTAAAATAAGCCACTATAAAGCAACAGTTTTACTGCCTTTAGATTGCAATCTTACATTTCTTTTATTTAGACAAATGAATCTGTTCTTTTTTTGACACTAGAGTATATTCATTTGAGGTTTGTTTTAACAAAACATTTTAACATATAGGAACACTTTGCTTTTAGACAGAATTGCCAGTTTTTAAAAGGTAATTGTCGCAAACGTAATTTCTTTCTGCAGGATAATGGATCTCCTGAAGAACATGCAATTTACGTTTGGGACCATTTTATTTGCCAGTCAGCTGCAGAGAACGTGTTTTTTGTTGCTCACAGTTATGGTGGACTGGCCTTTGTAGAGTTGGTAAGTGTGACTTCTCCACTGCCTTCTTTCCTGAAGTCTTTCATGGATGTTCTAAATTCTTTCTGATCAGCTTCTTGAAAGCAGCAATTTAGGAACAACAGATCTGTGAGGATTTCTTTGCAACTGGAAAGTCACTGTATTTTTCTCTGGTTTTGAGTTAGACAATAAGGTCCCATGAGTCCACGAACCTGAAAGACAGTGGGAAAACAAAACACATTGGATCCTCCTTGTCCAGGCTATGTACCGAAAGGCAGCACTCAATGAGTTTCTGCTCTGGGGTAGAAACACTGGAGGTCAAGACTGAGAATGAATAAGAACAGCTTTAAAGTGAAGTCACCATTAAAAAATGCACCTTCTTGTATGTAGATTGGAACTGAGTGGAAATGTGGAGGTTTTACCCTATTTTGCATTTCTTTCCACAAAGATCTGTAAAAGTTGCTGGAAAGACTTTTTTTTGCCATTTATTAGGCTCTGGTTAAACCCCACAATGATGTAAGGTGGGAAGGACTCCGCTCAGTGTAAAACTGCTCTAGCCCTCACGCTGGGACTGCCAAAGATCCAGTTTATCAATCTTTCACCTTTTTCTTTAGAAGGCAAATTTGTTCACCCCATCTGGTGTATGAAGAAGTTGCCTGTGGAACTTGTGTACCACTGTCTGAACCACTATGTTGAACTCTTCTATGCCACTTGTGTAGAAGAGTGTATCTATAGTCTTCTCGCTTAATTGTGAAATGCTGGTGTAATCAGGACATGTTTTATTGAAGAAAACAAAAAAAAAGGCCTGTTTATTGTGGAAAGGTAAATTGGAGAACATTGTAATTGTTTTTATAGACACAGGAATCAGCAGACGTATATGTACAACTTTCGTCTATAACACATTAGTTTAGTCTAACTAGAAGTTAGTAAAAGTGGTTCCTGCCTGAACGTAAGATGAATGCCTCAGTTAAGAAAAACCACGCATGAACGTTTTGGTTTTAGTCTTGTGCTGCTCTGAGTAGCAAGAAGAATCCAAGAGTAGTACCACTTACATTATTTTAAGAACTTAACATTTTTGTTAACCCTTTTCATTCGCAGAAATTAAGGCTGTTTTGATTTTCCCTGTGCTTCCTGAAGAGTACTTTTAAAATACTTATAACGTGTACAGACTTAAGACTTGAGAACAGTTCAGCTGATCATTTTCCACAGGTGTTTTATTACCAGGTCAATAAATATTCTCAAAACTAAATTTTTAAGAGACCAAGTGAGTGAAGATGAGTAATTCCTTCTATAAGCACAACTTTAGGCAAGAAGCGGGTTGCGTTGCGGGTGCCTGTTGCTCCTCAGATGCAGTGAAGGGTAGGGAGCATCTCTTCGGTCATCGCTTCTTGAGCTGTGATTTTCAGCTGCTTTGCATTTCAGCCCAGGTTTTTCTGGTCTGCCTTGTCTGTCCGAAGTGAGATGTTAGCAGAATTTTTGTAGGTTCTGTAAAGCTACATTGTTTGGATTGCCGGGTGCCTACAGATATATACGCTTAGCACAGGGCAGGAATAAAATTCAACTGGAGACCTTTCTCAGTGTTTCCTAAACAAAGCGCTTTATTCGAAGGAGGCCTGGAGAGTTTTTCCATCACATTTCAGTCAATGGCTTGAGTGGCGTGGGTAACAGATGACCAATGTGTCATTCCCATTTTGCCTGTTTCTCTTGTCACACTGGTGGATATTTCTTCACTTTTGTTCTACTTTAATATGAAGCACACAGATGTTTCAGAACAAGACTTGACTTCTGACCTTGGGGCTTCCAGGGTCAGGGTGCTCAGGGCCTGTGAAATTATCACAAGCTGAGCTGAAGTTTTCATCCATCGCAGGAAGCAACCAGTAAGTAAGAAGTTAAAAGGGAGCTTTGTCAGAGAGACAAGATGGTCTCAGTAAGGGTCAGCTTCTGTAGTCTGCTGTCTCTGCAGGAGATGCATGCCTGAGAGGAAGAATATAATATATAACCATTGGCACATCACATATCTGTCATGCAAAGCTAGACCTGAGAAGTATATTTAATGTAGCCCGATTGTTTTTTAAAAAGTCAAAGGGTATTAACACCTGGTTTTGGTAGAGGTGGTTTGATATCTGAGCTTCACTGAAAGCAATTTAATTAAATAATGCATACACTGAGGCAGATACCATTGAAATAAACCCTGACCTATTTTATTACAATATTAATTTGTAAGATTTTATTTTGCTATGATCTCCTTTCTCTTCAACTTTATATCCATATGGCACTTAATAATTGCAAAGAGCTCAAAAAAAAAGAAATGGAGCAGCTGATGGGCAATTACTGTCTTATGACAAATACGTATTTGATCACTTCACTTTCTTTCTGCCTTTGTGCGGGGGAGATGATGAGGGAGATAGAGCAGCTACACCATGTAGCAACCATACCACCTCTACACTTGCTATGCAAGAATTTTGGTTCAACTGATTGATGAAGTTGTAGGTTACAGTAGTTACGGAGACCTGTTGCACAGCTGCTCCTTCTGCATCCGTGCCTCTTACAGGAGAGCAGTGTGAAGCATATGGCTTTAATTTAGAGTGAACGTTTCTGCCTGGGCCCTCTGCATTTTATTGTGCCCACGGGGAAAAAGAAAACAAGCAAAAAAGTCCAAAAACATTTGCGCTTTCAATGAGTATCTTTTAAATTCACTTTGCACATTCAGTGCTGCAAGGTTTGTCCCGATTGTTCACGGTCCTCTCAGTGGCAGAGATCCCCAGCTCATCACTTCATCATGGTGCAAGGCTCTCGATGAAAACCTGGTGCCCAGGTGTTAAGCAGAGAAACCCAACGAAACCTGATATTAAGCAAAGACTCATTCGTGGTAGTTCATACCATCACGTGGGAAGAGCTGCTGCTCTCGCGGAGCAGCACGGGGAAATGTTCAGTTTTGCAGTGGCAGGACACGTCCAGATGCCTCTTTGTTTGCAGCTGCTAAAGGAGCTGGCACAGGAAAAACAACTCTGCCCTGCCTCGTTCCTTTGCTCTGCAGCTTTCTGAAGTCCAGTGCTGGGAAAGTCAAAGTGAAAAGAGAGCAAATATGACCATCGCATGTGAAATTGTTATAAAAGGAGGAACATTTTTGTTTACAAACCTTTGGTGGCCAGTCCTGGTCTTCATTCCAAATTTCATCTCGCCATAAAAATCAGGCTATGGTTTGGAAGTCCTTCATTAAACAAACCAGTAAAACTTGGCTGCAACTTTCAAATACGTGCCACAGCGTCTAGCATTTTTATTGGTCTTTGCAGCTTTTTAATCTACATTTTTGCATGTCTGTGATTGCGAGATGTTAAGAAAAACAGGGTGAGTCTGTAATATCACGCTTGGATGCACAGAAACTGTTACCCAGTTACTGCAATGTAGGCACACAATTTCTGTACCTTGCTGGGTCATAGATTACTAGGGGAATAATTGCAAGTGATTGAACATGTGTGGGAAGTAAAGTTCCACCAATAAATGTAATTAGTTGTATTGTTTATAGCTTGAATTACAAATGCTAATCATAAGCCATATGCTAAAATGTATCTTAATATTTAGTAATTAAAACTTTGTGTAATTGTGGTTCGAAATTAAATGTTCATCTAATAATACCTACACATAAATTACTTTTTGAATATACAGCACTAAAAATAGTTGTTGGGTCACTGTGTTCGGCTAATTACGGATTTTGAAAAACCCAAGCCATGATTCATGAACGCATCTCAGCTTCTAACTTCTGTTATCCCCTTACACAGAGTAGTCGGGAATTTATTTTCAGAAGCAGCTTGCTGTAGCTGATGGTAAGTTGTGGAACTTTCCCAACTCCTAGCTTGTAATAATTTTATGAAATTTAACAGAAAGTGAGAATTTCAAGTTGATGGAGTCAATTTTATATTTAGTTTACAGAAAATAAGTTTCTGGTACAACGCCTCCTTTGAGTTTTTCTGCCAGATTTTGTGGGTTTACGATTATTTTGCTTAAAAAATAATGTTTTCCCTTGTCATTGCCTGCATGAAAGACCCCCACAGGAGAAAAGATATATTGTGCCCCAGTGCCTGCCTGAGTCCTGTGGCCATCTCCTGCAGATCTAATTACAGCACCAGGGCCCGGCTGCACGGAGAGAAGACAGAAGGGATGGTCCTAGGATGCTGGGTGACATCTAAAAGTAGCTGTGTCCATCATTGTAAAAAACACATGACAACTACTCATTTTGGAATCACAAGAGGAATTGTTAAATCTAAGCTTTCAAAATTGTCAATTAGGTATTCAGTATCCTGAGCTTAAAAAAAAAAAATTTTGTGGAAGATTTCTCCTATTTGCCTCCTATATTCCTGAGACCTTAGGCTTTGCATTTTCAAGGGTTTCCCCAGCACCTTATGAACCAGAAGTGTACCTTTTTTGTTTTAATTTTAGTTAAAGAATATCTTTAAGGAAAAAAACCCTGCCAAATATCATGGGAATCGTGACAAAATTGTGAGAATCGGTAGTGATATCTCCAGCTTACAGCATTCGTACTGCTGTAAAAATACAAAGCGCACGGGGGAATGTAATATAATTAAATCAGGAGAAGGAAAGTAGGTTCATTGTCTTTGAGCAGATGAGAAACTATTCATTATGGTCTTTGTTGGCTAATATGTTGGATATATATATTGACGATTTGCACAAAGGTGTAGATAAAAGTGTGTGTGTGTCTATTTTTAGGCAGCTTTGTTAAAATGAGAGCCCTTAAAAGACACTGTTCAAATTACTGTATCCACTGTAGCATCCTAATTCCATCAAAATCAGCCAATTTTGTCCATTTGAAATAATTTTAGGTCCATCATTTTGAGATAAGCTCTGCAATACGCTGCCACTTCATTGTGTTGTGTTGTGCTGGGTACAGCAAGGACCTGACCCTGGCTAGAGCTGATAGATGCCATAATAATAATGATGATAAACGGACACCTGCTGAGCTACCTGTGAGTCTCTGAGGCTGCATCAGTATTCTGGCACAGGCAAAATGCAATTTAAGAGCCTTAATGACTGGGCTGTGAACCTGTTATTAGCTTTTCATTAATTTAATTTCCTGAAATTTCAGATCGAACGGTTTGTTATATTTGGCTTTTTATTTATAAATACTTACATAAATATATCTATCTACTTATTTTTTATATTTAGTTTGGCTCAAGAATTGATGAGCATAGAGTGGGTACCGTGGATATGCAACTCTTAATTCCCCTGGCAGACGTATTAAATCGAAATACATCTACTGATGTGTGGGAGATATAACACAAGATCTGTGGTGGTTGTAGGAAGCATGGGAGAAAGCTGGAAGGAGAGAGCTGAGAAGCAAAACACCTCGGTCACCAAGATCCATATTGTGAAGAAACAAAGCAAAATACCACTGTGCTTCAAGACTTTGTGAGCATTAAACTGGGGAAGAAAAAAAGTACATTCTTCAAATGCTGAATGTCAATTGGGAGAGTAGTATGGGGTGCTGTCTTGTAGGTGTATGGGGACTTGAGTTATATGTCCAGTCTTTGGACAAATCATCTCACCCAGCTCTACCTGGTTTAGGTCTCACCTTCTTCTGTGTTGTACGCTTACATTACTGTGCTCAGTTTTGGGCCCCTCACTACAAGAATGACATTGAGGCGCTGGAGCGAGTCCAAAGAAGGGCAACGAAGCTGGTGAAGGGTCCGGAGAAGAAGTCTTATGAGGAGCAACTGAGGGAACTGGGGGTGTTTAGTCTGGAGAAAAGGAGGCTGAGGGAAGACCTTATTGCTGTCTACAACTACCTGAAAGGAGGTTGTAGTGAGGTGGGTGTTAGTCTCTTCTCCCAGGTAACAAGTAATAGGATGAGAGGAAACGGCCTCAGGTTGCGCCAGGGGAGGTTTAGATTGGATATCAGGAACAATTTTGTCGCTGAAAGTGTTATCAAGCATTGGGACAGGCTGCCCAGGGAAGTGGTGGAGTCACCATCCCTGGAGGGATTTAAAAGACATGTAGATGTGGTGCTTAGGGACATGGTTTAGTGGTGGGCTTGGTAGTGTTAGGTTAACAGTTGGACTTGATGATCTTAAAGGTCCTTTCCAACCAAACGATTCTGTGATTCTATTACTGTAAAAGTTAAAAAAAGGATCTTAATTCCATTTGGTTATTTATTTCAGCGATAACTTTGTTGTGCTTTTCGGAAACATGCTCGTTCATCTGAAAAAGGTCAAACAAGGAATGAGGGTGGACAAGAGGAGCTAATAGAGAAGCAGCAGTGGGTTGTATAAAAAGGGTCAGACAGGACTAGTGTCACTAGGCTTGGGGCAAATTTCTTTTAGTATTTCTGTTACTGATGTGGGCACAAAAAGTATGAATGTGCTAATGAAACGTGCTCCTGGCATGAAGTGGTGAAGTTACCGTTGGTATTAAGAAGTAGAATTTCTGCAGGAATAGAAATTGAAGGAAATAATACAAACTTCAGGACACCTAGGCATTGACTGGCTAGTCATCTGCATTTGTGTATGAAGAGGGATCTCATCAACAGGGAACAGCAGGGATGGAGAAGCCCTTGGACGTGCAGCTTCATCTCTGATGGCTGTAAGTGAATGACCCGATAACGCAACAAAAGAGCCAAGTGTGATCCTGTGATTTGTTCGCTCTTTCTGTCCCAGGAAGGGAAATCTGAACGCCGGCCAGCATGCTGGTGAGATTAATCTGAGGTAATTTGAGAAGTTCAGGAAGATTAACTCAGTCCAGAAGAGATAGAGGGAAGAGGTGTCAGTACGCTCAGGGCGATGGAGAGCCTACTTTACTAGAAACGATGAAGGATGTGCGAACGCGCTGTGATGTGGTGACACATGGAGATGTCCTACCTACTGTGAGCACCAGAATCAATATAGCCATAGAAACAGTACACACACCCTCTGGGCTTATCAGTCTTAATAAGAGCTGTGTAATCTGCTAATGCTCTTACGTTAACTTTGGTAGCTATTGAAGAAAAAGAAGGTTTGGCGTCTATGCTGTATTTGCTACAGAAACAGTTTAAAAAGCATGGCTTGTTCAGGCTGGCGAAAGAAAGCTTAGAGGGATTGGTAGCACTCTGCAAATACATCGGGAGAGTAAACAGCAGGGAGGGAGAGCCATGTAAGCCAAAGAACAATGTTGGCACAGGATCAAATGGATTAAAACTGGTCATGAATAAATTTAGGGTGGAATTAAGTTTCTCACTGTTGGATGAGGAAGGCCTGTTTGGGAACAGGAGGACTGGGGCAAAGCTGCTACCCAGCGTGGCATGGCAAGAGTTATGCGAGTAATTGGCTGGGACCGTTGGTCCTTGGTATGACCCAGGAGTCCATGTTCCTGTGAAAGCCAGCGTGGGCAGGTGTGGGTTTTCAGCCGCGAACAATTGGATCCAGTTTGGTTTAATTTTTCTGGAGTCGGCACCTCCCTGACTCCAGGCTCGCTTCGCTGGAAGCGATGAGTTTGAACCAAAACCAGGTCAAGTCCCCAAACACCAATATTTGCAAACAACTTTTTTCCATCCTTACTTGTTTTTGGAAATAGCAGACTCATTTTTGCTAATGCTTTCTGAAGTGCACGAGCTTCAGCTTGCGGTAGAAAGCAACAGGGATCGCAGATCCTGCGGTGAGGGTTTGCAGCAGTGAGGAAATTAAATGATGGATTGAGTGAAAAATACTGAAGTATCTTGGTACGTGTCACTACCTGCTCTACTGGGAGCAACTTCTTGATCACATTTGGCTTTTACTGATAATCACATACAGAAAGCGTATGTATACGCACACACATACACACATGTATGTATTTGTATGCATATATTGCCCATTTTAACACAGAGCTGGTAAATATTTTAAGCCACTCTCAGCCTAAATAAATAAGCTGACAAGTGTATACTAACATCACTATTTCACTTGCCACCATTTATTGTTACTATCCATTTGCATTGCGGTAGCAGTCACATAGTAGCTCCTTGTCCTGAAGAGTTTGCAGTCTGGAAGGATCATCTAACGGGAAGAGACAGAGGAATGAAGAACGATTACTGAGCAGTTCAGAGCGCCATAGCTGCATGTCCTTTTTCATTTTTTGGTGTTTTAGTTTAAATGCCGTGTAGGCATCCCCTTTCTCAGTTATCCTCAGCCTTGCTACCGGATGAGAGAAGAGGATGTCTGCAATGAAAGCCCGAGCGTTGGCCACTTTGAATATTCATCCCTCCTCCTTACCTTGCTCTAGATAACTTGCTCAGCCTCATTACTTTTTGCTTCCTCTTAATCATTTGCTAATGTCATATCTCATGCTTCACTCAGCTCAGTCTGTGGTCTGAGGCTGGCCGTACGTATGCCCCTTCCCCACATCTTCCAAAAGGAGAAGGGCAATGTTTCATGGACTGGAACGATGTGCTGAGTACTAACTGCCGGCACCACCCATCGTTACTTTACATCTCATCGGCCCGTTCATACTAATTTTCCAGTTTGACACCAAAGTTGGAATACTAATTATAAAATGAACAATGAACTGGAGACGGGTAGAAGTTAGGATTACTTGGAAATACGTGTTTGTATCCTATGGGATTTGGAGGTCAAAGGCACAGCACTTTCTGCTTTTCTTTGCAGAGACTTTTCTAGAGTTGTGTCATCTCACTAGTAGTATATTTTCATAATTTCTTTGCGTTGTTTTGAATTCTGTGCACTACACAGTGAACATTTATTTTTAGATTCTGGTACGAAGAGCTTTCTGATCTTTAGCAATTGTTCTCCTGCTTACATCACCTTGTTCTCTTGTTGGCCAACTATATATATCTAGTTCTTCTTTTTTTCTTCTTCTTCTTTCTGTGTATTCCTGCCTGAGTTCAGTACTATTTGTCAACATTCCTCTGGTAGTATGCTGAGAACTGAACTCTGTATTTTAAGTGCATTTACTATAGTTAGCTTAAGGTGAACTTCAGTACCTTCATTCAGCTGTGCAGCATTTTGGTCGATGCAGTCAAAATCATACTAGGTTTTTTTTTCCTGAAGTTTCTTTGAATTTGGTACCCACTAATGTTCATGCATCCCTCAGAGTATTTTAGTGCTCTCAATTTCATAGAATCACAGAATCGTTTGGTTGGAAAGGACCTTTAAGATCATCAAGTCCAACTGTTAACCTAACACTACCAAGCCCACCACTAAACCATGTCCCTAAGCACCACATCTACATGTCTTTTAAATCCCTCCAGGGATGGTGACTCCACCACTTCCCTGGGCAGCCTGTTCCACTGCTTGATAATCCCTTCAGTGGAGAGATTTTTCCTGGTAGCCAGTCTAAACCTCCCCTGGCACAACTTGAGGATGTTTCTCTCGTCCTATCACTTGTTACCTGAGAGAAGAGACTAACACCCGCCTTGCTACAACCTCCCTTTCCCAAGTGGTACTGAATGTAGTAGATGATTTTTCCCCCACCAACAATATTATCTCACGTTCTTCCAAATTAAATCTATCATCTGCGTTGTGGTTCTTGTTGCACAGGATGACAAACCAGATTGTCATAATGATCCCTTTTGTGCTACAGGTCTATGAATCTTGGAAGCTCGTTTTGTATTTCTTTCATGCATTACTTCTCTTGGCAGTTTCTCCTGCTTTAATGTCACCTGCAAATTTAATTAATTCCAGATCATTAATGAAGATGTTAAATAAAACTATATTTGTCATCTATCCCTATATCTGACTAGAAACTTCCTTCTGGCTCTATAAATTCCTTTGTATTAGTATCCTTTCCTGCATTGTTTCAACTGTTTTAAATTCTACGAGACAGTGTACTTATCAATCGGTTTATTTTTCATTTCAAATTCTAGCTTTGAAACAAAAAAAAAAAAAAGCCAAAGCACAGGACCATGTTCAAAGAACACGTTGCTCATCCTTTCAGTTGTGCAGATAAACTTCAGCCTTTGAGCCTGTCAAAGCTGATGGGGCAATGTTTGTGTGAAACTGTGTCCTTAAAGTGTGTGAAGTACAGCATTGATCCCAACAGTTAACTCCAGGACCCAGGACAACTGGTTTTCCTTAGTTTCTTGCCTAGCTATTAATTTCCTCACTGGTTGCCCAAATGTCCCAGAAGTTACAAGTTGTCATCTCTAGATGTGCACCTCTGTAGAGGTGTTTTCTGTCTGAACCATCTCATACTCATCAGAGCTCTTCCAGACGCTGGGGAAGTTCATCAATGGTAACGGGAGACGAGTCTCCTGTCCTGAACCTCTACGTACCTGACATTGCATGTCTTCACCTTATCTCCACTCCTCTGACGTAAACTATTTCAGTCCACCTCTTTTTTGGCTCTCCGACGTGAATTCCTGAGGTGCTGGTACACGTGCCATCCTGCCCTGAGTCCTGCTGCATAAATAAAAAGTCCCATCTCCTGTTCTCCTGGACAGACCAGACTTACTAGCTCTTCACCCCATCCAGGCTGATCCTCAGGCTTTGCCTTCTTAATCTTGTAAAATCTTCTGTGAATGCACATCTTGCCTTCTATTTGTTTAATTCACCTGTTTCTGGTTCGTACCAGCAGGCGCATCTTTTTGCTGTGGTATGCACCCTTCGATTTTCCTCGTCCTCTGCAGATGCCTCTTTTCTGGCAGTGGTGCATCAGGACAAGAAAATGGAATTTTTAGAGCGCCACTGTATGCAGATGTGGTTGTTGCATCTATAAATGGCCATGCACTGGACTGACTGTAGGTGCAAACAACTTCAGTACTGTTCTTTGGGGTTTTTTCCCAGCAGGTACAGTATGAAAAACCCTGGCATTTTATTTAACTTTTTGAGTTGTTATTTATCTCTCTAGATTGCTTTGGAGAGCAACTTAATACTAAAGATTTTACAACATATGACATCATCACGGTCTAAAGGGATTGCAGTTCTTTTTGAATGTATATATGAACACTAATAAAGAAGAAAAGTAGGAGTTTTGGATTTGCTTATGCTATGAAGAAAGTGGGAAAATCACGCGTATTATGCCCTGACAGGTTTTGTGGTGCATTTACCTTATTTTATCTGAAATATTAGGCTGTTCTAAATTCTGGTGTGTTTTTATTTTAATGGAAAAACCATTAAAAAAAGGAAGTTGTCTCACTGTTTTTTCGTACTTTTTCCCATTTCTGTGACATGATCTTATGCCGATAAAACTACAAAAGTGTATTGTGTTACTGTTGATTTAAATGTTAATTATGGTGAAAAGTATATGTATGGCTTTTGTGTGGAACAGTAGAGATTTTATTAGACTTTAAGACCCGGTTTAGTGGATTAACCAGGGGAACAGCAAGTTAATAATATGTTAGACATTGCAAATCCAGGTGGAGTAAAAGGAGTCCAAACATACTCTGGTGAAGGGAGCTCTAAAACTGTGGCACTATAAGAAGCAGCTGGAGTTTACATTTTATCCTAGAACTTTCCTTTCTTTAATCTAGTGAAGATGTGTTACATAGCTCTTTCTGTATATTAGTGAGGTATTTTAATATTAATAATAGCATGACTACCAGTGTTTAAATGTTAAAATAATCCTATTTAAAGGCTTTGCTTGAATGTGATATGAAGTAAAAATATATAAGTAGATTTTGCACATATATTCATTGAGAAAATTGTGCTTTTAACACTGCAGAAATGAACTGAGATTGTAATGCAAAGTGTCGAAATGTCAGAGTAAAATTTCCTCATAAATACATGAAAAATAAATAGTTTAATTAGGTTTTTTTCTGTCTTTTCAATTTTCCAAGGCAAATTAAATGTAATAGTGAATCTCAGTATCCTGCAGTATCAGTATACAGAGTCCATGAGGTTTTTACAAGCTTGATTAAGCCAAGGTATTTTATTTGCTCGTCGATATCAGGATTATATTTTGTCCTGGAGTGGCTCTAGCCGTCTGACAGGAGTATTAGACCTTTGTGCTATGAAGTTAGGAGCGCTAGTGATCTGTAAAAGCAGAGTTTCTTCAGAGGAAAAATTTTTGTAGGCTTTTTTGCTTGTTCCTTCATCCTCCTCCTTTCTCTCCCCATCGCTTTCCCAAGAACAGATGATGAATAATGTTTAGGAAATCATTCCCCACAAGTCTGCATGGGGAGACTTGTTATTTTAGCAATTTTGGTGTAGTTACCAAGTAGTTAGCGAACCTGTATGGTCCTGTGGCCATGAATAATACTGCTTTGTGCACCTTACCAAGTTTTCTTCCAAGTTGAAGTGCTTTTGAAGTATTGATGTTGTATCTGTCGGCTGCTTTGCCTAGGAGCCTTAGTATTTTCTTGAATTCCTTTAAAACTTAATCTAAAACAGCTGAGGGTAGAAAAAACATAATTACAATATTCTTTGACAGAATAAATTTCAGTCAACAGAGTGATGTTCGTGATGTTAGATGTCTGGTATTATAGTTCTTGTAAATGATAAACCTTTTATTTTTTCCTGCATCACCGAGTACTTCACTGAGTAGGTTTTTTAAAAAAATCAAAATATCAAAACAATGACACTAAACCCTAGCCACCGCCCATCTTGGTTCCTACCCCAGCGAGCACAACACTTCCAGCAGTTTACAAGGTGTTAAAAGTACAGAGATTATATTTTCTCAGCCTTAAAAAAAAAAACACTGTTAATTTAACCCTCAGTAATCTTATTTCACTTCTCTGCTGTTTCTGTCTACAGCCCCAGCAGATTTTTTTTAAACCAGCTGTTGAAAATACCCTAGTTTAAAGAGTTCACGGCTGAACGTGGGGGATTCATCATTATATATTTACTGTCTGAGGCTGATATAGCTGTAAGGTTTTTCAGATGCCATTGATCTATTGCGCATGTTCCCTCCCCGGGTTGCAGGACGTGCTTCTATTTGCATAAGGCCCTGGGCAAGGTTCTTTCTTGCATTGATTGGCCTGTCCAAGGGAGCCTGATGTGCTCCTGCATTGATCACCCTGTCTTTTCTTGGAAGGCAGTGTTATGCCGAGTTCATCTCAAAACATTCTAGGGAGAAGGGAAAACTTTACTGCAGATGTCTCAATTTTATTCAGATGTTCCTTTGAGTATCGGACTTTCCTTTCCTTTTTTTTTTTCCCCAGGATAAGTATTTTTTCTTTTTTTCTTTTTTTTTAATTTGGATGTGTTTCTGCAGTTATAGCACACCACAGACCAGAGTGTACTGAAAAGCTATGTTAAATAAAATCGCCATTATGTACACCACTAATTCCATGCTGTGGGGCTTTTTTTAAAACAATGCCTATAGCTTCCAGCAAAAATCAAAACTACTCTCTCTTCAAAGAGTTTGCAATTATAAGTGGAGACTGACTTAATCTAAGACTTTGTGTGCTGGTGTCTTTGCTTAGATTAATATTGTCAGTTTGTAACTTGCATGGTTTGTGCTAAATTTTCCTCAGTCTTACAAAAATATTTTAAAATGGCATCTTCAGAATAAAACTGTAGTTGGATTTTGGTTTTCTAGAGGTGCACTTCAAAACGAACCACGCAGGTAAATCGCTGAGCAGAGCGATGACTGATCAGCTCTGTGTTGATCAGAGAAGACAAATACTTTCTTGCGACGTCCTTGTTGTTACTGACGTGGTATGTCAGGGGCTGGCTTTTGAAACCCAGGTTTAGCAGCCGGGTTCTTGGCTCAGCTTTATGGGGATGGAGCTTTTCGACATTTGCTGCAATAACAGCCCATGTTCAGGAGCTCTGAAATCCACCGCTGCAATGTCTGAGAGCCACATATTTGCCTACGTGCCTAATTATGGGAAAGATGCCCATTATTACTCTCCACCAAACATAATTCTGTGGTCAGAAAATTGTTTGACACGTGGACTTCCCTGTGGGTACAGGTGCAATGTGGTTATACCTGAAGGGTGGCTCATACCTAGTGAATAAGCTGACATGTGAACTTTAGCAAGCTCGTGATAGTACTGCGTGTTGGTGATAAATAAAACGTTAGGATAGCGTTCCTGTCCTACAGAGCACTGAGCATCACAGAGCCGTTCCTTCGTCATTTTTAAAAGATCTTCTGTGGATATTTTTGTGGGTGCTGTAGAATTTCCTTCAAAGGAAATAAGTATTCAGAGATACACAGCTATTACATAAGTTACGCAGGTTTTTTTTTTATCGCTTGGATTATAGTTTCATGTCTTTCACAGAAGCAATAATGTATTGCATTGTGTTGCGATACTTTGGCTTAGGGAACATATTCCTTTGGTCATTCGGTAAAACAAAACTTAGATAAGTCTAATTCAGGTAGCATATATGAAATTTCATCTTCATTATCATGCAAATGCAGTGAGAATGTAACATTTCCCAAGATGTCATTTGACTATTAGGATCTTTAGAAAATGGCCTCTCAAAGCCACAAAGCTAATATTCCAGAAGAAAGCTATATAATACCTAAAAATTGTCTATCCTTATTCCATATGAATAACAAATGTAATAGGACAGGCCATTATTAAAATCGCAAAAGAATGTGTTGACCTATTGGTACAGAGGATCTTTTCTGATTTTTGCATCGATGATGAATTCTGAGCTTTCCGTAGCATAGATGAACATGCAAATACAGATTTCAAAAATCTGCAGGGAAAAAAAAAGTTGGATAGTAACCGGAAATCTGTTCTGGTTTGTTTCAGTATATGAATTAAATGGGTGCATATTTATACCGATAAGTATTTTGTTATACATAACGATATCCTATGCCAGTGTTACATGTATTGTGTGTCTGCATTGTCCACAGACTGTGTGTCCGCAACACTTCTTACTTATTTTAAGCTGTCTTTTGCTGATACTTGAGTCAACGAACATAGAAGATGGGCACGGGCTAAACATGGGCTAATCTCTTAAGTGGGGAGTGGAACTTACTTTTAATTCTGAAATAAAAGAAGAATGTGAGTATCTCGTAGCAGCCCATTATCTGTGCTATTCAGCTGAAGAAAAATGCTGGACTTGCTTATATGCGTGAACTATACAGGGCAACAAGACACAAAAAATTTCTGGTAGCAAAAGAGATCTTTTGCAAGCATCTTCAGTTTTGAAAAGGAAAGGGTGGGACACGATTGTTTATAAGCAATTAAAATGAAGAAAAGAAATCCAATCTCTTACTTCAGGTAGAAATACTCTCAGGGGAAAAAAGTATCTGTAGCACGTATAGCATTGTGCTGTTAAACAAAGCGGATGCCTTAGAAAAACGTGATGAAGACATATATAGATGCTTCCAGAGTTTCTGATACCATCCGTGGATGTTGTATGGTGAGATTTTTCTTGGCAGATATTTGCAGCCCCAAGAGATGTTCTGGATGTGTTGAAATAAGTGTTTTGAGTGGGTTTTAATAATTGCTTGATTGCTGGGCATCTCCAGCATCAGGCATACAGTGAGTCCTTTTACTGATGAGGTCTGAGTGAAATAGAGTAGAACAATGTAAAAACCTGTATTTTTAAGCTTTTCTGTGAAAAATTTAACTTCCATGGCAAAAAAAAATATATTTTTTAGACGCAGGGCAAATGTTTTCAAAGAAAACATTTATGTATATATAGAAAGAAATTACGGAGTCTGTGGGTTTTTTTTAGTTTTAGTTTGTAAAACCTTAGTATTTAGAGACTGGAAAAATTACAGAGGATGTCTGAAGTGCCATCTCGCTCCCGTGTTGCTGAGACGTTTTCATTTTACAAGCACGTTGCTGAAGATCAGAGGCGGTTCTGTGATGTTTTGCTAGGGACATCTTTTCAAAGTCCAGGTACTGCTAATGTAGCAGATACCATGCAGCAATTAAAAATCTTTTCCGCTACTTCATTCCCACCTAAGCATTTTTACTCTCCGTGCATGGCACATACGTGGCATCTGCCCTTCACTCAAAACCTTTTTGTGATCTAGCTGGCAAACTTCCATCACATGTAGGATACTCTAGTGGATTTTTTTAAGAGAGGTATGATTTGACATTAAGGTTTATTTATGCTATTATTTTTATGGAGGTAAAATGGGGCGTTTAAATGACAAAGGCTTCATCAAGAACTCCTCAACGCTTGTGATATGGTGCAGCAGTCTGAGGAGGGAATTGATAGAGCCTTCCCGCATCACTCCAGAAATGCTGATTTTCTGTCATGTTCGTCTTTTGAGGAGAGGCTGCTCTGGGTGCAGTACAGGCTGCTTAGCACCAGATTTAGTGGGGTCACCATTTGAGCCCTACTTTATTGCCGAAAGGGTAATGGGTGGTGGTGTTCGTAAGAATAATGCGTAATAAAGACAAAATGATTAGAATCGTCCTGCTCTGCAGAGTCTCATGTTGCTTCCCACTGCCTTACTTTCTTCAGGAAAAAAAAAAAAAAAAGGCAATTACCCTATTTAAGTAGAGGCTAAATCTTTATTTGGCTGGACAAAACTGAATTTTATTGCATGGCATAGAAAATAATGATGTACGTTATTATTTGCATTGCTTTCGATTGCACTTCTTTTGTATGTAACTCGATACATTTTTATATTTTGCAGCATTCTGCTACGTACAATCTAAGTGAAGTTTTTTGCTCTAATTGTGAAGCAAGTGCTGTAGAAAAAAGAGATTTGAAATTTCAATATCACTATATTTGGTAGATTCGCATGAATCTGTGGAAAGGGATAGCAAGTTGATAGTTTGTAACTGCACAAAATTAAAATTAGTTATATAATGCTCATTCCTCGAGATACCTTATTTTGAAAGAAAAAATCTTTCTGCCTTCTGCTTCTCTTTAATACGTGCTGAAGTAACTTCTCGCAGTTTAAACAAATATTTCTAAATCAGGTAGTTCAGGAGACGCATCCCATAGGAAAAAGCATCCGCCTGCCTTTGGTGAGCCAAATGCATACAGGCATATGCCACAGCATGCTGTTCTGTGCGTCCCCCTACCCATGTGCATCTCCACACGCGAGTACACACGGTACGTGTGATTGCTATAAAATTCTTAATAAGTTTTAGCAGCGTAATTCCTATAGAATCAAAGACCTATTGATGCGGTAATGCGGGAGGTGTGTTTCGGCCCTTCCCCGTCTCCCCCTGACCTCTCGCACATCGACACACTCCCCTTCAATCATTCCTCTTCCGCCCAGCTGTATCCCAAGTGAAACTTCCCAGCCCGTCGGCAGCAAACACTCTCCGGGCGCCCTTGCGCGGCACCGCGCGGCCCATTCCTCCCTTCCCTGCTCAGCCAGCCTGCCCCAGCCGCACGCTCCGAGCAGCAGAAGTGCCCGGCTCCCAAAAAAGCCTCCATTTTTGATTTCAACCCTCCTTACAATGCAGAGATAATGAGGAATGCTGAGGGGACGTTCCTCTTTTCTTTCGCTGGTGTCACTCACGCCATGCGTGCGCTCCCTGGCCTCAAATGAACAGCGCGCGGCCCGAACGCAGGGTAAATCACAACTGCTTTCCTCTGCAAAATTAACTTTCGTCGGCCAGCCTGATGTGTAACCCTGCGTCACGTTTTCTGCATTAGGTTGACATCCTCGGGCATGAGGGATCAAGCGGTGCTACGGCAAGCGACCTTGTCTTTTCTTTTCTTCCTTAAAACAGCTATTCGCATCCTCGCGCGTGAAAGGGGAAAAATAATAAAAACTTTCTTAACGTCTGTAATATGTAACTGCGCTTTCACCTACCACCTCCCAAACCGTTCTGTGCAGAGCTGAACCGTGCCGGGGTTTGGGATGGGTTCCCTGGCCGGCAGCACCGTAAGTCTCCTGAAAAAAAGCACTGACTCATAATAGCCGTAGATGCAGCATCTGCTGTAAAATGCAGTTGAATTATTTCAGTTGCTGTTGCTAACTTTTTCGGAATGCTAAATTACTGCTAAAATCTAAAGACGAAAACTTCCAAATCCATTTTTTGTGGCTACGTTCTCAAATTAAGCCTGAATGTGTATATGCCATTTAGAGATTTTAATGAATCTTATGCAATTAAAGTTTCATCGGCAATTGTACCCTAATAGTTATTGTAAGGTGTCTGAATATGTATCTGCTGTCATTCTGAACACTGGCATTTCCAGCCATTTATCTCTTAAACTAATGCATATTTGCCGCCTTCGCTTTAAACAGGAATCAATTTATAATGCACATTGTAATCTTTTCGTAAAAGCCTAATTATGTACATTGCTTTTTAAAATGCAAGGATGGGAATAAATGTCTATTAATGCTTTACACGGAAAAACAGAATACAAACATCTTGTGATCTGAATATATTTATAAATAGTCACTTGCACTCTTTATGCAAATAAAATTGGGCAGTGCTGTCAGGCTTCAATTTTTTTAATTTTCTTTTTTTGTGTGGTTTTTTTCACTATTATAAGAATGGCTTATTTGACATCTCATATATGTCTTTTTATAACGTTTGAGGCTTTTTCCATGCACCTGTAACTAGTGCCATCTTGTATCGTTCTTTTATACCTTTTGTCTTTGTTTCCTTATTTTATTGCCTGTACTTCACGGAAGACGTGAATGCTAATGAACGTATGACGTATACCATCATTCACAAGATGAACAGATAGCTTTCTCTCTTTGTCAAATGTTTATGCAGTAAAATGAAAAATTGAACAAACCTAACATGACTCTGTTGTAATTTCAGTTTAAATAGAACACTTCCTGAAGTTTTGTAGAATTTTTCCTGTCAGAGAGAAATTTTTGAGAGTGCTGAGGGACTGTTTTTTTATATCCAGAGAGTAAAGTTTGAGGTAATTTGCTAGAAGGCATAGAAGTTATATTACAAAATTGTTGATACTGGACCGTAATAAAGCCTAAAGAGTGTTAACCTCCAATTAACCAAAAAAAAAGGGGGGGAAGGATGTCAAAACACTCATTGCAGGTTTAATTATAATTTCTGATGGATTCAAAACCTTCTGACTGTGTTCTGGCCGCTCCAGTTCAGCCGTTCAGCCCGTGCTGCCCGTATTGTGTGTGCAGCAGCTCCTATTCGACATCTCCATGGCGAGCAATTCTGCGGGGGCTTTCTGACGCCCGCCTTCACGCACGGCCCGCTGCTCCGCGCTGAACCGTTCCCCGGAGCCACCCGCAACCTTTGGCTGCGTTGGACTCTCTGCGTGCGCGCGTGTGCGTGCGCACATACGTGTGCGTGTGCATGGGATGATAAATGAACGTGCCCATGCGTGCACACATGGGCTCGGTCACAGTGTGCGCTGTACATCGGTGTATAACGCACTTTGCAGTCGCGTGCCGTGTTGGAACACACGCGTGTGCATGCGGTAGCGCCGGTCAGTGTCCGTGCACGCAGCCTTGCACACGCACAGCCGGCTCCCACTCGTGTCCCGGGTGGGGATGCGGGCGGTCCCCGCGGTGCTGGGGTGGTGGTGGGGGGGTCCCAGCAGCCGGTGACACTAGAGGGCACTGCTTGTCCTCGGTTGCAGCATCCTTCTGGGACAGCGAGCAGAACCCGGCTGAATTCTGTAATCTGGCTTTAATTAACAATTGAATTGTGATTAAGAAATTCTAATTTAATTTTTTGTTGTTTTGCTTTCAGCCTTGTGTTAGTGTAATAGGTGGAGTCATCAGTACTCACAAACAAACACAGAATCTTGCGTCCCATACAGTAATAATTTTAAAAAAAAAAACAACTCAAAATGTCATTCTTGGCAAAGCCAGAAGGCTGAGTTTGCCCAGCGATGGGGTTTAGGTCCCTTGCCAGCTGTGCTTCCAGCCAGCAAGTGTGATGCACAGCGTTAGAAACACGTCGGGGAGAGTACTGAGGAGTTAGGGTGATTTATTTCAGCAAAGGTCAAGAGAAGGATAAGCAGAGGACAAGAATAGGAAGTTTAAGGAGTGCATCTTCAGTGTGTGTAAACCGTGTATCATTTACATTACCCTTGGAAAAGTGTTTCTTAGTTACAGAACACTAAATCACCTGAGTTGCTGTTCCAGGTTCAAATGTTTCTTCTATTCATGAGCTCTCCTAGTAGTGTTATTTTGGATGTCGTTTACAAAAGAGTTTGAATACTCAGGTTAATTGTATTAATAAAAGCAGGTGTCATTTCACAAACGTCAGAAAATTAATGCCTGGGTTAGACGTTTTATCAAAATAATAACGTCCAAGCTCAGTGTGAAGACACCAGGCATTGCTAGTAGCTTGTCCGTGTCTTCTGCAGGCAGCAAAGCACTGTGACGAGTGCTGTGTGCTGCCCAGATCGGGCAGGCTTCTTTGCTATGAAATTCCAGCACTCAGGTTCAAGAGAATGAGTCCTGTGGTTTAAAGCACCGTTCATTTCTTAAGCTGCAATTTGGGATCGGACTCTGTATCAAATCTGGTCTCGGTTTTTGTTCTACCTCTTTGGTGTGTAGCCGGAGTATTTCTTTCTGGTTAGCTGTTGCTGACTTCCCGTGAGTGTGTAAATTTTCTCACGCCAGGTATTCATAAATGTGTGTATTTAGCAGCTGGTTTGCCTGATCCCTGCAAATGATCTGTTAGTTGAGGCGATGGGTGTTCAGTGTAACTGAAGGTTTTTCCACTTGTAAGTTCTAATATTCAGCTGTTTCAAACTTCATGATTTTCTAACATAGGAAAAGTAATTTTTTAATAAACTTCTGAAAGACTGTCCTAGCCAGAACTCATGGCCATTAAAAGGCAAGCCAGTGTAACAATAGGTTATATTTTCTGCAGAGTGAATTGAAAGTATTTTATTTTAGTCCAGTGTAATCGCTTGCAAATGTCCAAGTGATTTTGAGCCATTCTAGTTCTTAGCAATGTATTTTTAAACAGTGCACAGTTAGTATATAGGTTTGTGAAAAATTCTGCTGGAAGTTACTGCACAACTCCAGAAGACAGTATCACGTGTTTACTGTAAATATGTGGGTTTTCTAATTATTTCTCTATAATCATGTAGTAGTCTGGGACAGTCTGGTCTCCTACCTGATCTTTAGTAATAGATCTGTCATTTAACAGGAGCGAGCATCACCTGGTTTTGCTTTGTCGGTTCATAGGCAAAAAGAAAAAAAAAATGTTTAATCAATACGGAACAACTCTTTTTGCATTCACCATTTTATAATTTGAAATCTTATTTTGTGCATCCTAACAGTCTACAAGCAGTGAGATGCCCGAACTGCTATAATAGGATTTTTCCCCTCCTAGCGGGATGTTGCTTATGGCTATAAAAAGTTAATTTCAGATCCTGATACACTTGCATTAATTTTTGAGACATTGGCTGAGTGTAGTACAGCGAAGAATAACACGAACGCCGCACCACTATGCTGTAGCTAATCGTTTATTACCTCCAGCGAAAGGGAGCAGCGTTTATGTGCAGGCCACAATGTCTGCAAAAAAGAGGTAGGAAACAGGCAGAAAAGGTCTCCCAGATTTCTTCCTGAGGGTCTTGAGAAGAGGACCGAGGAGGAAAAGGAGAAACAATACTTTCATCGTCTCTTAAAGGCTATTTAAATGGGTCTTGGCGTACTTGGGAGATCCTGTTTGTGCATTAAAACGGTATTTGATCACAAGAATATAACACCAAACCGTCCTGCTTCTGAATGAGAAAACACATCTTTGGGGTTGTTTAAAAGTATGATTTATGTATGAAAAACAAGCAATTTAGATGCTTATCATCTGCAATACGCACCGCACCGGGGTGATGCGTGTGTATTCTTTGGAGTATTTGCTGACAAAAGGAGCATGTTGTCTCTGCGTTTGCCAGTGAGGGATCTGTTGACTCCACAGCTATGTAAAAACCTCTCATCAGCACCTGTTTTAATCAGCAAGAACTTTACTATAAATCATTATCAGAAAAAGCATTGTGCTACACTTTTATACCAATACATTTATTTTGAAATTAATAGGGAAAAATAATACAGAGCCTGTGCTTGAGAAGGGCTAATAAGCGTGCCCATGAGACTTTCCTTTTTAAGGACTAAATGAAAGCTTTTGCATTGCTAACAGGCTACAAAAGTTGCTTAGGTAATAAGACTCTTTTTCTCTTATCAGTAAAAAAGAGAAAAGGGAGGGATGGGATGGCTCAAGGGATTGGTAATCAGATTACAAAGTCTTTCACTTCTAGGTCACTGGTTCAAATCTGCCCCCTGTTTAGTAGTGACCAAAAGCTGTTCCCAGCTGATGGCTTTTCAGTAGCCTTTGTGCCATGCGTTAGTGATCTATATCCAATGTCTGGTGAAAATCACTCCTAGCCATCGCCTTGGGAGTCTCAACTCAGGAATAAATGACCTGCTCCCGCGTCGAAGGGCTTGGTGGTTTATTTTCCATAAAATAATTGTAATAAGTTAGCAGAGCAGTGCAGCTGAATCTGCACTGTCACAGCTGCTCTGGGCTTCAGCAGCAGACCCTGCTTCCCAGCACTGCCACCATCGCTTTCCACTAGCATTGCTTCATAAAAAAATTGTTACCAG
Source organism: Nyctibius grandis (assembly GCF_013368605.1). Classification (NCBI taxonomy): domain Eukaryota; kingdom Metazoa; phylum Chordata; class Aves; order Nyctibiiformes; family Nyctibiidae; genus Nyctibius; species Nyctibius grandis. The sequence goes on from NC_090695.1 coordinate 79,091,171, forward strand.
CTTACTTAAGAACTGGGCTGATAGCTCTTAATTTGAGCCACATGGTATCACTCCAATTTACTTCCATATTAGGCTAGAATAGATAAAATCATAATTGCAAAAAAAAAATGAGAAGTAAAAAGAAAATTACTAAATTTGTTCATCTTAGAAGAAATATCATACTTATTAGTAAAATTGATTTTGACATACAGACTGTGAAAACATTTTTATTGATGGGGTTTAGTGCTGCAGTAACGCTGTGGAAGCTATGAGACTGCAACTTCGGTAGGCGCTCGTGCTATACGTGACTTCCACCACTACAGTGCGCTCAGATAAGCGTAAGAGCTTTATAAAATGAAGTACTGAAAACAAGGGAAAACAGAGAAGATTCCCCAGTATGTGCCAAAGAGCCCTTTCGAGTGTACATTTTCTGGTGCCATCTCTTACTGGTGCTTACTGTCAGGTATTTAAAAGATGGGTTTATAGACTTTGCTCTTGTCAGCTTGTTTTCCGTAAGGTAGGGGAGTGCTAGAGGACACTTGCTGTAAAGGGAATGTAATTTCTGGTTTGTTAATATATGAACCTGAAACAATGACTGTCTCCTGTACGTGCTCTGTACATTTCTATGAAAATCGCTGTGACAATTTTAGGGGTGTATTTATGTCCGTAGGGATGCACACAAGCCATTATAAAACTATGAATTTTTCCCCAAAACTAACCAAAGGTAAACTGTGTTTCTTTTGAGACAGCAGGCGTGCCACATATATGTTGCAGTAGATATATTTGTACAGAACTGGATATTTCATCAATCCAAGCCTTGTTGGATCAAACAGATCACATCAGCCAGCTCCCTTATTACTTGCATGAACTTTGGAGTTTGCTGATAATACCTCAACCTGGGAAAATGCAACACATGCACATGCTGAGCAGAGCTTGGTGGGATACCAGCCAGTGGGATACACATCTGGCGCAGGGCTGGAACAGGTCTTTGCTCTCCCAAGAGCTGCTCTCCAGCTCCTGCTGTTCAGAGTGATCTGCCTAACACACTTATGGCTTCACCTTTGAAACTAAAGCTGAAAAAGTGTGCCGATAAAACCCGTGTAGCGCAACACGTGTTCGTTTTCCATATTTTGCAAAAACAGCTCAGGTGGGATTTATTGCCACTATTTTACCCGGAGGACCCGGGTAACTATAGACCGGTCAGCCTCACCTCCATCCCCGGAAAGGTGATGGAACAACTTGTCCTTGGTGCTGTCTCTAGGCACATCAAGGATAGGGGGATCATTAGGGGCACTCAGCATGGCTTCACCAAGGGGAAGTCATGCTCAACCAACTTGATAGCCTTTTATGAGGACGTAACCCGGTGGATAGATGATGGTAAAGCTGTGGATGTGGTCTATCTCGATTTTAGTAAAGCGTTTGACACAGTCTCCCACAGCATCCTCGCAGCTAAACTGGAGAAGTGTGGTCTGGATGATCGGGTAGTGAGGTGGATTGTGAACTGGCTGAAGGAAAGAAGCCAGAGAGTGGTGGTCAATGGGACAGAGTCCAGCTGGAGGTCTGTGTCTAGCGGAGTCCCTCAAGGGTCGGTACTGGGACCAGTACTATTCAATATATTCATTAATGACTTGGATGAGGGAATAGAGTGCACTGTCAGCAAGTTCGCTGATGACACAAAACTGGGAGGAGTGGCTGATGTGCCGGAAGGCTGCGCAGCCATTCAGAGAGACCTGGACAGGCTGGAGAGTTGGGCGGGGAGAAATTTAATGAAATATAACAAGGGCAAGTGTAGAGTCCTGCATCTGGGCAAGAACAACCCCATGTACCAGTACAAGTTGGGGGCAGACCTGTTGGAGAGCAGCGTAGGGGAAAGGGACCTGGGGGTCCTAGTGGACAACAGGATGACCATGAGCCAGCAGTGTGCCCTTGTGGCCAAGAAGGCCAATGGCATCCTGGGGTGTATTAGAAGGGGTGTGGTTAGCAGGTCACGAGAGGTTCTCCTCCCCCTCTACTCTGCCCTGGTGAGGCCGCATCTGGAATATTGTGTCCAGTTCTGGGCCCCTCAGTTCAAGAAGGACAGGGAACTGCTAGAGAGAGTCCAGCGCAGAGCCACGAAGATGATTAAGGGAGTGGAACATTTCCCTTATGAGGAGAGGCTGAGGGAGCTGGGTCTCTTTAGCTTAGAGAAGAGGAGACTGAGGGGTGACCTCATTAATGTTTATAAATATGTAAAGGGCAAGTGTCATGAGGATGGAGCCAGGCTCTTCTCAGTGACATCCCTTGACAGGACAAGGGGCAATGGGTGCAAGCTGGAACACAGGAGGTTCCACATAAATAGGGGGAAAAACTTCTTTACGGTGAGGGTGACCGAACACTGGAACAGGCTGCCCAGAGAGGTTGTGGAGTCTCCTTCTCTGGAGACTTTCAAAACCCGCCTGGACGTGTTCCTGTGTGATATGGTCTAGGTAATCCTGCCCCGGCAGGGGGATTGGACTAGATGATCTTTCGAGGTCCCTTCCAATCCCTAACATTCTGTGATTCTGTGATTCTGTGATTTTCACACTTGGCCTTCAATGGCTAAGCTAGCTGGCTTGCGATGCAATGCGATCCCCTCCAGAAACCACAGCAAGTGCAGAAAAAAAATCCCAAATGATGTATTTATGATCCAAATCACACCATGCTTTGATATCCAATGTCTCGGAGATCCACGGGATGCGGAGCAGCCACTGGGTCCCACCAGAAAGCTCAGGCTGTCTGAGCTCCTGCAGGAGCCGTGTCTCTCCATGTCCTAGCACCAGGGTGTTTTGTGGGCTGCTCATAATGTTTTGCTCAAGCTTACTTGCACCTGCATCTCCAGCCTTGTTAGCAGGGGCGGATCTAAGGTTAGCAATAGAAGGGGTGAGGGTGAAAGGGACTGCCAGCTTCACGGGGCTGTTTAGTCCAGGAGCGCAGGTTTGTAAGCCAAAGCCATTCATTTCAGAAGTTCACACAAAGGTTACAGGGGAAAAAAAAACCAAACTAAAAACATTGGCAGCACAGCTGCTGTTAAGCTAGGGAAAGATTCCTTTCAAGTCTGGTGTGAACCTCCACTCCCTTTCCATGAGGGAAGCTGGTTTTGTTCCAGCAGTTAGCTCAGGTCCTCTGCTCCAAGGCTGCACCAGAGTGCCTTAGGAGTAGGCAGACATGGGGTCTTCTCAAGCTGGGTTCAGCAGAGTAAGGTTTGTCTATACTTCAGGTTTTTTGTGAGTTTAATTGTTAGTTTAGAAAGGAATTTAGTTAAACTGAGGTGAGCTCCCGATGAGGCATTTGTCCTGGTGTAACGATGCTTCTTGGTGCAGCTTAAAAGGACCTTTATGTGGCTTTAAAAGTGTGTGCATGTAGATTGAACTGTGATTTAGCCCTGTATGTGTTTCTAAAGTATGTTATAAACTGATGCACTCCATTGGTACACCTCCCGACCAAAGCGTGCAGAAGCCTTCAGGTTTCCGTGTCTGGTGAGTGGGCTTATCTATCCAAGTACTGGAGATGTGACCAGGGTCTCATCCGTACAACAGGACAGACCTGGATATCAGGGCTTCCGTTACAGCTCCCAGCTCCTCCCAGAGACGGGAGCTGTGAACACTGTTTGGTGTCATGGTCCAGTTACATGGTGACTTTCGATCAGTGGTAGGATACAGCCAGACTCCTCATGGTAGGGGGTTGCTCTCTGGGACCTCTCTCTGCCCTGGGGAAGCTGTGGTGGTGGTGCTGGTAGTGAAAGAAAGATGTGGAAAACCTATCCAGGTGTGTTTCATCACTGAAGAGGACTTTGGAGGAAAAGGAGCGGAGGTAAAGCTTGCAGTTGCTTTTGGTTTTAGCGTTGCTTGTGAACCTTACGAGGTCAGAGGGTCATGAGGAATATCTTGCTAGTGATGTGTAATGGTTTGGAAATAAACACCAAGGGTGGCTCCAGCTGCCTCTGATCTGACTAAATGGCTATTATGTATATTCTGTTTAACTTATTTTAAAATTAGGCAAAGAGCATACAGGAATGCTTCTCTGTGTGCTAGATGCTTGAACTTCCAACTGTGTGTTCAGGACCAAACAAAAGGAAAATCATTCTCTTTCAAGGAGCTTATCATTTGGTGGATATATAACACAAAGCAGGCATGAAATGCTGTGGGAAAGAGGGACTGACTTTCTACCTTATCCTATGTTTTTAACATTTTGAATTTTTATTGATGAGGGCCAGAATTTGCAGATTTCACCCAGTGTCTTTTGCCTTCCACGATACCTGTGAATTTATTTTTTTTTGAAGTGGGACTTCTTAAGTGGAAAATAATGAGCTCTTAGCTTAAAAAGGTGGGAAGTAATTAAATCCAGAGCAGACCTTTTTTTCAAAGTACACCAGAAACTTTGGCGAGCACAGAAAGTTTAGCAGACATTGCTTGTGTTTTAGTGCCGGGGTGGTTGATCTTCACGGTCCCACAGTATCCTGATGAGATCCCCGGAGATCCTGCAGTCACAGGACTAGACTGCTGTTTCTTCAAGTCCTACCTGTTGGCCCAGATACATTTGCCATAGCACCTTTGCCCAGCTGGCTTTTCCCACAGTGAGAGGGGAGGGTTGCCCAGTGCTCTCCATGCCATCCCAGCTTGCCCACTGGTGTAGCCTGGTTTCAGGAGCCAGCCAGTGTGGCTTGGCTGATAGCTACAGAAAAGTCTTGGTCTGGCATCCTGGGTGCAACCACCAAAGGCAGAGTCTGATCCAAAATTTTCAGGACAATTTCTTCATTTCCTAACAACCGTGAGAATAAACATGCACTGTTCTTAATGTGGCAGAGTCTCTCTTCGAGGCTTTTGAGTACAAGAGTTTAGGTTATTTCACCGAAGAAGGACTGCGTGTGATAAAAGAGTACCTTCTTACATGGGAAGCTGGGATTTTTCAGTGCTCTTGTGCAGCACCCATTGTCCTGACACGTAGGCATGGCAGCACTCATTATGCTAAGAAGTGACATTCCTTGTTCTTCTGTTGACTCATCACTCCCTGGCATCACTTCTCTGACTAATGTCATGAGTACTCGAGGATGATCGGTGGTATTTGACTAACGGGCTCATGCTGAAGGTGATGCAGAGAGAGTAGCACATGGATCTGCTGGAGCACTACTCAGCAATAAATGATGTGAGCAAGCTGATGACCACATTGGTCCAAGATCACTGAGCAGGACAGAAGGGTGAATGAGGAAAGACTTCATGGCAGTGAGACAGCATTCCAGTCCCCCGCCCTGTTCCCATGCCCAGGGATGCTGAGGTGGAAGTTCTGTGTTGTGGCAGTGCTGCCATGGCTCTCCAGACCTGAGGGAGAGCAAGTCCATGCCCAGTGTCTGGAGGGTGGAGGGTCTGAGCTTCCTTTGCCAGTACAGCTGTGCCTGGTGGCTACCAGCACAGGACATGGATCAAACATTTAATTATGAAAGTGTGCTGTTTATAAGAGTCTGTTCCGTACTCTGAATTGGAAGATCTTTATCTGAATCATTTGTCATACTAGGTTAGTTATACATCCTTCAGGCTGCTTCACAAAGCCCTTCTGCATAGGAAAGGTGTTCTCCTCCATGGAGCCTTCTTAGCGTTGCTGCTACTTCCCCATCTCACGAGTGGGTGGAAAACCTTGTTTGATACCTGATGGCATGTCCAATGTCTGATAAAGAGGCCTGATATAAAAATAATCCAGTATTTCTCCTTCTGCTTTACTATTCTTTCAGACTTTGAAGATGTCAGTTATATTGTGGTCTGCGTGGTGTAATTTGGTTTTCTGCCACACGTGCACATACTTTTTTGGCGAAGGAGTGTGCATGCTGCAGCAGCATTTTAGTGGGAAAGAAGAGGGAAGCTGCTGCTGCTCTCTTTTGGTTGCCTGCAATAATAAATCACAATTTGCCATTCCCTAACCACAAAGAGAGTTTTCTCCATGAGTTTGTGTGACCTCAAAAGTTTCAGTTTACATACCCTCTTGCTCAGATACCATGCTTGTGGAGAGACTTTTCCTTCCTGAAGTTCTCAGAGGTTGCAATAGTTAAAGCTGATGCTTCAAAGGAGGGGACGAGTGAGTGTTGTCTTATCCTCTGGCTGAAGTGGGAATCCAGCTGTATGCGTTTAAATTACAAGGGCATCAGAGTCCGTGTCCATCTGCGAGGTGCTGAGCTTAACACTCAGCTTTTCCCATTTTCTGTTTTGTTTTTTTTTTAAAGTCGGGCCTTTTAATAAAAATTAATACGTAGGCTGATATGTTTCTGTCCACATATGATAAAACAGGGGCCACTTCTTAAATAAATGCTTGGTCCTTGTTCAGCCAACATCCAGAAATCTGTGGAGGATTTGCCATTCTTGATGTTAAACCAGCACAGTTCTCTCTGTTTCTCTAGGTAGAAAATGAAATATAAGGAAACTGACTATTTCCTTGAAAAATGCACCAGCGTGAGATTTGCATAAAGCTGTAATAAAAGTTTTCCACATACCATTCAGACAGAAGCAATGAAGAAGTAATGCCATTTTACCCTGTTATATTTGATACTTAACATGTAAAAACAGTTATTTACTTGATTGTTTCACATTCATTTCACTAATATCATTGTTCACTTGTAGACTGAGTTCTGGATTTACACATTTATTAAAACATGAGAAAATTGCTTCCATAACTTACTTCAGGCCACGTTTTTCATTAGATATGAACCATTACCTTGGTGATGGTAAAATATCAAAACAGAACTCCAAACCCTTGTATCATTTCATTTCCAAGCCTTGTGTATTAATGGTTTTGTAACACACTGATTTTCAGGAGCAGTTTATTTCAACTAATTTGTCATCACAAGATTTAAGATCACTGCATTTTATTTAACTTTGTCTGAGTAAATACAGTTCCAAGAACCTGCATATTCTGGTTCAAGTCTTTTAGAGGTTTTTCACCCCACGCGATGCAAAAGAAGAGCCCAACAAGACAGGCTGAGTGTAAATGACTAGTTTTATTGATTTATAGGTGTACTGGTTGTTTAGATACAGCAAAGCAGGTCCACTGTAATTTAAAAGATCTTCAGCTTAAGCAAGTACCTTTTGTAGAAGAGCTTTGTTCCTGGTATGAGAGGGGTTTCCTTCTGTCCAGACCCACTTAGTAATTGATTTGAAATCATCCTAAGTAACAACCTCAGAGAGGTTGACCAGGCTTGAAGCTCCAGGGCTGAAAACAGTGGCAGCGCAGTGCCTGACTGGGGAGCAGATGAGTGTCTCTGCCCTGGAGCAGTTGCATCCCTCAGATGGGTGGACCAGATGGCCGAGGTTGGTAGCAGCATCAACAACCCAGCTTCTATCTGCTGCCACCCTTTCACGGAGCCCGTACAAGCTGCGAGCTACCATGGCGAGTCTGACAGGCGGCGATTGGAGGAGTCACCGTAACTCAATCATCTGTCTGCACCCCAAGACCCTTCTCCTCGCTAGTCTGGAGCTTCCTACAACTCCCATCAACAGCAAGAAAACCGGTGGGATTTGAAAACTTACTAGTATTTGCTTACCGATAGGTCTTGGGCAGCGTTCGGCACCTCAGGGTACAACGGGGCACCTCTGATAAAGTGTCAGGCGTCCATCACTGCTAGGGGTCAACTGTGCACCGACTATGGCTCTTAAATGCTGTTAAACTATTCCTAATGGCTGCAAGATCAGGCTGAAAGTCTGGCACCTAAAGTACGTTCAAACAGGGAAATGTGCTTAAAGTGATGGCTTGTGATTTGCCCATGCTCGGAGCTGACTAGGGCTGTGAAAGTCTTTGTGAAAACTGAGCCCAGGCTAGCAAGTTTGGGGCAAGAGGCTGAGAGCACTCACAGTTTCACACAGAGACACCTCTGCTTCCTAGTCCACGTAGATCTTGACCTTTCTTGATGCTACAGCACTTTGAGCTTTCAGTCATGGGTCTAGGCATGAGGGTCTAGGTTCTCTTTAAGGCACTTTACTAATAGTTTTGGTTTGGTTTATTTTATTTTATTATTTGATTTGATTTGATTTGATTTTACTTTATGTTTTTGTTTCAAACTAGGTATGGTGCTCATAGCTATCCAGTGCTTCAGAAATCCAAGCAAACCGTGAAAAAGCAAAGCTATGACCTACAGCGTAAGGTTTTACTGGCAAAGATGTATCAGCTAAGAGCTTGAAAAAATCCTTCACTGCCCCAGCCAAGATAACTGTGTTAGCAAAACCTCTAGTGCAGGTTTTGCGTAGCTGTTCCAACAGAGGAATGCTCTTGCTGGCTGAGCTCATGTCATTTGGAGAGGTGATGTAGCCTCCTGCCAGAAAACCTCCTGCATCTCTGTTAAGAGGACGCGGCTGACACAGACACATGGTAAAGCCAGAGCAGCAAAGGATCTTTTGCTGTGCTGGAGGTTTAGGTGTGATCATGCGCTCGCAACACCCAAGTCCAAATTCACTGTGAGTACAAAATGAAATACTGTTTAGCGAACTATGTGGATTTTTCAAATACGATTTTCCTGGGGCTTGTGTACTGCAGTGGACATACCCAAGCTACCTTTAAACAACCCAACTCGAGTATCAGATGCTCTTCAGCATTAGTTGTGCCAAATCCTGCACATGCTAATTTTGGCTGCTTTCTGGCAGCGTAAATTGGCCCGTGTGGGGCTCCATGTTCGGAAGACTGGACCATTTTTGAGCTCATGTATTAGAGACAAGCCAATGTCTCCCTGCTGCAGTCAGCACCATAGGAACATTAACACTTAAACTGATCAGGCTTCACTTTCTGTTCCTGGTTGAGATAGGTGCAAGTTGTTGACCCTCCAAAACTTTATTTTCTTGTCATGGGGTGTACAGAGATTTCTCCAGCCGAGATCTCCGGGCAGCAGACTCCTGCTGTCATGAGGGATTACCAACTGGCTGACTCCAGCCAGACCCAGCCGCTCCAGACCTCCTTTCCTGAGTATCACTGCATTTCTCCAGCAGCCCAAATGCAAATATCTCAGCAACCTTCACTGATGAAATATCTTGAGATGGATTTAAAAAGGGATTGGCTTTTGTTTGTTTTGGTTGAGCTTTGGTGGCAAGAGCTTCACCAAACTCTCTTGTCTAGCATATATTTTTGGTCTGCAAGGAAACTATCTGCAGAATGCCAACATTTTGTGCTTCAGACTGTGGAGGGTGCCCCTTCCGCCAGCTTGTTTTGGTTGGAGCTGTTGTGAGTGAGATGTAGTGGAGCCATTCAAAGATTTTTACCCACATGGTACCATACCAGTTTATGTTATGTGATGGGCTTTCTATTGAACTGTTAGGCTTCATTCGTACTCGACAAATTGCTGAGAGGTTTGTAAGCAAGGTGAGCCAGCATCCCTACCCGTGGTGTGGTCGCACCTATTAGCACAGCTGCCTGCGTTTGAGAACTTGGTGTTCTCCATGTTATTACAGGTCTTCAAGGCTTTTCTCCTGTAAGCTCTCTGTCGTAAGATGCTAGGGACAAGAGAAGTGAGAGGATTGCGTTATTAAGTTTAAAGTTTTAATAAAGCTGAAGCCTGAGGCTTTTATACTAGGGAGCCATGAGTTTTGTTTGCGCTGTTCACAAAATATTACAGCAGAATTTTGTTTACAGGGTTTATTTGTTGGATTTTTACTGAGCAATGCATAAGGAAGATGACCCCTACACTTTTTTAATCTTGAGTTATTTTAGAATTAAATATTTTTCTAGTCGTGATTGATTTTAAGAACTTAAGCCCCCAATGTAAGGTATGTGTAGAAATTTTCAGTAGAAGTTCTGCAACAGAAATCGGTTTACAGTGTGAACTGTGACAAGTCCTAGACTCCAAATGCTCTAAAGCAATCTGTTCTAAAATGTTCCTGCATTATTATTACTGTTGCAGTGTGATTTATTCCTGTAGAAAGCTATCACTATTGTAGATGCAACATCCAATAGATCTTTGAACAAAATATCGGAAAGTACTTGGCTGTGGTCGTTCTATGATTGTATCTCTGCAGGTGTTTTCTTTTGCTGATAAAAACTGGTGTATATCAGATGCTTTGTCTAATGCAAGCAGGGATTTTGTCACATGTCTGTGAATTCATTTAGGGAAATTTATTCTTGTTGCTAATTGAAAAAGGGAACTAGTTTAATTTTGGATTGTTTATTATTTTTGCTATGTGCTGTTCAAGTGTAGTTGCTCGGTAGTTCTAATCCCTAACAAATAATATTTTATGAAGACTTGAGGATCTGATTCCATTTTAAGATGTGCAAAAAAATGAGAGTATTTCAGAAATTCAGAAATTCTGTCCAGGAAGCAGTGAAAGGTCTTGGGAATCCCAGACTGACAAACTTGCACTACAGACATACAGAATTATATGCCTCATGGGGAAGAGGAGTCTTTCTCAACTGAGGAAAGGCTCAAGTGCTACCAGTCAGACAGACTAGTTACTTGGTTTGTATGAGACTGAATGAAAGGAGGGATGAAGAGGATCTTGAATGACTGTAGACATGTACCAAGCTCCAGGGAAAGCATGTGAAGTTACCAAGAAAGAATCCGCACATCCTTCCGAAAGTGTTAAGTAAAAAACACCCTCTCACATGCCATTCCTGCGTGATTTCTTCTCTCTTACCATCTACCACTGCTTTTACAAGTTTTTTAGAGTCCAGCTGATGCCATTTTGATCTACCAGAATTTCTACTGCAAATTCATTTCACTTCTGGAAGTCATTGAGGACATTTGGACAGGGGCTTCCAGTTCAGTTTCCTATGAAAGGAATTCAGTTTGCATACGCCAAAACCTCTTAGAGACTCAAACCAGTATGATGCAACTGGAGACAATGGAGGACTTGCGTCAAAATCATATTGCTCCAAGCCAAATTCTTATTGTAGACATGCCCATTTGAGCCCAGTGCATACCATGTAAACACTATGCCACAACTGAAATTGCAGTGGAAGACAGGGGAAGTAGATGAAAGGTTTTTTTCAAAAGTTCAAGAGAAAGTAAAATTTGAGGGCATTTTTAATTTTTTTCAGTCCCATTTTTCCTCCTTCCTAATTACAACCAACTCAGAAAAGTAAATATCCCCAAAATATGGAGTGATGGAGGTTGATTTGGTTGTCTGAGTGCATAAAAATAGAAGAGGCATGTTTTAACTTCTTTTTATCTTTCTCAGAAGTTTGACATTTTAGCCATTTTTAATTTGTTAGAATAGGTATAAAGAGTATGGAATCAGTGCTGCAAAGAGCTACTCCCACAGGCCATTTACCTAAAGTCTAACTGGGATATTCACGGATTTCAATGTTTACAGGATCAGACCTTTGAGTCCCCTTTTGGCATACTGATGCTTTCATTTGACAAGAGTGCTATGCTATATAATATATCCTAAAGATGTATTTTGTCATCTGTTCTAAATACATATACACACACTAAATATACTGCATATGTAATATATGTATAAAAGGCTATGTTTTATACGCATACACTACAGACAATAAAGGTATCAACCTTTTGTCATTATAAAGTTATGCTAATTGTGTAATATAAACTTAAATATAAACATCTGACCTGACAGTTTAGCAGCAGAACACTTATTAAATTGACCAATAAATGAGTAATTAATCTGTATGAATTTAAGGAATGCATTTTTAGGGGATTTCAAGTTGTTCCTTATGTAAGTGACAGAGTTGAACACTTGTGTGAATAGATAATGGACGTTTTCCCTTGCAAAGTGAAGGAACAAATTTTCAACCACTGGCATAGAGAGGACTTCCAAAAAGATGCCTGAATGCTTTCTAACTTGTTGCAGTGAACACTGGTCTATGACTTGCCATGCTAAGGGAATCAAATATAGAGTAGTGATGTTATATAGTTAATAAATTACAAAAACAAACTTTAGTGTGACTACAAAGAAGGAACACAAAGTCACAGGTAAAATGGAAATGCATGAATAGAAAAGATGGTTGGGAAAGTCTAGAGGACCCAGAGTGGTGTACTGAGTGACGCAGTAATCAATAAGAACCAGTTTACCTACCAGAGAAGTGACAGTTTACCTACTTCTGACTATAAATGAACTATTGGAAGAAGAAGGAATGTAGGAACAGAGTGAGCAGAGCTGTAAGCCATCCAGTGAAGGGGTGCACAGAGAGATGTCTTCCTGGAAAACCTATTCAGCTAAGAATAATTTAAGATTTGAAGATGAGCATTGAGCAGGAAATTAAGTAATTCCTAGGCTGTGAAAACTTCCTGTCTATGGAATTTACTGATGTACAAAGAGTGTAAGGCGTAAAATGAACTTTAGACAAAATCCTTAGGTCTTTGTTTGCAGTTGTTGCTTCAGTAAAAAAGATAATTATCCTGGAAAAAAAATGTAATTTGTAGTATTATAAATAGTTTGTGGTCTATTAAATATCTTCAGTTTTAGCATGTCCACTTTAAAAGGCTGTACTGGCTGCATGGAATAAAACTAGTCCTGGCAAGTGTAAATTATACATCCCGTAGCACCCTTCCCTTGGAATCTGGTACAACTCTGTAGTTGTATCAAATTTGAGTGGCAGCTGGGTGCTACATTTGTGTTGGATGTTAATATATTCTAGTTAACAATTTTGTTCTGCTCACTTAATTTTTAAAATTTATGTGAATTCAAAACTATTTTTAGAAAAGATAAATATATTTTAACTGTGAGCTATCAATCCATTGAATCTGAAGTGTTTACTGAGTAGTGAAGCTTCTGTGGCCAAAAGCACATAGGCTTCATGTATCTTCTTGCAGGATAAATTATCATCCCTGATAAGAGGGTGTGCTGCATGAGCATCACCTGGATCTGTTCTCCTTGATTATTATTATCAGTCAATGTCCCATTGAAGCAGAGAACTTGAGCTGTTATGGTACCAGTCAGCTGTCCTGGATTTGATATGCTCTGTTGTGACATTTCTGTGTCACTTAAAGATGGATGCATTAGACTTCTTGTTTAAGTGAAGATTATACCCTTGATCCTTTCTCCACTTGATGTATTTTTTTGTCTGTTTTCTTTCCAAGCTGGCTTGTAAGGGTATGGATTCCTACCAAAACTTATTTCTTCTGGGCTGAATGTGGAGAAATCTGTAACTGAAGCTCAGTTAATCCCTTCGATCTCTCTTTGCTGCTGCATCCATGAGCCCTTGTCCTGACCCCAGCACTGTGGCTGAGTTATCAGAAAACCTGGCATTGTCAGTCTCAGCCTCTTTGCTGATCTTTGTGAAGAGGATACCATTCTGCAGCACCCACAAAGCTGAGCAGCAAGCACCAGCAGCATGTTGTGTCTTGCATATTATTCCCCGTATCATGTATGATCTGAAAAGCAAAGACTGTGTGTACAATGTGAAGAAAGAGTAGGAAGAGATGGTGATCAATGCCTGCCAGTTCTTCCATGTGCGTAGGGAAATGGAGGACAGCAAACCTGAGCTAGGTCTAGAAAGGGAGAAGGGAACTGCACGTCTGGGTTTCACAGAATCACAGAATCACAGAATGTTAGGGTTTGGAAGGGACCTCGAAAGATCATCTAGTCCAATCCCCCTGCCGGAGCAGAATTACCTAGACCATATCACACAGGAACGCGTCCAGGCGGGTTTTGAATGTCTCCAGAGAAGGAGACTCCACAACCTCTCTGGGCAGCCTGTTCCAGTGTTCAGTCACCCTCACCGTAAAGAAGTTTTTCCCCCTATTTATGTGGAACCTCCTGTGTTCCAGCTTGCACCCATTGCCCCTTGTCCTGTCAAGGGATGTCACTGAGAAGAGCCTGGCTCCATCCTCATGACACTTGCCCTTTACATATTTATAAACATTAATGAGGTCACCCCTCAGTCTCCTCTTCTCTAAGCTAAAGAGACCCAGCTCCCTCAGCCTCTCCTCATAAGGGAGATGTTCCACTCCCTTAATCATCTTCGTGGCTCTGCACTGGACTCTCTCTAGCAGTTCCCTGTCCTTCTTGAACTGAGGGGCCCAGAACTGGACACAGTATTCCAGATGCGGCCTCACCAGGGCAGAGTAGAGGGGGAGGAGAACCTCTCTTGACCTCCTAACCACACCCTTTCTAATACACCCCAGGATGCCATTGGCCTTCTTGGCCACAAGGGCACACTGCTGGCTCATGGTCATCCTGTTGTCCACTAGGACCCCCAGGTCCTTTTCCCCTACGCTGCTCTCCAACAGGTCTGCCCCCAACTTGTACTGGTACATGGGGTTGTTCTTGCCCAGATGCAGGACTCTACACTTGCCCTTATTATATTTCATTAAATTACTCCCCGCCCAACTCTCCAGCCTGTCCAGGTCTCTCTGAATGGCTGCGCAGCCTTCCGTTGCGTCAGCCACTCCTCCCAGTTTTGTGTCATCAGCGAACTTGCTGACAGTGCACTCTAATCCCTCATCCAAGTCATTAATGAATATATTGAATAGAACTGGTCCCAGAACCAACCCTTGAGGGACTCCGCTAAACACAAACCTCCAGCTGGACTCTGTCCCATTGACCACCACTCTCTGGCTTCTTTCCTTCAGCCAGTTCACAATCCACCTCACTACCCGATCATCCAGACCACACTTCTCCAGTTTAGCTGCGAGGATGCTGTGGGAGACCGTGTCAAACGCTTTACTGAAATCGAGATAGACCACATCCACAGCTTTACCATCATCTATCCACCGGGTTACGTCCTCATAAAAGGCTATCAAGTTGGTTGAGCATGACTTCCCCTTGGTGAAGCCATGCTGAGTGCCCCTAATGATCCCCCTATCCTTGATGTGCCTAGAGACAGCACCAAGGACAAGTTGTTCCATCACCTTTCCGGGGATGGAGGTGAGGCTGACCGGTCTATAGTTACCCGGGTCCTCCTTCTTGCCCTTTTTGAAGACTGGAGTGACATTCGCTTTCCTCCAGTCCTCAGGCACCTCTCCCGTTGCCCACGACTTAGCAAAGATGATGGAGAGTGGCCTAGCAATGACTTCCTTGTGATGTGAGGAAAAAGGTGATGTTCTTACGTGAACTGGGTGGCTAGTTTTCAAAACAGAAATATGTGACACAATAGCTTGAGAAAAGACTGCTTTTTCCAAAGCAGAGCATATTTTTTTCCCCTTGTTGGTCATTAGCAGTGCTTGTGAAGGCCAGCCCTTCATGGAGGAAGTCATGCTGGAACGCAACGAGCTGGTGACAATTTTAAGCTTCCCCCAGCACGTAATAACTCCAAGTAATTGGTAGGTACATGCACTTCAAGGACAACGATACTTTTGCTCCTTTGCCTGTTTAAATCACAGCATGTTGTGCAAGACAGCGCAGCCAAATGAGTGCTCGAATGCACAGCACTGGTACAGCAATATTAATACGTATGGCGTGTTTCTAAAACTTTTTCAGTATACCACAGAGTTTAGTGCAAGTTTAGTGCGTGGCTTACAGGTCTTGTTTTTAGATACTGTCTCTTTCAGAGAACTTTTTTTCCGGTAGGATTTCTGAGCCACTCTTATGGGAGATGCATGGAACGGAGGGTCCGGTCCCCTAACCACACTGCCTGGGTGCTGGGTTTAGGAGAAGCCTGGTAACACAAGTTCCTGACAACTCCCGGCAGGACTTGCAGCCCTTCAGCAGAAGGTCTTTCTGCAGATGCTGTCCTGTTTAGAGAAGGAGGGTGATACTACCTTACCTGTTATGTTAAGGTAAAGCAGTTGGATCATTCTGATGTCTGGTAAGAGACTAGCTGCAGCCCTCCCAAAATCAGCCTGGTTTTCCCCTACAGTCAAAGGGTCATCTCTTCCGTGATCATCTTATGCACATAGCTCTGCCTGATAAAGGAGACAGTAAAGCTGCAGCCTAAAAACCAGTATTTTCAGATGTTTGGCAGATCTGAACTACATTTACGGCCTGGTGTAATTGTAAAGAACTTAACAGAATAGAGTAGAGTAGAACAGAATATTGCAAATGAGGTATTCATAGTGAGTCCAAGTTCTGCTGAACCAGGCTGGTCAAAGGTCTGAGTGACTCAGCCTTTTGAGAGACAAAGCATTTATCAGTGCTTGAGATGCCCATACAAGTTTGGGGAGGGGATTGAAGCATTAATAAAAAAACGTTGTTTTGAGGCTCCACCTTCCTCTGGAGCTCAGGGGTTTCATCCCCAGTTTAGCAGAATCAGCGATGATTCCCACAATGACCTGAAGACCATCCTGAGAGATTCACTATTCTTACGTACAGTTTCATAATGGAGAGACTGTTGCCATCTTTATATTTACAGTGAGATTTAGTGCTCAGTATCAGATGTTTGGCTGAAAATGTCAGTATTGCGTTACAGCTGAATGAAGCTCACCTTCTTACAATAGATGATATTTTGTCCTAAACGTGTGATTTTGCCCCATCGACACATACCTGTTATGTTCCATCGTCCAAAAGTTCTAGATATTAAATGTGCCCCGCAGGAGGGTAAATGGTGGAAAAAATGGTATGTATGGAAAGTCTTCACAGGAAGAAAGATTACTCTTGAAAGTTTCTTCATACGCACTTATCCAGATGTCCCAAGCTCGTCTGCGTTCCTGAGTCATGTAATTCTGACATTACCAAAGAGAGAGCACTGGGGAAGGTGGACACCTGATTTTATGTGGAATGGGGAGCTCTGCGTTGACACTACCTGGCCAATAGCAGTGAATATTTTTCCCTTAGAATATTAGTTCTATTACACTGATTTTAAGATATGCATAATGTAAACCGAAAAAAAAAGAGGCAAGACACGATAATTCAGAATGTTGTACTGCAGTTACGGGGAATTGGAAGCGAGTGTGTCTAGTCAAAAGGGTTTACATGTGTGATATTTTGAAGAAACTAGGAGATAGTTTGCATAAGGTATGGATAAATGCTACTTTTGTATCAAGAATCTGGATCAAGGTGTTTATTTTGAAGTTCCTGATGCAAAATATAATTCAAGCCCCCATTGTGAAAGTCTCTTTTAGAGCAGTGCTTTTGGAGCTGCAGCCTGTATGCTGATAAGCAGTTACTAGAGCATGAACAAAGAGTGCTTGGTTTTAGAAATGTTGTATGTGATGTCTTTTATACAAAACGAAGCTGAAAAATAACATTAACAGTAGTGCGGCATATACGGTGATAAAGACACTAGTTGCGAAATGCTGGTTTTATAAGTATAATTCATTATACTTTCTTTGATCCAGTGTTACAAATTAGGGTCACTCGTGTCAGGAGATTAAAACCTTTTTGTCTCTCTTTGATATCAAACTATTCTTTCCCAGTCCCTTTTATCTTGCAGAGCAGTGCTGAATTCCACAGCATCTTTGTCAGTTTGCTCGTGTTAGTTGCAGCAATCTTTTAATTGGTTTTAGAACTAATATTATTTAGTCATACTGTCATTTGCAACAACAGAGGCTCTTTATTATCCTAAAAATGTTGAGAGGCTCCAGCGTTAGCTGGGTAAGCATACGTGTAAGAGAGACCACAAAGAATTCTGGACCACGGTGGGAATGCAAGGTAGCTAAATTGGATAGAAAAAGAAAAAAAAAAACATACAAGTCAAAGTAAGATTGTACATCAGAAAAACTACAGCAATCTACTGAAAATTAGTAGATGATAGTCATGAGTAGCTTACAGTGAACCACGGGTACCAGCTTCCCTGAAGCACAGAAATAGGAACTTGGAGAAGCTTGTAAAAGGTGTCCTCAGGGAATCTTCCATTTTTTCACTATGATACCTTTAATCCTAGAATTGTCAAGCCACATGGAAAATAATAGGACTGAATAGTTCAGTCAGTTAAAAGTTAGTATTATTTCTTTTATCAAAAATATTAGGTCTTTCTCTGTTTCTGGAGCTGTTAGGATTTGTATAAACTTTAAAACAAGTGAAGTCAAGTATTGAACTTGTATTGCTCTTTCTTTTTTAATTTAAGATCATTATCTGTGACTAAGAAGACTCTATTCAATAGGAAGAAAGAACTTAAAGCCAATGTTTTTTAACAGATGATTCAACGAGAGGCAGAAGTAAAGAATAAGGTAACTGCTGTGGCGTTGACAGACTCTGTTCACAATGTGTGGCATCAAGAAGCTGGGAAAACTATTCGAGAGTGGATGCGAGAGGTGAGGCTGGGTTTTTTTAAAGAGTTGGGGTATATACGTCTGTATATGGCTCTCTAAACGTGTCTTTATCTGCTGACCTCTTCCATTTCTTTAGGGTATGAAAGACAGTGCCTTACAGGAGCGTGAAAATTGTGTGCCCATACCAGCCCTAAAATAACCGAGATTAAAGCCATTTCTGAACTTCAAAGACAGCAGTCAAAAAGAATCAAGTCCAGTGTTTCTTCCTGCTGCACAGCACTATAGACACATATAGCAAGGCAGCCCACACGCTGCCTGATGTCTGGAGCAAAGTCCTGGGTGCACCCAGCACTCCTGGCTTGATCTGGTGATGGTGGAAAAGCCCCTTTAAGCTCTTCGTGAGTCAGTTTGATGATGTGCATGACTGGCAAAAAAATCCTTTCTCTCAGCACTTCTATGAGATGTAATTACTTCTGAAGTGTTCTGAAGTTTTCTGATGAAAAGTCCGAGTATTTGCTCCTGTACAACTACCAATGGCTAGTTGGTCCGAGATGATATGGTGTTGTTTCACGGACAGCATCACTGAGTTGCACCCTTGGGTGAAAGATGATACCATGCATTCATTATTCTTTTAATACTTAAATATGGGGTTGCTGGGATTGTTAGTGACACCAACTAAACTTCCATGTATGAGTCTCTTCCTCACCAGATCAGGCTCATGTCTGTGTTTTCTGTGTTCTGGTTGCAGAACGCTAAAACAATAGGTGCATGTGGCAAATTTAAATTAGTCGCACCCTGAATTTTTTGTTAGATTTTGGTTTTTCCTGTGGATTTAGTGAAACTTTCTGTATAGACTATTCCTGACTTAACCTTACAGTTTTATAGGCTATGACTGATGGGAATAGAGAATCACCTGGGGTGCAGCCTGACAGCTCTGACTTAAATGTTAAAAATATAAAGAATGGTAACCCCTACAGGCTCTGTCAGAAAAATCCCCATTTTCTTTATGGGAAATCAAAACCTTAAAATATATGTTATGTAGTAAAACTGAAATTTTAAATCCTGTAATTTGAATCTGACAACTCCATTTTTCTTTAAGCATTTAGTCTGAATAAGACAAGTGCATTACCTTTAATTTCATTTGCAGAAAGTAGATCTTAAAGAATAAGTTAAATGATTAATGGCCTAAAAAGTGGATGGAGTGTCATAACTTACATTAGCATTGAAAATCTCCTATAAGAAAGAAGAATTTTACATATGCGAAGTGTGGCTGAGTGGTATTAAGACTAGCATATCACCTGGATATCTCTTACTTTAATCAGGTTTAAGGCTACTGGTAAAATGAATAATAATTAAAATATACACCTAATCGCTGCCTGTCTGTAGGGCTAATTGCTGTCATTGAAAGAATGAATTGTTAAAAAAGTAATTCTTCATTGGAGCTATCTCTCCTGTATCATTGGTGGCCTATTTTTAGTACCTATAGAAGTCATGATTTTTGAATTTATTAGGAGCTGTGATGAATGATAAAACAAATCATCCATTTACATATCTTGACACTGCTTTCGAGAATACTTATTTCTTACAGGCAAGTGTCACATTGTATATAAAAGCTGGTTAATTGTGTGCTAATCTTCTGTATTATCTCCAGCTCTCTGATGTAGTGTTCTATCAGTAGTTAATATTAATTTTACTTATTTCAAATGAATGTAATACTTCATAAAAATTCTACTTCTTTTATAATTCCTACCATCTTACATTTGCAATTTCACATTCAGCTGTTAATTAAAATTATACATGCAAATTGTAAAATGTATAATGCTTTATTACTTTAAACCTTAAAGCCTTTGTGAAATACTTCCATTTTAACCATTTTTTACTAAAAAAGTTACATTACTGGGTAGTGTGTTTGTTTTCTTTTTTTTTTTTTAACATCAAGTTCAATAGTTTCATTGATCTACTGTTTCTTACAAAAATCTGCCATGCTTTGTGAACTTCACTTTCTAATCTCATACAGCAACCCTTCCTTTATGTTGTTCCTGCTCTCCCTGGTCCCAGAACAGTAGGGTTGCCTTGACAAATCTATTCAAAAGCCATTCCTCGCCCTTTATTGGTGGGGACTGAAGCCTTTGAAATTCTCTCCTCACTGCAACACAGCTGACATCTTCTTCCAGACAGAATGAATTAAGGAAGTACAATAAGACACTTGATCTACCAGTCAAGGATCTTTCCACAGTGAGGACGGACTCCATGGTGCACAACTAGGGCAGCAAGCATCTACAAATACACAATACATGCTTGTTTACCAGAATAGCAGTAGTCCATTTTTCCAATCATGATTGATGGGATGATTTTTTAGAAATCTGTCTGAAAATTCATTGGGTCTTTCCAAAAAGTTGTGCAGGTTTTTTTTTTTTCTTTTCCCCTTAATGAAGTTAATCAGGTTTTCAGAAAGGGAGAACTCAGATTTGTAATAAGGGAAGCCATGTAGATCTCATAGTTCAGCTGGCAATCCTATTAAAAATTTAGTTGCTTTATAATTAAATCTTCAGTTCAGTAGATTTGGTATAGTTTCAGCATATTTTATTAAAAGCATATTATTTAATACTTTAATTCATAGACTTCTCTGAATAGATAGCGTTTGGAGCAAAACATTTGAAAAAATTCACGGTAAATTCATCCTACTCAGAGGTTCAGGAATGAAAGGTAAATGTACATGCTTCCTGACCATAATTCCCCAAAGACCAGTATTTGGGTTTTTAAATGTTCATACCCAATTCATCTCAGCTATATTTCCAATTATTTGAATATTAATCTGCTATCTTGATGGCTTTCATTCTGTTATAATCCGTTGTTTTGTGATTTCACAACTATTCTTTCCACAGAGTACTCCATCAAAACACCCTGAAAAATTCCAATTTCTTAATGTTGGCAGGCGAGCGGGCTCAGTGTTTATATCAACACCTATTTAACAACTACAGAAAGGAAAAGCTTAAAACGTGCAGTGGGTAATTCAGGCACCGCTTGGTCCAAGCACCTACTGTAGTCCACTGACGCTCAAAGTAGCACTTAAAGACGTGCTATTTATGCGCATTACAAACCTCCTGAATTATGGTCTTACTCTTTTTACTTATTTTGACTGAAACTACAATATTTCATCGCCAGTTAGTGTGAATAAGCTGGTGTAGTTTACCTTCCAGTCCCTGTTGGGACTGCTATGTAAATTAGTTTGAGTATTTTGATGTGATGATGATCCTCACAGTGTCTGCATTTATTTTTGCTCTGAGTTTTTGGCTCACCTGAAAATTTCCTGCCTGCTTTTACAGAACTGCTGCAACTGGGTGTCCAGTTCCGAGCCCCTGGACACTTCGGTGGAGTCCATGCTGCCAGACTGCCCCCGCGTATCTGCAGGTATGTCAGTTTGCTTGCAGCAGCCCAGTGTACGTGTTTGTGCCCAGGAACAGCTTGGTTATTTAAAAATGCATTTGGTTCTGAATGCGTTTTAACCCTTCTGCGGCAAGATATGATTGAAAGCATATGGCTGTTAATTTTTTTTTTTGCTTTGTTCTCAACTACTTGTGGCTTATATTTCTGTAGTCTTCTTTTCTCTTTGGCTTTAAGTAATGGGTGAAGTTATAGGTAGGAGCTTAAGAAAATAGTAGCAGTGATGAAAACTGAGAAATTATCATAGATCCTTGAATAAATATCTAAGTTTTGTAGGCAAGAAGGTTTTAAAAAGTACATTAATGAAAGGTACAGCTAAGTGAAATAAGACACTTTCCTGAATCCTGATCAACAAAAGTCTAGTTTACATAGCAAATTATTTACAGCGTCCAAGAATCTTGATGTGAGATTTCTGTTGTTTTGGAAATATTCAGCTACACTCTTACATTAATGAAATCATGAATCACAAATTGTAAGGACCACATAAAATAATACACAGAGACTTTTGTTAATGTTTAATAATTCCAGAAAGTAGACGTAATTGTCGGTGTAAAACAGGAAAATCTCAAATCTCTGTAGGAAAGTAATCTAAAATATATAAAGCTGTTACTGAACTTTCATGTTTGATTATCAGATTTCCTAAAAGCGATAGGTAGCGTATTTCTGGAGAATATAAAATCAGGTTCAAAGGAAGACACAGCCTATACAATATTAATTTAAAAGCTGGAACAGTGTTTGACCTTGCTCTGTGAGACACAGTTGTTCGTTTGACAAGTTAGAGATTCATATCTGTCTGGATTTGTGAGGCTGTTAATGAGAGCTAACCTTGCAGATGAAATTTGGTTTACTGCAGGATATTTTTAAGGCTTGGAAAATTTCGCGGCACTTTCTTTGAGAGCTCACAACAACCAGAGACCTGTAATCACATTTCTGCTGTGGGTTGGGATCTAACCATGCAGATCATCATCTCTGTACAGATGCAGTGCAATAGCATTGACATTGCTCTATAGTGCTAAGGGAGATGAAATATTACTAAAATTTTCATAGATTCAACATTCGTTTACCAACTTTTTGCTCCTTTAGGGGAGAGTACTGCAGTTTAAAAGAAAAATATTGTTCAGTAACACAATTCTTTAAAACTGGATTGACTTTCAATCTCTGACATCTCTGTTGCTGTTGTGCAAGAGTGCATGTTATAGAAGTCATTTTAGTCACGTAAAAAGGGGCTTGAATAGCAACCAGTCAGTATTTACAGTACACTTGCCAGTACTGAAAATCCTCCATCTGAGCTTCCCTTCTCTTTCTTTCTGTTCATCCTATATAAATAATATGAAAGGTATTCTATAAAAGAAATTCTAAGAGTTATTTAAAAAAGAGACTGATACTTTAATAGGGGTGCGAATAAGTCTTAATTTTACCACTCTGTTGAGGGTGGGTCATAGTGGGCGTAATGTTTATACTCCTCTTAATGAACCCTCAGCTACACTGGAGTCTTTGCCAGAAGAATTAATTTGAATGGGGTACGATTTCAGCCAGTAAAACTTGTAGAAGTAGAAATTGGCTATTTGTATTTCATGCATACATACAAATGTGCTAGATTAAGATTACTGATGTTTTAGAAGTTCTCATCAGAGATTTTGGACAATGAGTTAAATGGAAGCTAACTGTTTCCAGCTTGGTTCTTTATAATATAAAGACAGTTTAAAATAGTCTAACTTTATGTGACCACTGCTGAATTATCAATTTGCTCATATGTTTTTGTTTATATTTCTTGTATTCATGTCTTATATGGACAACTGTAAGACATTTACAGAGGAACAAGTGAATAATTCCTACAGTGTGTTTATATGAGCAATGGCATAAGCCTGTATTAGGGTAATCTGTAATGAATTTATGAAATGCTACTAGATGTAGGAGCATTAGTATTTAATGTGAGAGATTTTATTTCGTTCATTTCCTGAGAACTGCAGTACTGAAATAGCCCACACTCAAATACTGGCAGCATTGCCCTTGGTATTTCAATAAATGACAGTGAGAGCAATCAGAGCAACAAGAGATTTTTTAAAAATAAGCCTTTTGCAGAAGGAAGATTCACTTTTCTGCTTGGAACCCCATCTTTTATCTGTGTTTGCACTGAGAAGTAAGTTGAGGAATAACTGCCTCTCGGTCACATCTCATGAGCCAGCTTTTCCAAAAAGGGTCTGATATTCAGCCATTCAGGATACTGGGATTTACAGGCAATCCCAGTTTGTCTGTCAGCAGTGCCTACTTCAGATTATGTCACAGTCTCTTGCTTGCATTTCCCTTAATAATCACTAGAGAGAAATAAATGGCCATCAAACTGGAAAAACAACTTGTATTTCCAGATAGAGCTGTTCAAGCTTTTGATTAGAGCATTATTAAGTAATTAAAATGTTTGCCATAATTCATTCATGTCTTAGTTACAAAAAGGAGTGAATACACTTTAATAATTAAACATTGTGGGCGTGAGAACAACAACAATACAGAAAAAGGAAGCCATAATAAATCCAATCTCTGTCCTTATGGCAAGAGGTAGAGTACTGTGAAGGCTGACCTTCATAGTCTTTCCTCCACGGCTCAAGGATTTGGTTGCATGCTAGTGTCATGGTTGAACATCTTCCTGTGACAGGTTATCGTCACACCGAAGGGATTGTCCTCTAAAATTTCCTGTTCAACACAGTTGTCCTGTGTGATATATGTAATCCTAAAAAGCCTCCCATGCTGTGTTGAGAGACTTATCTCCCAACTCAAACATCTTCCATCAGACCCGGAGCTCCTGTTGAAGCTATCTATCCAACTCTACCTATCTTGTTACTCTTCCTGTATTTTGCCAGCAAAAACAAGGCATTCTTCCTCTTTACAGAAGAGTCCACCACTCTCCCTCTGTCATTTATCTTTTACTGGGCAGAACTGTCCAGCCTCATTCCCCTCTGCTCCTTCTCTGGCTCACAGCCCTCTCCAGTTTCCAGCATTTGAACATTGCACAGGTAAGGTCCTTGACTGTGGCACTGTCACCTCATTGGCCCAGAGGAGCCCTCTGTCAGTCTTCAGCCTTCAGTCTATGTTAAAAAACTATCTCCTACCCTCTTTACCGTCAGCCCTCATTAAGGACCTCCGTTAGACCTGAGGTCATCTTCTACCTCAGTCTTAATCCACCTTCCTAATGGAGTCAAACTAGAAGACCTCTCTTCTGTCTCAGAGGAGATTGATCCATTTCCTTGTCTCAGAGGAGATTGATCCATTTCCTGTCTATCTAAGACATAAGCAAATGTGGGGTGGAGAAAGGTGAAGACTTTAAAAGCAGTGCGTGCATTAAAGATCATCACATAAAATGGAGTAGGGGTGGGAGTCTTACTGGTTAGAAGATTGGAAGTCAGCTTGTGATTTGACACAGGCAAGGGGATACATGTTTTAATGACAGGTTGTATCGTGTTACTACTAACCATAGTTGTAGTTCACTTCATGTCTCTGAGACCTTACAACATTTCTCCTAGTTCTGGAGCAGGGAGTCCGTAAGCCCTTTGGGAAGCCATCCTACTGGAGCAGCTGCTGGGTATAGCTGAAAGTGAGGATGGGAGAAAGCAGATCCATGGATCTGTGTCCATCTCTGTTGCTGTTCAGGAGTTAAATTACTTTGATTTCAGGGCAGTGGCCTGAACGTTACCCCAGGAAAGGCATTGTGGTAAATTTTGCCAGGTAAACATGGCCTGTGTTTTCCTGAATACAAATATTTTGGAGTGCTTTGTGGGGAGCACCTTAGTGTTTGGATAAGGTAAATTCCTTAGCTCATGTGTTTCTGCCAGTGAAAACTTTTTATTTAGGAGAAAAGATTAAACTTTGCAGTATTTTGCCAAAGTGGATATGCACCAAAACTGATTTACATAATCAAATAAAAAGAAATTATTGTAACGTTAGTAAAACTAATTGCCTAATCAAATCCTTTTAAAGCCTTTCTAGGTGACCCCCAAAATCACTAGTTATTCTTTTAACAGTTGTAGCCAATGTAGTTAAAACATTGTAAAATAAGGAAATTATAACATCAAAAGACAAACAAGATGACACAATGGAATGAAACGTTGACAGTAATCAAGAAAAGGTTTATTCACAGAAGAGCCTAGACTTGAATATATGTCTCTGTAATAATGAAAAAAGTGCAA
Source organism: Nyctibius grandis (assembly GCF_013368605.1). NCBI lineage: Eukaryota > Metazoa > Chordata > Aves > Nyctibiiformes > Nyctibiidae > Nyctibius > Nyctibius grandis. The sequence goes on from NC_090695.1 coordinate 79,116,797, forward strand.
GATTAATTCATGTAGCTGAATAAAGTGATATTGGGCTGGCGGAAGAAAAACAAACTCTTAATTTTGGGGGACAGGTATGACCCATGCTGGTGGTGCTCTGAACAGTATCTGGAGTGAGTCCTCAGAGAATATATCCTGGTACCAAACATCCAGCTTGACTCTGTATGGTCTATAAAACATTTCATTTCATTTAGGCAAGCCAAGCACAACTTTTTTTTTTTACTTTGAATTCAGAAAATATCATTAATATTATTTCTAACAGGCTACTGCAGGTGTTTGAGTTTTTTACAGGTAAATAAATAGAAGGGAAAAAATGTCTTCACAGAATGCTTGAGGTGTGGAGGCACCTCTGGAAGTCATCTAGTCCAACTCTTGCTTAAGCAGGGCCACCTGGAGCCAGTTGTCCAGGACTATATTCAGCCTTCCATAAGCTCCATTGCATGTCAATAAAGAAACCGTGGTGATGGTAATTAATATTCGCATAAGGTTGTGGGGTTTTCATTGGTATACTTGCCCTAACTTCCAAAAGACCCCACAGAGTCATGCTGTAACCATGTGGTGTGCTGGATGGTTGTGTAGAGTTTAAGTCCGTACATGTGTGAGTATGGAGTGGAGATAGTGGTAGCTGTCCAAACTCAAGTAAGACAGTCAGCTTTGCATGTGTCAGCACCAAAATGAGGTCCTGCACATTGCACAGAGGTCCAGAAGGTGGTTGTTTTCCTGCTTTGCCTTCTCATATCCTTTTATCTGGGAGAGGGGAAGAGGGGCTGGTAGTTGTTTCTGACAGAGCTTCTCCCAACAAGGAGCAGGGTTGTCATCCAGTAAGCCTCTCAGTAAAAACACGGCCAAAAGCATTCCTGCATGTGTTAAACACACACTATGTACTTTAAGGCTTGGGGGTTTTAGAGATTTTTCTGTATGCACATAAGAGACTTGCAGTGCAAAACAAATGAAAGATGAGATTCTGCAGAGCTCACTGAAAAACAGGGAAAAGCTTGTTACCTGCTGTTTTTGAGTCCTTGGCATAGCTTGATTTAATATCAAGAGAAGAATATGGTACTAAACAGTCCCCTCGAGACTGCTGCTTTGTGCTAAGTAATGGAATAGCATCAATAATCCTTCCATGGGGCTACAGTAAATTTAAGTAAAGTTATTCTGGACTGTTAGATCTGCTTAAAAGCACTGATCCAAGAAAGTGAGCGCGTCACTCGCACAGCGAGCTTTTCCCCGGAAGAGCAGGCGTGCAGCCTGGCCCCCGCACATGCTTGCACCGACTCATTGGATAAAGCCCTTCTTGCAAAGCTTGTGTTGATGGATGCCAGGGAAACCATGAATTACCCATTAGATTACTGAGGTGGTAGTTTTTGTCGACTTTGCCTATCGGGTGACTTCTGCCCACTGTTCTAAGAGTTCGGTTGTGTATTTCCATAGAAAAGCCCCATCCAGCTGCAGCCACACCCCATGCAGAGCAGATCCCGGGGTTCAAATGGGAGGATCTCCAGTGAGGTTAAATGGGCTCCACAACACTGCAGGGTCTGTGTGCAGAGGTAATTGCACGAGTGAGGCGTGTGACGGCTGTAGGGAAGCACCAACTTATTTCTCATTGCTTTTTTTTTCCTCAGCTTTATGTGCACCACACTAAATTGCCACTCTTACACATTTGTGTATCTTGCTCATAACAAACGAGGCAGAAACAACCATAAACTGTATTAAGCAATGAGACAATACCTGGCTCATCCCCTTAGCGGCTTTTAGCCCAGTTTACCAATGCTTCTCTTTTTTCACTCTTTAATCGATTTGATGAAGACCATTCTGGGCTGTTTTCTGACATTAGTATTTTGTGACCAGGGGTAGGTGTCCAACAACTCCAGTAATATAAGTACAAAACCATGCACATTTTACAATAAAGCAGATTAGGCAATTTACCCATTTTTGCTAAAAATGTTATTTTTGCATTCACTAGGCATTCATGGAGATTAAGATTACAGTAATCGGTGTTTACTGTAAACCTCTTTGCGTTTTATGTCTTCATGTGCATGTAGTTCTGTCAATAAAAGCTTTTCACTTTGGAGAAAAGATTAAACGCCGCAGCATTTTGTCAAGGTGGCAGGCTCTTGTGGTTAGCTTCATATTAATTTGTTTTAAGGTATTTGTAACATTAATGGCACAAATGGAGGAATGCAGGAATCTGCAGCGTGAAGGTGGCTTCGTAGCCCTGCGTTAGCATCCTCACGTGCTGCAAGTGCTGGTCCTGAACTTCCATTTCTGCTGATGTATGTTGTCCATCAGGTACTGGAAGTTATTATGGAAACTTTGAAGCATCAGCCTGTCTTAGCCACAGCTCTGGCAGTTACTGCACTAAGTCCAACTTTAACTAACGTCTACTTAGCGCGAAAGTAAGTAGCTTTTTCCCTACTCTGGATTCTTCAAAGGAGCTCTGCTTTTAGTCTCCTGCTCAGCCTCAGGTGTTGCAGGCAGGTTTTCTTTTCATGTGTAATACCTAGCTGGATGTGAGCTTCTGTGTTGTGTTTTGAGTACCTTAGCTTTACAGTGCTTTGGAAAGGACAAAATCTATAAAGACCTGTTGAATGATATTGCAGATTCTGTTCCAGAACACCAGAGCCTCAAAAGCAAATATGAAAATGTGAATTTGAAAGTGTTGACTTAAATTACCAGATGTTGCTGCAGTCAGAGAGTTCCATTTTATAAGAATTTCAATTTTATAATGCATTTTTATAACTTTTTATATGACCAACTAGGTGTTCAATATACCACCAGTCCTGTTATTTTTTAGGACAAAACACTCATATTCATGTACTATTCTACGAAATAGTTACATGAATTTGAGGCAGTGCAGATATTAGAGAACCTATGTCATCAAAAATTATTCCCGTACTCAAACATATCTATTTATCATTGCATTTTTTCAGAGTACAGTGGACTAGTTAGAGTGATGTATGCTTGCCCCGGAGTCCCTGAGGCTGTCTTTGAGATAATAATGAATAATGTAAATTATTACAGCCAGATGCTTCCTACAAAGTGTTTGACAACGGTTAGACTGCCGTGACCACTGCATCCAATACTACTTAATGCTATCTATCTCATTAGTTCTTTGTATATCCATATCTGTCTACAGGTTGGCTGAAGTCTTACTCTAATGTGCGATGGCAAGCTCTTGAGTCAGGGGCTTTTTGTTCAGTGCTTATACTTCATTTTGGCCCACACAGGTGCCAGCCAGAATAGGTGTTGCTTAGCCAGTCCTCTACATGGTCGTGTTGTTGAAATGCTTCTACTGTGATTCCTTACAGTGCTTACAGGCACAATGGCAGTACAATGAATAATGAATACAGTTGTGTTTTGAAAAGGCAGATGCAACTTTACTGAAGATATCCAAGTAACAGTTTAGACTGACACTTTAAAGACACTATGTTAAGTATAATTAAGTTATTGCTAAAAAGCCAATGTAGTATTAGTTCAATACACACTAGTTTTGTCTGTTGAAGGAGAAAAACTGGAAGTGATGCTTTAGCTTCTAACCTCATGAAAATGTTTCAAAAGGAAGTGAGGGTGAAGGACTTAGAAAACAAGTCCTATGAGGAGCAACTGAGGGAACTGGGGGTGTTTAGTCTGGAGAAAAGGAGGCTCAGGGGAGACATTATCGCTCTCTACAACTACCTGAAAGGAGGGTGTAGTGAGGTGGGGGTCGGTCTCTTCTCCCCAGTAACAAGTGATAGGACGAGAGGAGACAGCCTCAAGTTGCAGCAGGGGAGGTTTAGATTGGATATTAGGAATAATGTCTTCACCAAAAGGGTTATCAAGCATTGGGACAGGCTGCCCAGGGAAGTGGCGGAGTCACAATCCCTGGAGGGATGTAAAAGACAAGTAGATGTGATGCTTAGGGACATGGTTTAGTGGTGGACTTGGCAGTGCTAGGTTAAAGGTTGAATTCAATGATCTTAAAGGTCTTTTCCAACCAAAATGATTCTATAATTCTGTATGTCTATGATTCTGTGAGGGTGGGACTCAGATTGACTTTTTCCTCTAGGGCAAGTCAGAATATGCTCTAGCAGAAATAGGTATTATTAGACCTCCTGCTGTTTTTTGTGATGGCAGCAAAAGCTTTCATTACATGGTGGCTCATCACCACCTGTTTACACCCAGTGCCTTCCCATCCTCTCAATGCACACAGGCAACATTACATCAGACAGTGCACCTTGCTCCTTACTGCTAAACTGATGGGTTGAATCATGGTTAAAGTGTGCCTTCCACAGGGTGGAAGAGTAGGCCATAGTCCTCTCATTTCATCTCCTCTGAAACACCTCCAGGTTCCAGTCCAGCAATAGTGAAACTCTGCACGTGTCTCGGTAAGTTTTCATTAAGTACTTTGTGGGATTGAGCTTGAATTTTAGTCTTTGTAGTTCAAGTTGCATCCACATTACTGTTAGTAATTTTAAAAAGTATTTTCTGTGTTTTGTGCTCAGTAGCTCTGTGAAGCCAAAACATCTATAGAGATGGGATCTGGTATATCAGTGTAACTGTAAAAGCTGTATTTCTGCTACAGCTCAGCACCTGTAAGGAGGTATTCCCTGAGAGAAGTAATCCAAAATTCAGTAGCTAAATTTTTATTTGCATTGATTTAACATCCAAAAGATCATTTACATTTCAGCTTGCATTTTCTGTTAGAATCCAAATTTGGATTTGGTAGAATTTTTCATTAAGGTTCACTTTCAGTTGAAAACTTTTGATCTTTTTTCATAAATATGTATAGTTTAGGCCAGGAAGAACATTTAGATCACTTATTCTCCACTTCTATATATACAGGTCTAACTTTTGACCGGATGTTGTTATGCTGAAATTTATAACTTGCGTTTGGTTAAAGTGCGTCTTCCAGAAAGTCATTCAGCCTTGTCCAGAAGGATTCAAGAGATGGGGAATCCATTGCTTCCTTCCCTTTGTAATTTGTCTTAGCTATTAAGAGGAGTGGCTCATTTCTGATTTGGCTTTGTCTGGTTTCAAGTTCCACCATTAGTTCTTTCTGTGCCTTTTTCTACTAAGCTAAAGGGCCATATAGTACATTTGCTTTTTCTCCATGTGAATGAGATGATGTAATCAAGTCAACAGTCAATTTTCTTTTGAGAAAGAGAATAGATTCAGTTCTTTAAGTCTCACTGCAAGTTCATTTCTTCAGATTTCAGATGCTTTATGCATTTTTCTGTGACATCTCCAGTCTTTCAACATCTTTTCTTTGAAATGGACCTGTGTACATCTCACTAATGCAGTGCACAGACTTCAAATCTGCACTACCTGATTTTCTCCCATTTCATCAGCCACGAGTCACATTTGGCCCTTTTATCACCATACTATAGAGAGTCAGTTTAAGAGGAGCTTGTCCAGCGATAACCTTTCTGGAGCTGCTGCTCTTAGTCTTGGTTCTAAAGTGGTGTTACGAAACATTGCAGGTAGCTTTTTTTTAAAAAAAAAAAACAAAAACAAAAACAAACACCAGATTAACATCAAAAAAAAACAGGCCATCATCTTTCTTGTTAATAACCATTCTGCCCACCTTCACATTTACAGAAGCTTTGCTATCAGTGAATTTATATTTACTTCCTGTGTTGTTGAGTAGCCTTAGGACACTCCGGCAGTAACATCTCTATTCAATAGTGGTTTCTCCGTGATAACTACATTTGCAGATTACTTAGTCTGCAAGTTCTTAGAAATATTGAATAATATTGATTTTTTAGCCTGTTTTCATGAGTAAACAAGAATTCTACAGTTGTGCCGTGTGTCCCCTCGTGAATTTATGAAACATTGATCAATTTCTGCCTAATTTGAACTTTTAGTTGTAATTAAGTTTCACCAAGTTTTGTGATAAGAAAAAACGAGGAATGTATCTTCCTAATAAAAGGAAGACTTTTTAATGTCTGCTTTGAAAGACAAGGGGGAGTAACTCAGGTGCTAGACACGGAGCCTGGAAACAAACAGCTGGCAAAGCAGCAGTCACAGCCATCCAACTGTAGCAGGTAAGTAGCTCCAGTGTAATGACAGTATAGAGGGTCTTTTTTCCAGAATTTTCGTGGGAAACCTGGGAAGAGCAAAAATTAGTTGCTGGAAAGAAAAGGAAGACAAAGGACTTTCTAAAAATGCATAGAAAAGTTGGCATAATTTGTCCTGCTGCTCAGAATGTTCTGGAGGAATAAATCAAATGCCTGACAAAAAAACTGAGTATACTCTATTTGCATATAAATCCTTATCAGCTAAACATGCTAATTCATCAAAGAATGAAACTGAATTTAGTTGTTTAGGACTTATTTTCTAGTAAGTTACATTGACTTGAATTAATTACATTTTTGTGCCTTAATCACAGAATCACAGAATGGTTGGGGTTGGAAGGGACCTCTGGAGATCATCTAGTCCAACCCCCTGCCAAAGCAGGTTCACCTAGAGCACATTGCACAGGGTTGTGTCCAGACGGCTTTTGAATATCTCCAGAGAAGGAGACTCCCCACCCTCCCTGGGCAGCCTGTTCTGTGCTCTGTCACCCTCAAAGTAAAGAAGATCCTCCTCATATTGAGATGGAACTTCCCATGTTTCAGTTTGTGCCCATTGCCCCTTGTCCTGTCACTGGGTACCGTTGAATATTATTCATTATTATTATCATTCATTATTATTATCATTATCATTCTTTATTATCATTATCATTCATTAATATTAATTCTTCATTAATAAACTCCAGTATCACAGCACTGTAGATCTGAAAGGAATTTTTAGCATGCATCAGCTTCATCCCCCATCCCAAGGCAAGAACAAATGTTCTTACATCACTTCCCGGCAGGTGCTCCTCTCATTGTTTCTTTCCTTTGTGTTGTGCGATGACACATCCTTACTGGGCAGTCTCTTCCAAACTTCCAGTTTTGGTTACCCATATCTTCCTTGGTGCATGCATACAACTTCAGGAACAGCTGAGTAAGCAACAGTTACCCAAAAAAATGCATCAGCCAGTTGCACAGAGTGGTAAGCACTGAAAATGATTGTAATTCTACAGCAGATGACTTGCAATGAAAATGTGAATGAATTGGGATTGTTTTCCCCAAAAAACAATGGATTTCCTGGGAAGAAGAGCAACAGAGGAAGGCGGATGTAAAAAGTTCCAGTTAAAAAAATGAAAAATTATTCTTCATGTTCACAGTACATAGGGTAGGAATTATGGACCTATATAGCCATTTTTATATTATTTTTCTTGAGATTTATGTCAGCCTAACAGTGCAAATAGTCTTGTCTGAAATCTTGGATTTGAAATGAAGGTCAGTAGCTAGTTAGCTGGTTTGTGACTCTTGAACACACTCTGCAAGCCACCGATTTAGAAATATTTATCCCTGAGAAGATATCGATGAATAGCGAGAAAGAATGTACTTCATCAAACACTTTTGCCCTTTTTTTTTCCAAATAGAGAACTGAAACATATATTGAACAATTTCATACTTTCTTCTGCATTGTTATTTTCAGTTTCACCATCTCCATCTGAAAATGGACATATGTTTGCTATGGATTGCACTTGTTGCTTGTATATAAAACAAAGTTCTTCATTGTGCTAAGTTTGCCAGCCATAGATTGTTTTCCTTAGATAGCTTTAGCTTTCCTTGCCATCTTTTTATGCCAATAAGAAGCTATTTCCACCTTTTTCTATATTCCTTGACTGATTTTACTTTTTCACTGAACCAGGAGGCCTAATGCTCTGTCTTGTTTTTTTTTTTTGTCATCCAACGAACTTTTTAAAAATACCGTCCATTCATTTATGTTTAACTATCTCATCTTGATTAAATTTACTTATCTTTTTCCCACCTTGAAGAAAATAGCCTTTTTGAAGCCCGCAAGCATGGGTGTTTCTGACTGTCTTCTCTCTGTTCAGTCCCACCCAATGTCATCAGGTCAGGTTCACTGGCCCCAGGCAGCCACCCACTTCCAGCCCAGTGGCTTCATTCATATTTTATCCATCACAGCACTGCCCAAAACGGTAAAGTCGTGGAAAGCATCACACCTTTTTGTGTTAGAAAGTCATCATTCATAGTTTTTAGAAACTTTTCATGACCACCAGCATCCACCTCCTGAACTGATGCCTTCCAGAGTGGTGAAGATCTCCATGCATTGCAGAGATGTGCTTAGGGAGAAGCTTACCCCATTCTGTGGTTTGCCAAGGTAGACTGTCATAAACCTCCCCGCCAACGTCTCCTCCTGGGCTTTTTTATCACACTAGCATACATGCACAGAAGACCGAAGCTCAGATTTATCAATATTATTGGAATAAGTAATCGTGGTTTTAGAATAGAGCACCACATCCTCACCACTTGTATTCACTTGAATCACTCTGAATAGGTAATAAACAGACATTTTAATACTTCAGGCATACAAATTCTCTTAACGGCTGTCAGTAATGCCAATTATATAAAATTCCTGCTCATGGCTGTGATTGGACAGCAAACAAGAATTGGAAAAACTCCTGGCAGTGGTGTAGAATTGATTTTAACATTCCTTTTCTTTTTCTTTGCCACATAAATTAAGTTTATTTGCAACACATGGAGGTTAAATTTATATCATATATGCCTTCTTAGCACCCTGACCACGAGTTGTTAATTTAACAGTCTTCTGGCTGCTCCAGCTAGCTCTCAGCCGAGAAGATTAGTTTCCCAACCTGTGAGATAACCAAAATATGAGAAACATGGAGCCCCACAATGCCATTTTTAGAGGCCCTTTTCACAGTATATTTGCACTTTAAACTTCCTCCTATGGAGGAACATGCCTGTCTTTGGAAGGCCCAATTTTCTGTTGAGAGGATTTGTCATTTTCTGCTAACCAGTGTCAGCAGCTAATCTCATCATGTTAATGTACAGGGACAGCTTAAATGACTTGTTTTAAATGCGTTGTGATTGTTGTCTATTTATTGAAAGCAAAAGCAAACAACTGCTTATAACTAATGTTCAGATGCTGATTGTTTGCACAAATAGTGTTAAGGACAAGGCTAAATTAAGCAGATATATTATAGTCTTAGATTATGACATGAAAACCATACTCTGTGGTAATTGTTTATAATATGTATACCTCAATATTATGAATACTTGTGTATTCCAATAAATATTTTGTAAGCCACATTTAATAAGTAATATTTTTAAAACTGTATTCCAATTTTTACATGAAAGAAGGGAATAGGACATTTCCCCCCACATTAATCCTTTTATTTTAGGTAGGTTTACAAGACTTACTTACAACAGCTTAACAGAGAAATAATCCACATGTTTAATAGAGTAAACAGTTGTAGATGATGTTTGTTATTGCTGCTGTGAATACAGGAGTCAGTGTGAAGGCAAATGTCATGTGCCTTTGAAGAAACACTGTTAAGTGCCCATCATTACTCTTAAGGACAAGAGCTGTCTTTTTTAGTGAGTTTAATCTTTGTGCAAATGAAGCATTGTGTGTGAAAGTTCTTATCACTTTATCTGAGATTTTTCTGTTAATATAATGTTTGAAATTATACATGTTATAAAATATAACATGTCTATATAAGATTATATATAAATAAAACTCACATATATTTGAAATCTGAAGGCCAGTTTTTGACTCTTAGATACTCACATGAGGAGCCGTTTGAGTCCCACAGACAGTTTACACACGTGCACGAGGGCAGACCTCTGCTCTGACTTTGCCTTGCTATGCAAGACAGGTCATATTTTGTTTCCCTCTGTCTCCACATGATCGGTGCTATTACATCAGAGTTTAAACTATATACTGAACTGAGCGTTAAATGAGAAGGGCTTCTCCTGTGTATTTGAACACTTGTGCTTGGTGTGAAAGGGAGCATCCGAGCTCTGCCAGCTATCGCTGCTCTGACTGGAGTTTTCTGACGCAGCTGCGCGTATCAGGAACGCGAACGAAATCTCAAAACACTTGTGCCCCAGGAGCAGGCATCAGTTTGCAATTCTAGGGTAACTGAACTTCAAGGACTCGTTATTACTCTTGAGCAGTTTCATTAAAATGTTTGTTATTTGGGTAGTTTGGGGGCAGAGGACTTGGTAGTGTTGGGTTGACAGTTGGGCTCAGTGGTCTTGAAGGTCCTTTCCAGCCAGGGCGATTCTATGATTGATTCTGTGATCTGCTTGTGCAACTTGGTCCATTCAGTGAAATTTATTCCCTTTTCAGCATAAAAAATTTCCCATAAAAACAAACACATGTAAGATGATGGTTGAAGTTTTCCTAAAGCAGTGCTGTGCTGGACACTGATAATAATGCGTGTCAGAGCTGCAGGACAGGATTTGTTTTATTTCAGGAGCGCTCAGAATGTTTACGATTTTGACAGGTTCCTGCTACTGATTGCAGAACCTGGACCTGTACATTAGGTACAGCTTGCAAATTCAGCACAGCTTATGAGTCTTGCAAATTTCTTTTGGTAGCTGGGAACCTGTTTCAGCCAGTGGTTTTGGTGGGTCTCACATCAGTCCTTTGTCCCTGCAGACCACTGTTTTAAACAAAATGCTGAGTGTGAACTAATGACGATTTTTTAAGAGTGGTTTTTTTCCTTCTTTTAATAGCCCTGGATGAAACCTATCAACGGTTTATGTCATGCTTTGTCTGATATAATTCTCTCCATTATTCTTGAAGCACACGTCTCCTGTCCTTCAGGAAAGTGTCAGCTTCCCATAAAGATCTGCCCGCCTGTGCGAAGGAAGGGGTGCAACCTTAGGGGACAGGCAGGTGAAAGAGCACGAGAGGAACCCTGAGCTGTTGGCTGGCAATTTGGTTACCTTCCTTTGAGATGCTGACTTGAGACACCTTCCACTGAAACGGGAACTGAAGTTGGTTGTTACTTATAATGTCAGTGGTCTGACCACTGCACTATCATATAGGTGAAGGCTCTCCTTTCCTCATCCATCCTAAAAAAAGAGTGATTCCTGCTTGTTTTTGTCAAGGAATGGCATTCATTGCTTGCAGGCTGCGGCATCAGGACTCAAGGCATTGCTAGTCTCCATTACTTTAATCAGCCAGTCTGTGCTAATTGATTGTTTTTACCAATGCATTTTTTTTTTAAATATATCATGGGATGAAGTAGCATCACAGGCAAAGAGGCAAGATGTTCACTTAAGCTAACAGTAGGAATTTTTGTACACTAAGGAGAGGAGGAGTCAGTGACAAGCAGAAGAAGAACCAAGAGATGGCTTTTGTTATTCATCGTCTCGGGGTGAGGACAAAGTGAAGAGAAGCCACAAACATCCAGAGGAGATGGCACCAAACTCCAGTGGGCTTTCCCACCAGCCAAACACCACAGGTTGCTCTCATTGAGCCAACCCAGCAAAAACATGCCTTAAACAAGGAGATTAGATGCAAATTGTGCATTAATACCAGTATCCTCATCCTGTGGAAAACTTGGTTGGACTGGGAAACAGATGCCACTGGGGAATCCATGGTGTTGTACGATGTCAGTAGAAGGTGCACACACGTAAGCTTGGGAAGATCAGTTCCGCTATCTCCGTACATCCTTGTATCTTTGTTCCAGAGCAGCTCAGGTCTCAGTAGAGAAGTGAGGATCTTTCCTGTTGTTTTGCATGTGGATCATAAAGCTTATGTTTCATTAAAAGTTTTGAAATTCCAGATTAAATAGAAGTATGAGCGTTCATATCATGTGCTATCAGATTGTCTCATTTTGCTTTCTGAGAGCTCTGCTCCTCGTTGATGCAGTAAAGTCCTGGTTTCTGCTCATTTGTGTCTTCACTGGAGCTACATTTTTATTTGTATGGTTTTAGCAGTGTATTCACAGCTTATAGTTTGCACCCACAGGTAAATAATGTTATCTTGGTAACAGAGGTACCAGCGGCCAGAGGTGGATTGATTTGTCATCATCCAAAGCTTTTATCAACCAAGTAAAAAATATTCCTCATATAAATGAGGAAATAGAAATTGATTTTGAGTAGTTATTCTTTCCATGCACAGGCTCTTTTGTTATAAGTTTTGTTAATCCTGGTATGATATTTCTGTACTACGTCTCTTTTTCTAAACTTTTCCTCTGATTTAGTGCCTGACTTTGTTTAATGCCAACTAAGTGATTTACTGAAGCTTTACAAGTGATATTTCATCTGCTGGAGAGACTCTGTGAGCTGAGTGCTGTCCCCAAATATGATACAATATTGTGTTAGCATTAATATGGATATTGATGCAAAATCAATGCAAATAGACTCCACATCTAATCCCACACTTCCTCACTCAGGTTCACTGGCAGCAACAGCAAGTTACAGCTTTGATTTCAGTGCTGGATATGCAGTATTTATGAGGGGTTGCACTTCACATCCTTACTTCGAGTATCATTATGCCAGTGCACATTAAAACAGTTTTTGGAACTAAATTTGTTTCAGCATCGTTGTCAGGCCCCGCTTAGACAAACCTGAGTTTGGGCGTTGGCTTATTTAGCTTGTGGCTTCCCCCAGTAAAGGCTGCGCCCGCTTCTTCAAGGTGCAGAACGTAATTAACGTCTTGCAGGTTGTACCTGTACAAGACAACGCAGCACACGGCTTACAAGGGCGAGTGCCTGCAATGTGCAGGGCAGGATTTGGCCGTTTCACACGTTCTCCTCCTCTGGATGGCTGCAGAAAAAGTGTCTGGCTCCAGCGCACTATTAGGCTGTAATTAGTGTAACTAACAACTAATATGGAAGAGCAGGACAGAGGTCACCACAAGACTTCAAAGGTCTTAACAGGTTAAGGTTGGAGGGCAGTCTATCCCCTTGCTTAATCTGTTGCCGTATCTTTCGAGATTTGTTGAAATCTTCAGTGACCTCCAACCTTGACGTGTTGCTCTCCCGTAATTTACCAGTCACATGCCATTTTCTTTATTCCTGTCCATTTAGACGGGCGTGGGTCTTTGTGATCGGCGTCTCCCTTTTCCATTCCGATATAAGTGTGCCCAGGTAAACAGCTTTTTGATGTGGAGTGAAGACTGTGGTTTAAACCGCTTTAGTGCTCTTGCCCTGCCTTCATCAGAAACAGTTGTTCTGCTGTGCTTCGGCGTGTGGTTTGTAGATGACATTTGACGCGTAGATTAGGCGCAGGTTTAAAATCTAGCTATTAAAATAAATTGGGCATTGTGCAGTTGTTTTCAAAAGATATTAAATATCAGGCTTTTGTGAGTTGCTTTCTTCAACCTAACTGTCCAAGGATAGTTTTGTTTATATTTTCAGTAAGCGTGAAAGCTCTTATTGGTTAAGTGTGCAACTCAAGGACAATTTATATCCTGGGAAAAATCCGTAGATATTCCTCCATGGTGTTTTGGTATGGGAGACAAATACTTGCCAAGGAAACTCTTCTGTTCCTAATGGTTTGGGTTTTTTTTTCCCCCGAGACTCAGAATTGCATCTCTCCCATCACTCCCAACGTACATGGGTGGGTTTCGATAGCGAAGTGCTGAAGTGCATTGCTGTTTCCCAGGCATCAGGCAGTCGCTTCTCCTTGATGGTGCCTGTCCCAAAGTGATGGGCAGAGCAAGAGGGGAGGGTCTCCTTCTCTTCTCCTCAGTGGATGCTTTGCTTCAGGAGGGCCATGGCCATTCCCACAGGGTTAAGGCGAGTGGACCCCAGTGGATATGCCAGCAGGGATGTCCTCTGACTTCCACCCACCGCCTTTTGCTGCTCCAGCATCCCACCATGCGGTCCCTCCCAGTGTCTGAGCACCACAGATCTGGGGAAGAAAACACTGAAAATCAATTCAGCAAAGTAACATGCAGCAAGCTACTTGCCCACACCAAACCGAGCATGGGTTTAATTATCCTTTTAACCCATTAAAACACTTTAAAAGAGAATAAGAGCAACCGAGAGGGAGTGAGAGCAGCCCAATGTTAGACTTAAAGTACAACAGGGGGGAAAAAAATCATACAAGGATTTCACAAGCAACGACACTTGGATGGTATTTGGGAAATCTTTTTCTTTCAAGACTATCTTGCGATTAACTATGGGAGTAGCACATCAAAGCTGCACTGACTTCAAAGCTTAGAACCACTTACGGCTTCCAGCTATTACTAAAACCTACCACTTCACCCTGCCAGCAGCTCATCTCAGCTGCCTCTTTAAGTTACACCCAACTACTTCCTGCCTTCTGATTTTGGGGATGGAAAAAAAAAACACCAAAAAAACCCTTGTAAATTAAATATGGCTGTTCACACTGAAGGGATGTCAAAGTCAGGGGGAAAAAAGCAAATGGAGGCATTAAGACATTAAAGATTTAGTACAAACTCGATGGTGGTTTACATACGCACAGTCTCATTTGGCTAACTCTAACGAAGCCGTCTGCTTTGGGGAGGTTTCCTGGCTGACTGTTACCCCTGCGTAAAAGCCCCCAAATGAGGTAAGCAAGCTGTTTAGGCCATTATTTAGGTCCAGGTGTTACCTATATCTTGGCACAAGCAGAGATGCTTTGGGACTCCAGGGTATCTTCCCATATACAGCACATACCATGAAATCAGTTCCCATCCCTGTTCTGTAGTGACGATCTGCAAAGATACCTGTTTGTGCACCTAGAAATGGTGTGTCAGCATTGGGCGATTATCACCATTTATTGCTGCAATATTATTGATTCTTTTGCATTAGCAGGAGAGACAGTGGAAGCAAACTTTGCGTATTTGGTATTTTGGGAGTCCCTGAAACAACTCATTTGTAGTAGTGTAGGGCTGTGCTACACTCTCTGAATTGATATAAGGCTAAAATGTACCGAAATCGTAATTTATTGCAGTATTAATATTGTTCAACGCTTAAAATTGTTACATTGTTATTTTCTGATTGGGAGTTTTATGCCTAGGGTTTTTAAAATGGTACATTAATCTCTGAATAAAATTTGTCTTGCAAATGACATTAATAGAAAGTTAGGAACAAGTGGGTCTTTGAGTGTGTTTTATATAACAGTTTATAAGTTCAGTACAGATCAATGACATGCTCTCTAGAGCTAAATGCCATTAATCCATTTACAGCCGCTCATTGCAATGAAGAGAAATTACCACTGAAAGAGCCCATCGCACGTTAAGGAGAATTTCTCTGCTTCCCCGCATGGTCTTATATTTTGAAAATGCCTTTGCAAGTGTTTAAAGCCAATCTTTTTTTTTTTCCCCTTTATTTTTTCACTATACAAGGAAGGAGTTTGGCAGCAGTAGGGGCTCTGGTCACTTTGCCCCACGCAGCCCCCGAGCCAGGCTGGGACGGTGGAGGTTGCCCTGCACGGTGCTGACCCGCTGGCCATGGCCACCCCTGCCCCGTCAAGGGGGATGTCTCATCCTCATACCCCGCCCCGCACAAACGATGTGCTTCTGCAGCAAACGTGTGGCAGATGTGCAACACAGAGAGGTAGAGGCAGTTAAGGGGTTGTGTTGCAAAGACAGTGGTTGCCATGAGGTGTAAATAAATGAATTGTGGTGCCGTGCAGTCAGTTGAAAGAGTATGTCTTTTAAAGAGTTAACGCTTGAAAAAGGCGTACAGGAACTTACTGTTAAATCTAAAATACGTATGGCTAGTCTATGTTCTGTCTGAAGAACATGCCTCTGTTTTAAATATGTAAAGGGGAAGAGGGGAGCTTCCTGAGTGGCTGATGATGCAATCAAAATGTCAGATTATTTGAAATAAGTTGTTATTAGAGAGTCCAGTAGGACTCCACCAATGCATTTGTATATTTCACTGCATGATAGTTCTTTTTTCTTCTTAAAGAATGCATTTCTCTGAAATAAACTGTGCAGAGTAGGAACAGCACAGTCATTTGAAGTTCATTGAAAATATAGGAGGACATCGTGTTTCCTGTCCTTATGTTAGACTTGGCGTATTGATTTTGTTGCACAGCTTGCAGCACAGAAATGTGATCTACAGCTACGGCAAGGCGGGCTAACCACATGTGAATTTGTTAAGTACTGCTGGATTAGCAGGAATCATCGAACTGTGCAAGTACAGAGACCTGACTTCTGTAACTCTTTATTTATGACTTAATCAATTAAAATAACAAGTTTTGATTTTATTGGCTGTAAATAAATAAGCACAAATCATCTGCAGAAGCTATTGTTTCATACGCTCGCTTGTTTTCGTGACATAAAGGCTGTGTAAGTTAGCCGCAGTACATACGCAGGCAGAGCTGGAGTTGAAGTTAAGGATCAAATATGTGAAGATTCAACAAATGCAGTTAGCTACTGTTTTTTAGATTAGTGCAGAAAATCCAGGAAGGCATAGCGTGTTCCTTAACTTGCAGGTTTCTATCTAAATTTGCCGTTACTTTTCTTTGTATGTTCTTTGCCCGTTTAATCTTTTGTTCCCTTCATGTTCAAAGATACCAAGATTGTGGAAGCCACCGGCGCTGCAGCCTGCGTTTAAATTTAGTTACGGTACAGCCGTGCGGAAAGCGTTCTTCTGATGTGGGGCTGGCGTGCTCCTCTCTACATTATTAAACCTCCTTAAACACCTCCATTATACCGTTCACCTTGCTTGGCTTCAAAGAGTAGCGTGGCTGCGTAGACAGGGTGAGCTGCAACTCTGCCGAGTGGGCTGCCCGTGGTTTCTTAGAAATGCTAATGCGTTATCTGCCGTGTTTAGTTACCTGTTTGCTGTTGGATTGGAGGAACCGTTCTGCAGCTCTAGAATCAAAACGATAAAATGTCCAAGACAAAGAGAGCAGCTAAAGGTATTTTGGGATTTGAAGTCATTGCCATTCACCTTTTGCAACCTTTTCCACCCCCAAAAAAAAAGAAAAAAATAATTAAATCAAGAGCTTATTTCAGGGAAAAGCAAAGTTGACGCTATTCCTGAAGAACCTCTTGAGAGCATTCTCACCAAGTCCCTCATGAAAATGATGTGGACGAATGCCTGGCTTATCACTCAGAGTTTATTGGGAACTAATCTGTTCACAATGTTTGGAATAAGCTAAAACCTGGCTTTCTCATCTAATGAAAAAGGTCAAAACAGAGAAGAAAGTGCCACTGGTTTGTGTTAGGTGACACTGTGCCCTGCTTGTCTAATTTGATTACACAGAGCCACTGAAGCCCCAGGCAAAGCTGATTTTAGCTATAATCAGCTTCTTAACCTTTTGAGAACTAACGTAAACACTACCTACCAGTGGTTAATTATGTTGCTCTGTTACATACAACAAAGTGCAAAGGTAAAAGTGTAGAACTGCAGTAACACATGTTGTGACAAGATCACTCCAGGGGATTACAGCCCTCTGCGTTTTATCTGCACTCATTGATTTCCTTCTCAAAAATTAAAAATGGGCTATGAGCAGGGAGCATCGGTTTATCTGTTTCAGGCAGCATTGCCCTGTCGTGCCACTGCCTCATCTCAAATTACTCTTACGTGCAGAAGGGGAGACCTGGTGCGGGCTGGGTTGTTGCTAGCGTCACAGATCTGTTATTTTTTAATTGTTTTGGATTAACTTTGTTCTGATTGTTTGCTTGTAATAAACCATACATCTTCCCTCCTCTGTAATGAGCATCTTCAAGAAAGTTTTGTAAGCTCTTTTGGCAGATGCACCATGTCCATGTGAGACACCTGTCTCTAGGTGGGATAAATGGGATTAATTTTATTTTCAGATTTTGCGTATACCTGTTAGGCAAGAACCAAAAAGCTGAGGTGCAAAAACTGGCTCTCTGCAGGACCTGTGTTTCCTAGTTCCGTCTGTGTTTTGGTTCGTACACTTCCCATAGGTTGCCAGGATATTTGCATTTCCATAAACTTCAAAACTTTTAGGAGACTTCTAAGCCAATGAGCTTTTGGTGTATATTTTTAATTTTCCTGACCCATGCAGATCCATGATGTTTATGTGAGGAAGCCTTGATCTGCTCATCTTATGTACTTGCTACTCGTATATACTTGCTGCTTGGAGGTAGCAAGTTGCCTCTTCCTAGATTTTCCACTCTGTAGAAAGGACATCTGTTTTACTTTTTTTGTGCCCCACTGTTTTTGTCAGTGGTGCCTCTAATCAGCATCCTTCTCCAACAGTCTGCTTAGAGAAGCACCCATAATGAATTATCACTACGAGCAGGAGCGTTAGCATGGGTGTTGCAGAGGCAGCCTCGTGCTGTCCATGTGCTCCTCAAGCTGGACCTCCAGGATCAGCTGGACCTTGCGGCTCTCAGGACCTTCAATGCCTTCTGCCTGCATGCTTCCCACCAGATTTCATGGTGGTATGCTGTGACAGCTGATAGATTAGCAGCAGTGTGGTTATGCCAGGGAAATAGATGAGCCCTTGCTTAATTCAAGATACTTATTTTATTAACTAAGATTACTAAAGCCATAATGACTGGAGTTCGTAAAGCAGTAATACTAAAGAGAATGCTACTTACAGAAGAACAACAATAAATAATAACACACCACTCACGCACGCAAAAATCTCACTGACCCATGACCCATTGCTGTTATGTACAAGGTCAGAATTCGTTTCCTTTTCTTGCAGGCAATAGCTGTTGGTGGCAAATAATGTTTTCCAAGGTTCCATGTGGACTGTGTATTGCCTACGCAGCCACCATGTAACACTTTTTCCAGCCTACTCTAACCATCCCTGTCTCATTGCTTTGATTCATAGAAGAAGGAAAAAACCTAATTTCAAGTATTTGTTTTGTATGTCACTGTGGTATCGGCTGCATTTCCTGAACTGATAGAAAACAAAACTGGACGTCACTATTCTGAAGCAACAGGCTACTTTCCAAAATATTTTCTTCCATGAAAAAGAAGTGGGATCAGATTCTCTCTTCTGGTCCAACTGTCAGAGCTGGGAGGAAAAGACTGCTGAGGCAGGTCTGCAAAACCCATCAGTCTCCATGGTTAGGACTGGATGTCCTCGTGCCTCCTTATTTCCTCAATGCATTCCAGTTAAAAGGAGGTTTTGTGCAAAGTTTCTGCCACGTATCTGCTTTGCTCCAGAATTATTATCTGGGGACTGTTTCGGTTGGGCTCATTGCTTAGGGTAGAACAAGGCAACAAATAGCAATAACTCAACAGAAGTAGAGCCGTGTCTTTGCCCTCCAGACGGAAACTTTGGGGCCCCTCTGCTCAGCTGTTAACTTAGTTTCTGGAGCACATGGCACAAGCGCCAGAGTTTGTCAGTGTCTTAATGAATTAGGTAACTCTGGTTGCTCACAAAAGAAATTAAAAACTTTTTCTTGTTTCTGGATATACTCAGAAGCAAGGGAAGGCAGTGCTGCACCAGTACTGCTTGTGCCTTGACACCGGCAGCAGCTGCTCTCTAGTCCCTCTTTGAGGGGCAGCCTTTCTTCCCATCAACTGCCATGAGACATGAAAGTGCTGCTGCTCCTGACTGCTGAAAGGTACCGCGTGCCGCACGGCACTGGGATCACAGCAGCGGCGGATTTTGATCCAGACCTAGCAGAAGTGGGACCCTGAAGAAGAGGAGTGTGGCTTGTGCAGGGGTGACTTTATCAGAGGCTGTGCAGAGAGGATCACAGGAGCTGGAGTCAAGCAATAGTGGCTTTTCCCCGTCGGGAGAATAAATTGCTGCCCTTTGCAGCGGCAAATAGAGGGTAAGTCAACAACGGTGCATTGCTGCAGAGAAGACAAACCTTTTACTGAAATGTCTAAATAAGCCTAATGCTTGCAAAACTATTGGTGAGGCTTCAGCTGGGAGACTAGGTATGCTGATGGGTGGGCAGCACAGCCCATGGGAGAGGAGAAAGAACTGCAAAGGAAAGCAGGAAAAGCGATGAGAAGTCTAGAAAATATGGGCTTCAGAAAAAGGGTGAAAAGACGGCTTTACCAAAAAAAGAGGATTGAAAGAAAGAACATGGTAGAAAGAATACCTGGAGCACTGTGTCCAGTTCTGCCCCCCCCCAGTTCAAGAAAGACCAGGAACTACTGGAGAGAGTCCAGCGGAGGGCTACAAAGATGATTAGAGGACTGGAGCATCTCTCTTACGAGGAGAGGCTGAAGGAGCTGGGTCTGTTTAGCCTGGAGAAGAGAGACTGAGGGGGGATCTTATCAACGCTTACAAATACCTTAGGGGCGGGTGTCAAGAGGATGGGGCCAGACTCTTCTCAGTGGTGCCCAGTGACAGGACAAGGGGCAAAGGGGACAAACTGAAACATGGGAAGTTCCATCTCAATATGAGGAAAAACTTCTTTACTTTGAGCGTGAGGGAGCACCGGAACAGGCTGCCCAAGGAGGTTGTGGAGTCTCCTTCTCTGGAGACATTCAAACCCGCCTGGACACGACCCTGTGCAATGTGCTGTAGGGGAACCTGCTTTGGCAGGGGGTTGGACTAGATGATCTCCAGAGGTCCCTTCCAACCTCAACCAGTCTGGGATTCTATGAAATCATCAGGTGTGTGAAAGACTGTTGCAAAGAGGAAAGGAACTGTCTGTTCTCCATGTGCCTGGTGAATGGTCAAAAAGGGATAAAATTAAATCGCAGCAGAAAAAGTTTGGGTCAGACACTAAGGGAACCTTTCTAATGGTGTGTCTGGAGGATACTGCCTGTGGGTTCTCCATCACTGGAGGAGGTGGTGAAGGACAGGTCAGACAGATGTTTGCCAGAAATGATGTAGGTGTGGCAGGTCTTGCTGTGGGTCAGGGCATGGACCTTGAGATGCCTCTGTCACACCTGTTTGTCCATGACTATATGAATAGACAGAGAAAAAGTAAAAGCTAAGGGACTGAAAATCCAGATGACACAAAGATTCTCAGGTTCATAGTTTTTAGGCTGTTTTCATAATTTGGAAAACACACTTCCTGTCTTTTTTAAAGATATAATAAACACTGTACGATGCAGTCAGGAAGAGCTGTTTGAGCAGTGTAAAACAGAAATATTTTTTTAATATTTGCAAAGATAATACATGGATGAAAGTTTGAGTTTTGATTTCTGGCGGCTGTGTTGGGTGACATTATCAATATTGGTTTTGGCAAGATAGAGAGGACTGACAGTTATTGATAGCAGTGTCCTCCCCAGTCTGGCATACAATAGCAAAAGGTGGCCTGTTAGGAAGTGTTAACCAGGAAAATACTATCCCTTGTCATTGTTTTTGATGTCCACAATGTCCCCAGTCAGG
Organism: Nyctibius grandis; assembly: GCF_013368605.1. Taxonomy (NCBI): domain Eukaryota; kingdom Metazoa; phylum Chordata; class Aves; order Nyctibiiformes; family Nyctibiidae; genus Nyctibius; species Nyctibius grandis. The sequence continues at coordinate 79,137,847 of NC_090695.1, forward strand.
GAGTAAAACAAATATATCACATTGCTGAGGTGGTCAAGCACACACAGGGAATAGCAAATAAGCCTTAGTAAAGTGTTTATGAACAATCCATTTACAAATTCATTGAATACATACATACAGCAAACAGATTGAAATCTGGATTGCTGTGTGAATTTGCTAACCAGGAAAAATAAACAAGGGTGCATGTAGCTAATGTAATTTATAATAAATAAACAAACCCTTTGTACAGCCCAGTAAAACGCAGAAGAGTGAAAAGTGAAGTCTGCCTTTTATTCGTGTTAATTCCAGAACATCTTCAGGCAAGCGATTGCAGTAGGTGAAATTAGTAAAATAAATTGTGCTGACCAATTTGTTCCTGATCTTACAGCTTGCAAATAATTCTTTGCTGAGAACACTACTACCTTTAACAGCAATTTTGCGGGCTGTGGCCAGCTTCATTTCCACCCTCTTCCCAGGAAAGAAAGGAGAGAAGTGCTCTTGCATTTGCAACGTTTTCCAGGGAGTGGATTGAAATAATGATATGGCTGGGAAAAATATGTACAGACCAGATCAAAACAGTACCCCAGGAACCTTTTATTTTATTTTTTTTCCTTCCACGAGGTCAGATCCCCAAACTCCTGGGAGTTTGGACAGTGGGGATGCTTTAGTAAATGTGCAGTGAGAGAACTGCCAGATTGAAGGTTTCTTAAGTGCTACTGTCCAAAATCACCAGCCATGCTTGAAACTAGTAATTCTTGACAGAACATGCACTCTCAGTGTGTGACTTTTAGCTGCAGGGGGGAGAGCATATGCTTTAGTGCCAAAAAGTTGTTTGGGGTTTTTTTTTATTGTGTTTGTGTCATAACCTCTTTTATGTTATGTTTTTATGTTTTAAGTTATTTTCCTGTTTCAGTCTTTGAGGCTTGCCATGAAGGCCCAACATGAATACCTGCAAAAAAATCCTGAAAGCCTACAGATCATTTAAGCTTTTCTGAATCTATAATTGATTCTTTCCCTTATAGGCTGATGCAATACTCAATACACACAGTGACATTTTAATTCTCTTGGGAAGGGGGACGTTTTCTTTTTTTTTTAAGATTAAATAAGGCCTTTTGGCCCTACAGGATTTGTGTATGGTTGCTTTTTTATGTCAAAATATGCATCCTTCAGTCAGCCGCCTATGATTTAATGAATCAGTCCAGAATCTTCTGAGCACCCAGAGTTTCCATCACTGTAGGTATCGCTGGGACATGAGGATTCTCAGCCCTTTTTTTGGAGGTGTCCAGCACCTCGTGGGGTTTGACGATTAATTTCCTGACTGTGCTAACTCACCCAGGCTCCTTTGCTGAAGCTTCATTGAAACCGTATGGTCACCGAGGTCTTCGTACAGCACTCTCTGCTTTGTTGGGGTCTCCTGAGTAATTTGCCTTAGTAGCAGAGTACAAGCTTCGCAAGCAGCGACTCGAGCAAGGACAGCAACAGTTTGGGTTGCTTTCTGTTTTGTTATTGCCCAGGGGCAGATGTCAGTCTCTTACATAAAATTAGACAGTTAAAGGCACTTTAATAAGCCTGAGGTAATAAAACAACCTGATTTAAGGGGTTTAACGCCCTGATTGGAAGGCTGATTGCATGCAGGCTGGCTTGCTGCAGCAGACCTGTGCACAGTCTCTGCTCTGCTGTGGAGCTGCAGGATGTTTTGGGGTGAGTCACAGACCTTTTAAGTACTCCTATTTAGATGTCTTTTCATGCTAAGTTCAGTGCGGAGGGGGTTTGGCTGTGCCAAATGGAACAGTTGTCATTATAGGATCTGGTGGGAAGAGGAGTGGGTCCACCAACAATGTCACTAATTCATTAGAAGTGGCACTTGCCGTGGCTTGGTAGAGCCATTACTCAAATCCATGCTTGCAAATTCCAGATACATTACTTTTACTGTATGTTATACCTCACTGTCTCGTGATCTAATTCAATTTCAAGATCATGGATGATGATACTAGTATCTGTTGTTTGCATATAAAGATGGTAGGGTCATCTCAGGACATTAGCAAGTTGGTCACACCAGCAGTGAGGAAGTGCTTTCCACCATGTCTAGTATTGCAAATACCAGATGCTAACAACTATTTCCTTCTCATTTATGGTTTTATAGTGAGTTGGTGGTGGTCTGTATTTTATTTACAGATACTGCAGCGAAGTGATCAGTTGCTGTCTTGTGCTTTTGAATATAACATTCTTGCCCATCTAGCTGTGTGGGAAAAAAGCTTGAAAAATTTTCAGCTAACACCAGCAAGGGTTAGAAACGAGAACCCTCAAATTATTTTTTTAATCTCACGATTTTTAAGTCATCCTCATTATTACTTTGTGAATTTTCAGAAGCTAGTGGAGGCAGAAGTGCATTAGCCAAAGCTGAAGACAGAGCGTGAGCTGACTGCTCTGTTGGGGTGCACTGCACAAGCAAGAGTCAGCGTGAGGATCTTCTCCTCTCCCAGGTCTGACGCGGGTGTCCTGAACTTGGATGGGCAATGAGGAGAGGGGACAGCACCGTGCATGTCTGCATTATGAAGTGAGGGCAGTCTGCTTCGCTGGACAATACTGAGTAACAGACTGCTTCATGCAAATAGTAACTCACTAGCAATTACATTATGCAGCTAGGCACTGAAGACAAGTCTTACAAAAACTGTTCTAAATTTGTCTCTCTGTTGTGATAGACAAGATGAATATGCAAATAAATGAATGGTGTGAATATTTTGTACTCTGTCCCAGGCAATACTTGGAATTAAGAAACTGTGTGAGAGGCTTGGAACGTGGCTCATGAGACGCAGAGCTTTTCACCTCTGCCTCCAGCGGTCAGCCTGCAGCAGAGCCAGGGCTACTTCTGTCTGATGTTGGAGAAATTATATACAAAATATGAAATTAGTGTGTTTCTATGGGCAAGTGCCTGACTTCACAACTCATAGTCTCAGCAGTGAATGGATGGGGAGATAGACCGGTGGCTATTTAACTGCCTCAGCTTCTGCCCGTCCCTTTGCCGACCAGCCCCTTTCTACCAAAGGCTATAGGGGGGTACACGCATTCCTGCAAGATGACAACCTCAAACTGCAAAAAAAGTACATTTGTGCAAACTTGCTGGGTACGTTCATTGCTGCCAATTCTACCTCGGGGACCGTGGTTCCATCAGAGGGGCAGGACAAGCAGCAGAGAGCAGCAGCGCTTCAAACCTCTGCAGCTGAATCTGCGGGGAGCTCCTGTGCCGGAGCCCTGAAATATGCTCCCCAGCCTGCAGCGGTTTTCAGAGTGTGTGTAGACATATTGTCAGGGTACACAAAAAAGCTTGTACTGAGACTGCCAGTTTTGCAAGTGTTTGGAGAACAAGGTATTTCCATTTCTAGGATTATAAATTGATGCTTAGTTGTTTACAGTACAGACGCAGAAGAATACTGTTTGCAATGTTACCAATCCCTTTGATTTTCAACAGTTTCATTTCTTTTTGTAGTTAGATTCATAACTGCCCACTGTTGCTTAGTTTATTGGTCTTTGTGGTTTTTTAATTTTTTAATCTAAAGATGGTTGAGGACTCAAAGTTGAACAGTCTCTAGTCATAGTCATGGTCATGGTCATGGTCAATGCAGAACTTTTCCACCCTCCAGCTCCTTGTCTACAGGAGGGGTCTCTGCCTGGCTGGTGGAATTGTCTGCCCTTGGTCCAAAACATTCCTTATTTAGAGGCAGTTTGGTTTCCTGGTCACTCCCAAGATCTCAAGGTGCACCAGCAGACAAAAGCACTGCCTGCTGTAGATGTTTGACAACAAACATGGAGCACTTTTCTTAACATCCCACAGTGGCAGAAGAGGTCCTTCGGTTATCTAGATCGGGTCATCCAGATACACAGCAGAGCTGAGGCTGTCTCTCCTCTTGCCACGTGCAGCTTCTTGATAGAGCTAGTCTGCTTGCTCTGTTTAAACATCTCAAAGTGGGCGATCAATAGTAACAAGCATCAAGGCTTAACCAGACTGCAGAGCCCTGCTGGGGCAGCAGGACCAGAGACATGGGGTCAGCACTCAACAGGGTGCATCTGGGTGGGAGAGGTAGGAGCAGGGGTCCAGGTCCACAGATCTGGTCCCCAGGACTTTTCCAGAGGGGTGTGGGGTCGTTGGTGCATCGCACCCCACTGGAAAGCTTCAGTCAGTGGCACGCACAGAGGTAGCATTAACCCAGCTCCATGCATGTAGAGACTTTGTAAGAGGGTTTTGGTCCTGGAGCTGTACCTCGGTGGTGGATGTTGTATTAAGTGCTTCACAGGTACCACATCTCTTTTGCTTAATTGCACGGTCCTGGTGTCTCAGCATGCCTTGTCCCTTGGTTATTCCTGCTCCGGGTAATTTCTCCCCACTGGCCCAAATGGGCCAGGTTGGGCTGTGGAGCTGGTGAGTTGGATGTCAGCAGGAAGAGGGTTGTGATTTAAAAAAAAAAAAAACAAAAATAGCAGAACCATTCACGTGGTCCATTTGTGTGGACTTTTTTTCCTTTCCCTACAGCTATCTGCCCACTGCTGTCATCTCAGGTGAATCCCAGCTGTAATGCAAAAAGCACAAAGAAAGCAAACCTTCTTGAATGAGAAAGGTCAAAGGAAATCCAGTCCAACCAAGGATATATATCTTAAGCTGTTATAATATTGAATCATGGAAATGCAAGCCCAGAAGCGGTCTCAGGTGGGATATCCCTCTGCCAGGCACTAGAATGATAAAGCTATAGCTTCGCTGTCAGGTGCTTGTTTATACACAGGTCTATATACAGGCTCTGCCTGCATGAGTGTGGTGCGACGGAGAGGTCTAGGCAGTGCAGCAGGTTCCATATGCCAGTACAGTCTTCTGGGGACAGAGGTCACCTGGACCCATCTCTGGTGTCTCCTCACAGTAGTCCATTTCATTTCTATTTTCCAAATAGGCATATGTAGTTTCCCCTGCCTTTCTGCACCCCAGGGCAAAGAGAGGTCTTGCACTAGCCCGAAGCTCACAAGAGCCAACAACCCGCAGCAAACAACTGTTTGGACAGACTACACTTAACCATCAGGACTGGTGCCTCCTGATGACGAACCTTCTCGTCCTTTGGACGTACCACATCATAGCCTTCAGGACCTAGGTGGGAGCTAGGTTGTTTGAAGGTAACCCCTAATTTCTTCATCCTTTGCTTCCCCATCCCTAAAGCAGGGATGACATTTCTCTCCTGTGGTAGTAAATGTGATCTGGGTGGTGGGACATTCAGACTGGGTGGCAACAAAGGCATATGCATACCCAAGACAGAAAGACCAGAATGTAGAAGATCTCTCTGTTTTAGCTGAGATGTTTATTTTGGAAGGAGGAACCACATTAGGAAGATGGCTTTAGCAAAATCTTGGCCAGCTGCTGTAAAAACATCAGAGGAAGTTTATTGGATAGTGATAAAAAAGAGAAGAGTGAGACCAAATTCCTGTCACTGCTGGTAACAAGAACACACAAGATGTGAGGATCCAGAAGGGAGGATGCAAAAATACGTCTGGCCCTGCCCATGCTGGTGTTACACATCTGACGTAGTGGAACAGAAACATCAAGAGTGATTGAAAGTATATTTGAAGATGTGTAACCTGTGTCAGACCTTAATATTTACAAATGAGAAACTGAATACGTATTTACTACTATGATCATTTACAGCAAACAAGTAAACCATGCAGTACCCTTTGAAACAGTAAAACAGAAAAAAAATTTTAAATCTATAATTTTAATCAAAAGTTTGTTTCAGTCATTGAAATTCTGTTATTGCTGCTTACAAACCTTAAAGTCAATCAAAACATCAGTAGCCTGCAAGATCAATATTTTTAATACGTCAGCATTGCAGTGCTGCAGATTTTTGGCTAATGGATCTCACTCATATTGATTTCCATGGGAAATGTTAGTCTGATACTGAAATAATTTTTTTAAAAAAGCTGGGGATTATTGGTTTGGAATTTTGAAGGAGATAGAAGTATAAAAATTGGTTATTGACTGAATTGCTTGGGGTGAATGAACCTTGGGCACTTGCAATAAACTTGTAGCACAGAGTCATTACCGAATACTACCTTAGTCCCTTAAACCTAAAATCAGTCAATAACCTATTATAACAATGCAAATTGTGGTGAAATAACATAGCGGGTCATTTTCAAAGCAGCAGGATATTCATAAGCATCTACATACATATATGGATGGATGTATTAAACCACCTCTGGGATATGCACAACAGCTGATTTTCAAGTTTTATTTTAATCTATTGAGTTTATGTTGATATTAATGCAAAAGGGTTGATTTGAAGTAATTGTTTAAAATACGTTTAATGGCTCTGGGGCTACTAAAATTAATAAAAATACAGTAATACATTATATACAAATGCATAAACGAGTATATTCAATATTGTCCCAGTTCTGGACAAATGCAGGGTGATTTTTTTGTTGTATTTATTCTGTGTTTGGGGGCGGCAGGAGGGAACTACAAGCAGTGAGTACCCTGAACCTGCACAGGTGTTCTGGACCCAGACTGTCCTCACCTGTGCCCCACCTCTGTCCTGCCTGGTTTCTGTGCTCCTTTATTCATCCCTTATTCCATATATATTATGATTTTGCTTACCTAGCGTAATTCTCCTGGTTTTAAAGGAGGATTCTCCTTGCACATGGGAATCATGCCTCCCTGTGATACCTGGTGAAATAAATCAGTTCTGTGTTTCAGAATGTGCTCTGTATTCACAGCCAGGGACTGGATGAGTTTACCACAGGTAGGGCAAAGCATTACTGGCTAGAATACTAGTTTTTATTCACAGTTAAATGAAAAACCTGAGCAAAGAGTTGCCCTTTGGTTCCTGCTTTAAAAATGCTCTGAGCTTCTGTTTCGCTCTGCGCTGGGGACCAGTAGCTCAAGTGTTTCTGCTCAGAGTGAGTACTGCAGTGTGCAAGCTGTCGAGTGAAATGTGTTTTCACCTGAGCTGTATAAATATTTAACAAGTATAAACTAACACAGCAATGATAACTCAGTGCCTGTGATAGTACGAGAAAGAGAGATTGTGTTTATGTTTCATTATTACAAAGTCATCTGTGGACATTTTCTGATTTTTTTTTTTCTCCTAAGTTGTTACTTTGCTCGTACCTGACAAGGAACAAAGTGGACTAAGTTTCAGTGCTCTGCTTGGGTTAAAATATAAGAAAATATGCCATGTGCAGAGCTCAGCAGAAACATGGCAGAGGCAGGATCAGTAATTGGTGCCTAATTTTAACTACAGATATCTGACAACACGCAGGTTACTGTGTCCCGACGGAGTCTCGACAGACCAGCACCTTTTGGGAATAACTACTAATGAAGTCTAAAATTTCTCGGTAAACTTGTTAATAGGAGCCTCATCATTGGCAAGGTGCCTCTGTAGTTACTCTTCAAGTCACGTAGTTTCTGAATAATTAACATCCTCCAAAATTGCTTGAGACATTGATTTAGGACAGAGAGGTGCGTGGGCTGTTGGTGGCAGTCCAGCAGCAGGCAGAAGTGCCGGGCAGCGACCTGCCCGTCCCTGCCACTGCTGGGACCCCGCACTGGTGTACAGGATTGGGCGTGGGCTTATTTTGGACCATCCTCCTTCTTATTGTGCCCTGACTGGAGTGGATTTCACTTTTCAGGTCTTTTTCACAGTTTTCATTGTTTTTTAAGTCGATACCAAAACAACGTTTCAAAATAAAGCTTTCCTTGCTTTCCAGTTCTGCACTCCAGAAGTGCTGATGTGTGTCTCTATTCTCTCATTTTTAAAAGACCCAGCAGAAAGATGAGGAATGTTTTCTAAAAACAAAGACATAAGGGAAGATAAAATCTTCATTTGTAAAAATCACTTTTCCTCATAGCTTGAAACTTTTTAAAGTTAAAGTAACTAATAAAAAATAATATTTTACCTTTCTTCCCAATCAGAAGCAGAGATTAAGTATGTGCAGGCAGGGGTAATGAAAAAGGGACACGAGACCTCCTCCACTCCTGGTATTTTTAAATTTCATCTTTTCTTAATGAGGAAAAGAAAAATACTTTGAAAGGAAGTAAACGTAGTAGTGTGTTCCCCCCCACTTGTTTTTGCAGATTGCCTAACCATTTTCTGTTCAAAACAGAGAGAAATGTAAAAGTTTGAGCTTCAGGACATTTCCTGAAGAGAACAAACTAAACCAACCAAGAAATCCAACAATGCTGCATATTTTTTCCAAAACCTGTATAAGAAAGATTGATTTTTATAAACTGTAGGAGTTGTATTTAAAAAAAAAAAATTACATGGTACCACAGGAAAAGTTTAAAAGAGCCATAACAACGGAGAATAACATATTCTTGGTAGTTGCAAGTCACCTTCACGAATGAAGTAGGAAGGAGGAGAAAGATCAGTAAGTGAAGGTCTTGCAGCAGGTTCACAGGTGGGTATGGAAACCAGTGGTAACTTGACATGATGCAACTTGTAGCAGGACCCTACAAACACAGAGACGAAGGTCTTTTTCCCATAAACGATGCCAGCGTGCTTTTTCCCATGCATGCACTGTTTTGCTGTCTGCTCCCCCTTGTCCCCTCGGGGTGGTGGCAGCAGCAGGACAGAGGCAGTCCTGCAAGGCTGTAGAGATGTTTGCCATTGAAAACAGTGTTCTGTGCTGACACTGGCACCCGATGCAAGTTCATCGTCCCTACAGTAGTGAAACAGCCTCAGTTATTTTCATAATCTCCCTCTGTGACGTGAAAGTAATGTTTTTTTGTAATAGTTGGGTTTGGGGGGGTTTTTTTAATGCTGTGGTTCCAAAGCGCAGTAAATATTTGTTAAGATGATCACGCTGTGTTTCAGAGCAAGCAACCCAAATAGCTGTGCTGAGAGAGTCATCTGTTTTGCTGGGAAATCATAGAATCATACAATCGTTTTGGTTGGAAAGGACCTTTAAGATCATCAAGTCCAACTGTTAACCCAGCACTGCCAAGCCCACCACTAAACCATGTCCCTCAGCACCACATCTCCTCGTCTTTTAAATCCCTCCAGGGATGGTGACTCCACCACTTCCCTGGGCAGCCTGTTCCACTGCTTGACAACCCTTTTGGTGAAGACATTTTTCCTGATATCCAAACTAAACTTCCTCTGGTGCAGCTTGAGGCTGTTTCCTCTCATCCTATTGCTTGTTCCTTGGGAAAAGAGACCAACCCCCACCTCACTACAACCTCCTTTCAGGTAGTTGTAGAGAGCGATAAGATCTCCCCTCAGCCTCCTTTTCTCCCTCAGCCGCTCCTCATAAGACTTGTTCTCCAGACCCTTCACCAGCTTCATTGCCCTTCTCTGGACTCGCTCCAGCACCTCAACGTCTTTTTTGTAGTGAGGGGCCCAAAACTGAACACAGTATTCGAGGTGCAGCCTCACCAGTGCCCAGTACAGGGGGATGATCACTTCCCTAGTCCTGCTGGCCACACTATTTCTGATTCAAGCCAGGATGCTGTTGGCCTTCTTGGCCACCTGGGCACACTGCTGGCTCATATTCAGCCGGCCATCGACCAACACTCCCAGGTCCTTTTCCACCAGGCAGCTTTCCAGCCACTCTTCCCCAAGCCTGTAGCGTTGCATGGGGTTGTTGTGACCCGAGTGCAGGACCCGACACTTGGTCTTGTTGAACCTCATACACTTGGCCTCGGCTCATCAATCCAGCCTGTCCAGATCCATCTGCAGAACCTTCCTACCCTCCAGCAGATCAACAGTCCCGCCCAACTTGGTGTTGTCTGCGAACTTACTGAGGGTGCACTCGATCCCCTCGTCCAGATCATTGATAAAGATATTGAACAGAACTGGCCCCAGTACTGAGTTCTGGGGAACACCACTTGTGACTGGCCGCCAACTGGATTTAACTCCATTCACCACAACTCTTTGGGCCTGGCCATCCAGCCAGTTTTTTACCCAGTAAAGTGTATGCCCATCCAAGCTGTGAGCAACCAGTTTCTCCAGGAGAACGCTGAGAAATATTCCTAACAGAGGCAGGGGCAGAGCTGGAGGTCTGCGGTTTAGGGTTTCACACTGCAGCAAAGCTTCCCAGGATCGGCTGTAACTCAAACAGCCCTGGGGGACCTGATTTACGGGTGTGTCCCTTGGCTTCTTCGGACCTCTTTTTTTTTATACCCTTTGCTCAGCCTCTGCACGAGATGATCCAGATGTTGCTCAAGTTACGGTGCCAGGGGATTTTTCTACGGCTGAGTCGGAAGCATTAAGCACTTTTAACATCGCTTTGGCTTCTTATTCAGAATAAAGAGGCCAGAGTGGGAAACCAGCTCACCCCGGGAAAGCAATTGTGAACTGGGTTTAAACATAAGTGAGCTGTCAGGGAAAGTGATGGGAATAACACAGTCCTGCATCCCAGACTCGCAGGGTAGCCTGGCCACAGAGCCCTAAGCACAGGTTACCACATGCTGAGCTGAAGATATAACCCCTAAATCGAGTAAATTATCAGGGATTTAGCTGCATAACTTGCCTTGACTTTAGTGGGCATTGTAGGGCTAAAACTTCAAGCAATGCCGTACAGATTTAGGAGATATTCTCTTGGAAATGTTAAGGACATGACATTTTCTTGCCTTTGTTTTCTGAATTCTGTGATCATATGCAGAACTGGTCATAACAGAGGAGGTTATTTTAATAACCTCATGGTTCAGTTACAAAGATAATATAGGCTGCAGTGACTTCAGAAACACAAAATAAAAAAACATGTAGAACTCGTAATTTTTTTTTTCCCCACAAAAGAGCAAAGCTCAGTTCTTTTTTCCAAGTAGAAGCTGAAGTTCCTCAGCATGGTTTGAAATAAGATCTTAAATCTGTAATCTGATTGTATATACTACAGAAAAAAATCCCTTTACTCAGGTGTACTGCGTGTATGTCTACATACACACTAATAATTGAACGGGAGCTAGTATGTCACAACATCAAAGACTTTTTGCCTCGTGTTTGCAATGACTATATTATTCATCGTGGAGAAGCTGCATAGGTTATTCTTGGAAGGTGACATGTATACCTCACCTGATATAGGAAAAATGGTGTAAAAGCATTGTAAAGCTCTGCAGAGACATGTGTTATGTCTCCAGTGTCATAGGTAGTGACGTACATTGGAGAATGTTTGCAAACACACTTTTTGGTGGCAATGCCTACTGCAGGAATTTCTGACCATTTTTTACAAGGTTTTGCATTTGGCCAGATGAGCAACGGAGCAGCATTTGCAGCCACAGCATCACACCCTACTGTGGTCCCAGCACCGCGGGCAGAGAGGGATTGGGGAAAGCTACCAGCGTGTGCTGGTGGCAGAGACAGAGCCTGGCCAAGCCACAGTCTGGCTGAGCAAAGCACCACTCCACAGGGTCACGAGGAGCTCCTAAAAACCACCACTGGCGATGACCAAAACAGATTTTAACCAGAACTCTTAGCAGGATATGAGGACCTTGAATTCCCGCTTTGACGTGGTGACAGCACCTTGACGATCAATAATATAGCTTTAGATAATTATTCTTTCTTGTCTCAATAATAATGGGTTTGTTTCTGTTTGGATGCAGGAGGTGCTGCTGTCTGGTAATGTGGCTAGGTATCATCCAAGCATCGTTATCACAGTTTTGCAGTGTTTGCATCTTATTTGATGACTGGGGAAGTTAGTGAGCTGATTCAGCTTTTTATTTATAATAACAGTATTTCTTGTATTAACCTGAAATTATTAAAATTATGATGAAGGTTGGCATGTTCTTAAGTAATGGGATTTGGAAACATAAAATGTTCACCATGGCCGCAGTTCAGGAAAGTACTTGAAGCATGATGCCACAGAACACTGAACACTCTTGAATCTTAGTGAATTTAACACAAATCGGGGATGTATAGCATCCTGCAGGACTGGTGCCTCAGTCATATACACTGAATTTAATGCATACTGAAATCTTGCAGGGAGTTTAAGCAAAATTTTCAAATCTGTAAGCCTCAATTATGTTTATACTCTCGTATGTGCAAAATACTTAATTTTTAATATAATTGCTAATTTCCTGCTGTGTGATATGCTGTTACATTTGTAATCAAGTCTTCCAGACAGATAGTTAATGTGCACCTGGATAAGATAGCTCTAAAACAGGGAAGCTGTGTCAGTGCAGTGGACATTACTATTGCTAGTGTAGTAAAATATGGAAAAAGTAGCAGCTCCATGACCGCTGTGCAGTCTTACGGTCCTACCCAACAGTCAGTGTTCTGCCTTAAGCCAAAAATGTGCAGAGAAGAACAGGTGTGGTATTTAACCAATAGAGCACAACTTTTTGAACTTTTTACGTTTTGGGAAGTTAACAGCTCCCTTCGAAAAGGAAATCAGAAATGGTATGCGGCGCTTGTACAGCAGCGTAGTGTTGCAGAAACACCTCCAGCGTCACAGGCACTGGAACGGCATCACCATCTCACACCTCTTTTCCTCCCCCTAATTCCTCCTTTTTGTCGTAACGGGGGAGAAATTGATTCCAAATGTGTTTTCTTGACCCCCTACTCCATACATGTTAGCACCTAACCTTAAGCGATGTTTCTACAGCCTCGCCTGTATTTACAGTAATTATATGCATAATGTAGCATATTATTGTCTGGACTTCCTGTTTAATCAGTACAGAGCTTCTTACAAGTGCAGCTGAAAAGGGCAAACAAAATTAAAGCTTTATATACCAAAACAAGTTTGATTTGCTAAGCTCCCAGCATTCCAAAGTACACAGATTTGTTCCACCAAGTTTTGCGATGGCTTGCAGATGGGCAATGATTAATCAGAGAGCTAACTGTGAAGTAGTTCGCAATTAAACTGGAAAGCTCTGAAGCATGCTAATTGAATCAGAAAATTAGAGACACTGAGCAGTAATTGGCTATTTCTCATGCAGCAGGTGCCAGGCCACTCATCTGTGGAACAAGGTATTTAAGGCACATTAGCACTAGTAAAAATACTTCTTGATATGGAACAGTCAGATTTTCTGCTCATTTTCACCATGGATGTCAAAACACACAGCTGTGATGTCTAGTGCCCACAGCTCATGTTGCAAGAGTTTGAGCAGGGTCGTCATGAACCTACATGTACGCAATGTCTTAGATCAGGTTGAAGTTGGGGTACCCAAGTAACTTCCTAGTCCTTGCGGACAAGCAAATCCTCTTTTTTTTTTAAAAAAGTAAACATAGCATGATGTTTTTAATGGCAGCAGTCCAGATTGCGTGGTTGATCATCACATGCTAATAACCACTTCGAGGCTGCTGGGCGAGCAGTTCTGCACCTTGGGGTCCTCCTCCATAAACTGGGGGGATGCTTGCTTGTCTGCTGCCGTGCCCTTTGAGGTCTGCCCGTGGAAGAGTGATGTATGGGTACTAGGTGATACCTGCTTGAGTTTTTGCTGCACCATTCTGATTCTCAGTCTTTGATGAAAATAGAGACTTTTTTTCTGTGCACTGCTTGTGAATGTGGAGATCAGTGGAGTGTGGATTACTGAGGTTCTGCAAAATGCATTAATGAGGCACCATCGCTTCTGTTTCATTTTTCTGCAGATTTAAAAAAATTGTAAGTTTCTAGTTGAATATTAGTTGAGGGCATCAACAGTATAAATCTACTACTGCTGTGAGCTTAGTAGATGCATAAAGCCAATTCATATCATGTCTCAGCATGAGTTTATATCTTCTAATTAGTACCACCATTTTATAGAGAGCACACGCCATGAAAGTTTGTTTGCTGTGCCAACAGGGACCGGAGCACATGCAGTAGTTTTGCCATAGTAGAGTGATGGTGCTGTATGAGCACAAACGACTTGTAGCCTGAGCAGTAGGTAACCAGAAAAGAGTGGGATTTAATAAGTGAAATGGTGGAGAGTTTTTACTGAGATATAACCATTTTCAAATTAGACTGGGTGGGGCGCGTGATTTCTTTCTTCGCAACTAATTAGAGCTCGGTATGCTTATTAGTGAATTAAAAAAAGTATTAAAATACAAATGTACTGCATCATATTACTCTGAGTATCGAGAAACAGAATATTACAATATTCAAATGCTAATCATATCACTTAGCAGATGACTGCAGAAAGTAGTGTATTTGAACTGAGACATAAATTATAAATTGTAAACAGTGCATAGGGGATATGTTATAACTGTGTCTCATTTAAATTAAGGCAGGGAGTTTTCTCTGAAGCAGATTATGTGCCTTCATTAAGTTTTAAAGTCCCCTCTATAATGTTTTATTAAGATCGCTTGGCACAGTGTTTCCCAAACTGGATGTTAGCAATATGTACTGGTGGAAACGGCCGCAGCGGTGGAGGTGGTTCAGGTGCATTGCTGCACTCCATGGCTTTAAATGCTGTTTGCATACTTTCCAACCAAGAGCTAGCGCACGTACGCCGTCAACTTTTCCATCTAATGCCCCTCCCCAAAAATCCTGATGCCTTTGCTTTCTTCGCTTGAAAGCAGCTCCAAAACATTTACATGATCAATGTTTGTTGCTGGAGGGATAAAGTTTGCTCTTCCATGGACAAGTGAGAACATATTGATCATTTTATTCTATTTGCTATTTCTAAATTCAATATACCTCTGCAGTCGATAAGCAAGATCGAGAGCATATTCTTTTTTTTTGTGTGCCTGCTTGTAGCTTGTTCTCAAGATCCAAGATACATTTTTGATTAATCACGAATGCTCTGGGGTCATGGAGAGCAAATGTGTTTGTGGAGTGTCAGCTGATGCTGTCAGATAAATGTCTTAAGCTTAGCCAGGGTTCATGCCCCAGCTTTAGGCTGTGCCAAATGTCTCCCCTTGTTGAGGCAGATAACAGCTACACTGAAGGCGACTGAGCTGTTTGTTCACTGAAAGGGCTGACCTTGCCATATGGGGCTACAGTCAGGTGAAAAAAACACCGGCGATGTTTTAATTGGAACTTTTAAAATCTTAACTTTGTGCATTTTCCCCGTCTTCGATGCAAACGATTTTTGCGTTCCCCTGCCAGTGCCGGCGTTCATCCGCTCGGCTTCCCCGGTGGCTACCTGGCCACCATGGTCTCCTCCGGCTACAGCAGCAAGCCTCCTCTGATAACCTCCGTGTCTTCTGAGAAACTTCTGACGAGGTGTTTTTACATGGGGCCCAAAGAGGGGAGAAGCCCTGCTGGAAAAAATAAACATTTTTAGGGACAGTTCACGTTTCTGTTCCTGGAGTCTCCCGTAATCTCGAGCTGGTGGCCCAGGGAGCTGGGGAGCATGAGAGGGATGCTCCATGGTGCTTCCCCTCATCTGTGGCAGGCTTTTAGCATCACGTTTAGCTCCTCTGGAGCGGTTAGTCCTCTGTAACTGGTTGTCAGACACAGATAAGGAGCACCGGCACGATTGCTAAGCCAACGCCTGGAGAGCACGTGGCACCAAGGCTGGTTTGTAGCACCAAAGGCAAAAAAATGGATCATATGGTGGTGCATAAATAAGTGAGAACTCCCAGGGCTAACTGTGGGCATTTGTTATAAACCACCTTGAGTCGGTGCTCGCACTCCCTCCCATCTCCCCAAAAACGTGTTTGTTCTTTGCTCCAAAGATTATGCTCCACTTTTTCTTTCCTCTCAAGAAGTTCATACTGTCATGGGTAAATCAGGGCTAATTAGACACAATAATGCTGCAAAAAATTTCAAAAAAAAAGATATAACACATCTGTCATGAACTCCCACCAGATCTCTTGGAAATGAGACATTTTTAATATTTTATGTTGAACACAAAATATCTTGAGGAAATGGTTTTATATTCCGTGTACCAAAACAAAACCTTCAGTGTCAAACGAGTAACACTGTCTAAGCAGCCCATTAAATGCTGTTATTTCAAATCTCTCCACTCCTAAAATATGAATTTAATTTTAATAAAATGTACTCTGTATTTAAAAAAAAGTTGAAGGGAATAATGAAGAAAGCGCAATGTACATCTGAAATTTTATTTGAAGCCTGGGGTACACCCTGATACAGGAACAGACATTACTGTTTTTACAGTGGGTCTCACAAACAGCGATTTTTTTTTTTAATGAGATGTTTTCAGCTAACATCTAAATCAAATTAAATGCAAATATTTTGCACTTTAAACTCATTTTAACTAAACCTCTAGCTGCTTTTGTACTAAAAATAACTTTGTCTTCCTTAAAACAATATTTAACACAGATGTTTAAATCGTGTTCTCCTACTGTATGTTATTAACAGTTAAATATTTTTGTTTAGCATGTTTTGTCTGCCATGTGTACAGGGGGGAGAAATGATGCATGTGAGAGAGACGTATTTGAATACTTTTAATGGGTAAAAGTTGAGCAAATCTCTATTTCATGTCTATTCTTGTTGGCAGGTCACAGATTAATAAAAATACTTACCTGAGTGACAGGAAAATGCACTTAATCAAATTTCATGAATCCAAGTAAAGTTCCAAATCATTCATTTAAATACCTAGCCTGAAACATGTTCTTTAAATAGATAGTAATCTGTATTAAAAAGAGAAACATATCCGGCTTGGCACATCTGCAAGTGTTTCTACATGATGACTGTGTTATTCCTTGTTATTCCTGACGTGCAAAAATACGTATCTTCTCCAAAGGTGGTCCTTTGTGTCAGCTTTGGGAGAAAAACTTAAAAAAAATATATATATATATAAAAGAATAAATATTTCTATTTATATATCTTTTTTACTTTTATTGGGTTTTATATACATACATATATATGACTGTCCTCAGGCCCAGCTCAGCTGGAAAGGCAGGATAGAAAAGGTGAATGAAGAAATAAAATTATCAATGGAATTAAATCAAAGAAACAACAGAAGTCTTTATCAGCCAATTTATCAGTATGTTTGTGCTAAAGGTCTCCTGCAAACGGTTTATTGACCCAGGTCTTGCCTCAAGTTATTCCTTCCAGGGGACGAGGCATTATTTGGGATATTAAATATTTGAATTAGCCCACCCAAATTATTAATTACCTTCCGCTTTATTGTTTCTTCCTGGTCCTGTCATTTTTCCTTCTGGTTTGCAAATTGTCTAACCGAGTGTGAATTCCTTCAGCAGCTGCTGAATCAGGCCATCACCAGCTTAGAGTAGGAGAGATGACGTTAAAATTTAGATGGTTCAGGCAGTCTTCTACCACAAATGAATTTCTCAGTAATATGACCAGGTTTATTCAGCCCCAGAAGGCAGCTCAGGATAACTTTTGTCTATTTAGGGTTCATCCAGCAAGCGGGGCATTAATGGGGTTGACCCATGAGTTGGGTTCTGCCTGCAGGATGTGCAGGGGAACTTGGGAGCCCTGGGCAGGGCGGCGGGGAGGTCCTCTGGTTTGTGCCAGGCCTGTTCAGATGTCAGGTTATGTGTGTGTATGTTCTTACTTTTACATCTAAACGTGGTTTTATTTGGGGACTCTCTGAATAGAGAAGTTGCTGAGTTTCACAGGCAGCGTTCACCTGCTCTATTTTTTAACGATGTTAATTCAGGTGCCATCTCAGTGTCCTTGCATCTTGAAGTTCATGGTCTGGTTCCCTTGCAAACAAAGCTAATTCAGTTCGCTGCTGGCTTTTAATTAGACATGAAGAGAAGAGAAGGCTATGTTGCTTGTAGTTAGAATATGACTTTAGTGTGTCCTGCATGGGAATGAATATTTGTGGTTTAGCATCTCAGCAGGAGCAAGAGATATTTGCTTTGCTACAACTAGTCTCTGTGAGAAAGGTTGGCCATCTTCTAGCTACAAAAGAAACTTAATAAAGCTAATGAGAGAACTTGGAAAATGAGCTAAGACATTGCTGTGCTCAAAAGTCCCAGATAAGCATCAGTCAAACCAGGTTTGCAGAGGAGGTGTCTGATTTCTTCAGCAGAAACATGAGGGACCTCTCTCTTCGCACTGGGAACCCAAGCTCTCTGAGGCAGGTTCTGCTTTTCTGCAGAAGGAGAAAAAGCAAGGTATAAACTTCCCTTCAACTAGTCAATGCAAATGAAGGCAAAGCAAGAACATACAATCGAAGGATGGAAAGTTAAACCCATATGGATGTGTACTGGGAGAGGGGCAATGGACACCTTGCACAAGCTTTGACCTCTGTGGACATGCGTGCCAGGAGGGACAGTCAGTATTTATTCTTTCCTGGTTGTGAACGCAAAATGTCAACCTCCTTTCTGTTGTCCATCTTTCCTGGGGACAGGTTCAGAGCTTCTACAGGTGCCTGAGAAAGGCATTTCCTGACATGACTGTCAAAGGGTGTAAACCACCAAAACAAGTTTCCACCATCAACAGCGATGTGTTGATGGTGGAAACCTGCCGACCATGTTTTTCCAGCAGTTTTCAGCTGGTCCTGTAAGGGAAACCACCATGTGTTAGGCAGAGCTTCATGGCGCCTGATCCACCTTGGCAACGGTACCTGCACTGGGTCTGCCCTACCCTTGGTGTGGTCCTCTACATTTGGCAGTAGAGGTACTTCCCTGAAAACTGTTTCAGTGTGTGTCCTGTGAGGCTGCTTTTTCCAGCTTGAGACAGGCCCACATGCTTAGATGTGACCACCGTTCATCAGCTCCCTTCCATGCTAATCCTGCATGACATGACAGCCAGCCCTGCTCTCTCAGCCCAGCATTGGTTTCTCCATGGAGGGATCTTCCTGGACGTGGTGAAGCCACACAGATGCCTCACCTGAGCTATGGTGAGAGCAAAGCTGGATGGACGCAAGTTCTGCTTCAAGAAAGAGCTTGGCAGTCAGAGTTACAGGCAGGTAACTGTAGGTGCTGTATGGTAGGCACTGTGCAAAGTCCCCCCAAATATTGAAATATTAAAAAAAAGAAAGAAGTCGTGGGCACAGAACCCTGTTGTGTGGTGTGACAGTGGTTGTCAAAAGGACCAGCAGCCTAGTTACTGATTCTTTGCAGGCCTTTCAGCAAAGGAGAGCTTTATTGAAGAACTTGAAGGAAGTTAATCAAGGAGGTCTGCAGAAGTTTATGAAAAAAGATTGCATGAGTCCTTGGAGGAGTGTGTAATGAGCTGACTGGAGGCAGGAGTGAGTTTGAAATGAGATGGGTCAGTTAGGCAGCAAGCAGGATGGTCGCGTATGTCTGTGTTAGTAAATTCAAGTGCCCGAGAACAGTCCTGAGCGTTAGGATGCGGCTGCCTGTGCTTTTGTGCTCCTCACGCGGTTGCTGGGGCACTGTTGCCCATGCCGAGGGATGCGCTCCAGGCATGGTCCTGCAGCGAGGATTTCCCTGGGGCTGTTCCTCAGAGGCAGCTGGATGCCATCGCCCTGTTTTGGAGTTGGGGAGAGTTAGTTTAGGAAGGACAGGCACAGGCCATTCGGTGCCAGCTGGATGCGGTGCCCAACAATGTTGCTGGTTATGTTTAATTTATCAGCATAGATGAAACCCGTGGGCTCTGAAAGTGAAAACAACTTCCCCACGTTAGACATGATCAAGAAAGCGGAGCTGACGAAGGGTGCAAAGAGAAGAGTGTGTGGTCAAAGCTGTAAAATATGAAAAAAGGTCTTTACGGTGACGTTCACGAGGAGTACCTGCAGGACCAGGGGAAAAGGCGATGTAGTGACCGTGGTCATGTCAGTGAGCCGGGGCAGCAGCGCTGGCTTTAACGAATCAGGTGAGAATGGTTTTAGGGATGTTACGTAGGATTTACACAACAGCAGCAGCCAACATGAGGCATGTGTGAGTGCTAGAAAACACACAGAGAGCATGAGACTTCATGTCAATGAAAAAAAAGTGTGGTTTATATTGGATTTTTACCTTTGTTTTCAATGTCCATTAAAGACATATATTAAGCAACATAAACGCAACTCTTTCAAAGCTGAATTTCTCATTATGATTATGTAAATGTTGCAAGTTGATTAAGTCTTTGTAGTTATGTTTTGGCTCATAGCAACATCTTTATCAGCAGCATAATTCATACTGTAGCAGTTAGTATGACACTAGAGAGAAGTATCAGTTTATTTCTTAGAGCTAATTGGCTTCACTACATAGTTCAAAAATCATTGGCATCTAGTCAAACCCTACTCACAGAAAATGCACCACGCTAATAAACTCAGATCTGATATTAGCTGTACTGCGATTAAATTTGAATGTGTATCCCACCTACATCATTATTTTAAAGCTGTGTATCGCCATGTAAATGCTAAATCAGATTCAGTAGATCTGTTTTGTCTATCAGGTACATGGCTGTCGCTCTCATAGAATTATTTTGAAATGCAAAATTAATTTCTTTAACCATATTTTTATTCTCAGGTGTTTTAGGAAGGAAAAATGTGCGGTGTAAGCATTCTCACTGATGAATATGTTTTTGGGGAGGTTAAACAAAAGATAGACTGGATATAACCCCAATAAAAAGGGGTAATTTTAAAGAGTAGGAAACTTACCTGGGGTATGAAGAAGGAAAACATCAGTTTTTATTTTATATTTCAGTTTAGAGAAGGCAAAGTCATGGCATCAGTCACACTAGTCTGGTTTCTTTTTCTTTTTTCTTGGGTTTTTTTTGAGTTTTAGATAGTTGTGCTTTATTGTATGTTTGTTTAATGCCTACAGTTACTAAGGGCTACCTGGAGGATGGACAGTGATGGCAGTTTCACCCCCACCTTTCTAATCTGTCCTGGGCCTTCTGAGCAAATGTTAGCACAAGTGGCAGAAGTGGGGACAGGAGAGTGATGGATGGGGCTGAAGGAAGCAGGATCAGTGGTGAGGTGGAAAAAGGCCCAGGAAAGGAAAATGTGTCTCTCTGAAATACTCCATCAGCTGCAAAGCAAGAGCCACTGCCTCCAAAAAGCCTTGTTCAAGGCTTCCTCAAGGAGGGGAGCAGTGGAGGGGCCTTATCTGCTCATGCTAAGAAACATGTGCACTGCTGGGTGACCTGGCTTCTGACATTTATTCCAGGTTGTTCACTGGTGCCAGTCTGCTTCGTCCTTCCCACTGCAGGGTACTCGGCAGCAGCAGAGTAGATGTTGCAATGTGTGAAAACTTCTGTTTTCAAAAACAGACGTTTAAAAAATGCTAAATCTAGCAATAAAACATCTCCCTCTCTTTTATAGTGGTATGATGCTTGCCGTGGCTTAAACTACAGAAATGCCTCCCGACATCTTGGCTGCTCAACAGAGCAGTGCCACGCCCTGCTTCACCCCTTTTAACCGTGGGGAAGAGAGTATGAGTGGTGCCTACTGACCGATAAATTTTCTTTCCGTAATGAGGTACAGGCTGTCAGCAAGCGCTGCGTTCTCTTTACAGCTGACTTTCACGTTGTAAAACTTTAGGCTAATTTTCATCACGAGTAAAGTTCATGGATTATTTTATCGGTGCTGGCTAATGCACGCCCGTGACCAGCCTCTCGTACGCCCGAGATGATCCGCGTACCTTTTCAAAAGGCAGCTGCAGGCGAGTGGAAATGAGACCTGAGGCACTGTGAGATCCGCACCTTATTAAAATGTAGGCTGAACTCCTTACAGATACCCGCTCAGGTATCTTGTATAATCTTCTATCAGGATTGTATCTCCGCTTCAGTTTGTATGACATTACCTGTTTTGAATAGGACAAAGGCTCGCTGATGCTGTCAGTCCTGTTTCAAGCTCAGTATTCACCCACTCCTTTGTGGATGCCGTTTTTTATCGGGTGTCCAGAAGAGCATCTCTCTGCCGACCCACCGCTTCCCGACGCATCGCTCTTTGGCTCGCCCGACTTCTGGGGAGACAAACTCAGACTTGGATGCTTTTCCTCTCTGCGGCAGAGAAAAGGGACGTCTCTGGTGCCTGCTCTGCCGAGAAAGTTGATTCATGTGTAAATTACCGGTTGCCCTTTATTTGCTCGGTCCGTGGAGAGTACACATGCAGATAAAAGGCTTGGTGGGTCAGGGCTGCGTACGTGCTGGTTTCTCCCGTGGCCACGATGATGGGGTGAGGGTTGTTGTCAAAGATTATCAGACAGGCTCTGATGTCTTATTGTTATTTACTCGTGGTGCAGCAACATAAAAATAAAATTCGGCACACGGGAGGCTTTTGCAGCGTTTCAGCGGAGTGTGCATCGCAGCTGCGTGGTGTCGTTACCATCAGCCATCGGTGTCAGGAGTTTTGCACATCTGTCTTTATACTGAGATGCTTTGCTTTAAATATCTGTTACACCTAGAGTGAGAGCATGCTCTGGGCTTCTCCAGCCCTCTGCAGACAAAAAAAAGCAGGTATTATCTGAGCAAAATAATTTCTAAGATCTTATATAAGAAAGTGGCAGAGGGAGGGTTGCACTAGTTTTGCACTGAAACCCCTTTAGAGTTTGATTTCGCGTGCTTTTAATTCCCAGTCATGGCATTGAACAGCTCTCAAATTCTTCCAACACCCTGTGTTGTGTCTCGTTTAATAACGTAGTTATAATATATTTGTCTACTTTACAACTGTATTTGTATTGGCATATAAAGTGTGCAGCAGCTGGGAGCTGTGTGGGGGTGGCAGAAAGTTATTTGATCTACAAAATCAGTTACCTGTCACTCAGTTGCCTTTCACTGAAACATAATAAAGAATCATTATGAGCCTATTAGTAGTGCTGATGTAAATGCATTTTATGTGCCATTTTCAGATCAACAGTTACCCACACAAAAGTAAAGTTGTTAAGTACAACCTTCTTTGTTTAAGGAGGCAAATCATAAATCAGGCAGGATATTAAGCTTATGAAATGTAAATTCAAGACCCTGAGGGTCTGATCTGTCAGGCCAGCTTCAGCTTAGGCATCAGGGGCTATCCTTCCCTGCAATAACCAGTACACAAAGTAGTCTGTGCTAACATACTGCTTTCTACTTTTGTGACAGTGTTATGAATGCTTCTTAAAAGGCTTTTGTGGGACGGAAAAAAAAAAGCACAAGCCTTTTAATATATTTAAAAAACATGAAATTAAATGGCTCAGACTGGATTAGGAGAGTGAGGGAGTAACTTGTTGCACACGGGTTTTATATCTCCCTTGAGAATTCTTTTCTTTTTCATTGTTATTAATGATATCACATTTTTGTGTATAATGTTCATGCTATTGAAATCACTTAACAGCTTTATTTGCCAGAGGGAACCTGTCTAAAAAAAAGAAAGTTGTTAACACTAATATTTTGAAATTCACCTCGTATCCCTTGTTACTCTTTTAGTTATTTAAATTCCATTTTGAAAATTCCCAGTTTCAGAATCTAAGTTTCCTCTTGATCTTATCGATGCAGTTTGAAGCAAGTGTCTTCAAAGCCATCTGTAAGTGCACTTTTTGTTTCTTTTTATGGATTAGCAAGGCCCACACGAGGGATAAGAAGAAAATTTGGAATATGGTAAAAAGCCAGTTCTTCACAGTTTCATTTTACCTTCTCCTGCACACTTCTCCAGTTCATTTTATCAGTCCATCCCAGCATCTCTGGTTCCTGCCGCAAGGTTTGGTGATGAAACACAAGAAGGAGCGCCATGCATCCTAGCTTGTGTTCAGCATCTGGGAAGCTTTCAGAAAGCTTTTGGAACTTGGTCCAAAGATTTAGTTGGTAATACCCAAAATGAGCCACCAAGGGGAAATGGCAGGTTACGTCCAGGTAGGAATTCAGGTGGAGTGTTTGGCACTGGGAGATAGCAGCTAATGACAGCAGTGAAGGCTGCAGCCTGAATAAGTCTTGATTTAATTGGATTGATAAAAGCTATGTTCTTAGCTGCAAGCCTACCTAGCTGTATAGTATCCTTAGTTCTAGCGTGATGTAGCCTTATCAGTATAAAAACACATTTTCTGAAAGGTATGTTGGTAACTCAGTCTCAAAAACACTTAGGACATTTAGGAGAGAGATGTGTTTTTTTTCAGGAATATCAACCTGTTTGTATAGTAACAGAAGTGAAATATTTGGCAGTTCTGTATGTATACAAATATGTTTCGTGTGTGTAAGTATGGAGCGTAGTACACAAATATACCATTTACTTAATATAAGCAACAACATTCTGTGGCAATTTTCCTGAGAATATATTTTATACATCTGTGAGGATATATATATGAGATACAATTACATGACAAATAAAAATATTTGAAGGTAGTGAACAGATTTGTTTATACGCATAGACATTTACTTACCAGGATAGCTGATCTCAAATGCAGAATTCTTATTTACGCTGTGCCATAAACATGCATTCGTGTACCTTCAGAACTATACATAACAACAGGGAGCAAATATCAGTGCTAAAAACATATCTTTACTTCAGAGAACTTAGCCTATGGCGTACGTGAGTGCTGTGCGTTAAATTACAGTACAGATTGAATGAATATTGGAGCACAATTAACTAGGTGTGTGACTTTTTTGAGTGGGACCCTACGTTGTCTGTGTCTTAAAGACAAAGCCAAGTCATGCGTCTGATGTGAAGTTAAAAGCGGGCAGATTTTCGGATGGGCTTAGCATACGTTTGTGCATGACAAATGTATACACAGTTGCACGCCTCGTTTGTGTTCGCAGGCATTGTGATTTATGAGCACAAATAAGTAAATATGCTACAAATTATGTATGCACTTAAACTGCACGACATTTTAACATTTGCATGCTATTTGCATGACATTTAAAATCTGATCCCACTGGAGCAGGCCCTGCTACCCAGGGCGGGGGAAACAAGCAAGGGAGGTCATAGCGCCAAAATGACTTTTGGCAACTTTACCCATTAAGTATGAGACCATTGCAGAGAGGAAAAATAGCTGCATGCAATTTTGTGCTTTCCGTTACGTATCATCTTCTCCCAGGCAACTAGCGATAGGACAAGAGGACACAGCCTCAAGCTTCGCCAGGGGAGGTTCAAGTTGGACATTAGGAAGAATTTCTTTTCAGAAAGGGTTATTAGACATTGGAATGGGCTGCCCGGGGAGGTGGTGGAGTCACCATCTCTGGATGTGTTTAAGAATAGACTGGACATGGCACTTAGTGCCATGGTCTAGTTGACAGGGTGGTGTCAGGGCAACGTTTGGACTTGATGATCCCTGAGGTCTCTTCCAACCTGGTTGATTCTGTGATTCTGTGATTAATTAACAGCAAACAACTCTTGTGCAGTTTTAGATGCGAGCTGAGTTATTACTTCTAAGCAGCTGCATTTCACGTCCATGCAACTTAAAGGCACAAAGAAAGCTTTTTTGGTTATTATTATTTAGTGAAGGCTCAAAAGCAACAACAAAACTAATGTAATGTCACAAAGTCAGTGTAACAGTAATTCTTATAGCTGTGCACCTCACTGTTTTCTGGATTACTTTGCAAATAATAAATCAAATTCCTCCTCAAGGTGACATGTCAGTAATTTCAAATTTGATTAGCTTTATGTGAAGGATGTTGATACATTTCTACATGAACTAATCTTTGATAGCTCAGCAGACTGACAACCTTAGCACTTATAATGCCCCTCTGTGACAGCGTGGCACACTGAAATAATGTTAAGCTACTTAAATCTGTAAAACCATGGGGATTCTGGTTGGGGTATGGCTCAGCAAGCTTGGCTTTGGCCTGTTCCTCCTAAGACGATCTGGGACATGGAATAACTGTTCAAGAATTTTGCTGGTTTTATTTTTAATGTCATAAATGAAAACAGAAGGGACTGAAGGGGAATATCTACATCATCCACTACCGTACCCCATAATTTCAAGCTTCCAGGTGGAGGAGATAAATCCCAAGGGATCCATAGGACATTTGATCCCCATGACTGTAGAGTCGTGAACCATGCCACAGGTAAAGGAAGGCAAAAAGCAGTGGTGTTAAGCACTGCTACCTGATGTGGAGTATTTCTCTGTTGCTGGAGCTTTGTGAAAGTGCCAGGTTTTCATCATTTCATAGTTTAAACTTCTTACAAATTCACAGCTCAAACATTCCTCGTAGCAAAAGTGCCAGAGAAGGACAGATTTATGTTGCCGCTTGTGTAATGATTTATCTTTATTTTCTTTGAAGAGGCTACAGGGGCAGGCTATATGGATTGCAAAGTTGGCAATTTTATTTAATGAAACAATTTTCCAGTATTTATTTTTAAAGAGTGAAAAGCCACATTCTTTTAGTCTTGTTTTTATTATGGCTTCAGATTTTTCACACTCTTATTCACACACTTCATCCACATTAAGTAAAAATTAGTCTTGTATCAGCATATGTATCATGAGCCTATTACCTGAGAAGCCTGCCAAGTAGTCTGCTATGCTTAGTGACATTACTTCAGATTTTGGGGGAAGATGTTGAAGGGGAAGAACATGCAAAACCCAAAACCATCAGTAAAGCCCAGTGACTGTTGCTCAACAAACTATTTCTGTCTTGTGCACATTTGGCTTTCTATAATGGGTTAGCTGCTCAGTTTCTGGCTTTAGAGGGTTAAATGTACAGGATATAGTTATTTAAGAGAGGAATGTTTGTGCTAGTGCCCAGTTTGCATTCAAGACAAAGGGAATAGAAGAGTTCTTGTCCTGAAAATCTGACCAGTAATTGGAGAGTTTTTACCAAATACTTGAGAGGCTGATGTACACCAAGACACTGTCTGTTAGGGCGCATGCATATGCACCCATGGTAGGAGAGAGAGCATTTTCCTTCCCTAGTGTCTCATGAAATTAAAAGGGTACAGATAGATGCATGGGTTAAGAGTCTCAGCTGGAATAAATCAAGGTGCTGTAACATCATGCCAGTTCAGAGTCACTAAGAACTGGGATTTTTGGCATTAGCAGGTTTTGTACTGCACAGAGCAAAGGTATGGCATCCAGTGGTGGTGAGCAAAAAATACTCCTGCGAGTAAGTAAGTGCAGCAGGATCTGTCATTGCCAAGTCCAGGAGGTGTGTTGTGATATGACACTAGTAAACAGGGCCACAAACAGTAGTTGGTAATATTTAAAAGATATTTGCCATAAAACATGGATGAGAGTGTGCAACGTGTGTTGTGTTATCTGAATGGTAACATGATGCATGAGCAGTATAATTGTCATAAATATGCTACCGAACGTGAATGTCTGCACAGGTGATTGCCTCTTTGGGCAGATTAATGCTTTTGTAATTTGCCTGTCTTGTTACATATTTTGTGTGAGTATTAGGGACCTGCTTTTGACACTGAGCCTTTTATGACTTGACTGGACTCAGCAGATTTTCTGTATTTGAAATTGATCAACTAAATTGTTGTTTGGGGGTAATTGATTCTGTTTGCTGCGGAGTGGCCTGTGGCAATGTCGTCCTTCCTTTTTATCTCATTCAAAGAATACTGTCACATTAGCACAGAAATGTATGTGCTAACAGCTGAAGCAAGGAAAAGAAACCGTGCATGGTTGTCCTTCCAAAATAAGTAACTCATTATACGTCATGGCATCATACATCATACAAAGTAAAAATTTAGATGCAGTGTTCTTTCCTATAGTATTATCATTAAAACTGCCATTGCTATGTTTGTGATGTCTTGTGTGATTCTTCATACTGTTTTTTTCATTTGTTCATTTTCTTTTTTCACTGTTCTGTTAACCAAACCTTTAAAAATGAGTAAGTGTTAACTATAGCCATGGCAGCAAACTTCAGGGATGAGTCTACAGATGCATGTGATGTGATTACAGAGTAATATTGCTTTTAGTGACCAGCCATTCTTAGCTCCAACAATGTATGGAGTGCTCAAAGTTTTAATTGATTAACATTACCCACTACTCTGCACAGTGACAGACCAGTTGAAGCTCATGGTAGAGCAAACAATGACAAAGTACAAACATTTTGTGTTTTATACTTTTGTGCTTCTATGTTTGTTGTGTCATAGAATCACAGAACCGTTTTGGTTGGAAATGACCTTTAAGATCATCAAGTCCAACCGTTAACCCAGCACTGCCAAGTCCACCACTAAACCATGTCCCTCAGCACCACATCTACTCATCTTTTGAATATCTCCAGGGGTGGTGACTCCACCACTTCCCTGGGCAGCCTGTTCCAATGCTTGACAACCCTTTTGGTGAAGAAATTTTGTCCTTCGAGGGCAATTTGTCCCCTGCAGCTCCTTTCTTGTGCCAGCAGATTTGCAGAGCCATGGCTTGTGCATCTCTGGACTGAGCCGACCTGTGATGTCCATTGGGACTGTCATGTTCATCCCACCACAGGTGTTAGCTCCTCTACTAGTTTAGATGCTAATGCTTCAGGAATTTTTGGTGGACCACCTTAGGAAAAAGTTGCAGGAGACCAATTATTTTGGCTTGACATGAGGTTTATTTTGAACAGGTAGGAAATAAGAATGACAGACTACTGTGAAACAAAGGTTGCCTCACTTAAATGTCTACAGGGGGGAACCCATTGATGCGTACAATATAATTGAGGGATTCATGGTCTCTTCAAATTACTGCTGGTCTTCATCTCATGAAGGAATGAAATAATAGAAACACAAAGCTTTCAGTTGCCTTGTTGTATACCTCATTCATCTATTTTTTCATAACAAATTATTATTTCTGTATTATCTCTCATCCTTTACGGCGATCACAACAGCATCATGCAACTACGCTCTCAGGTTGAAGTAACAGTTGCCATCAGGTAGGTTAAGATAAAATTATGACTTGTAGGTTAGTAAATATGACTGCCCATTAGAGGTAGCTTTGCTCTTATTCGGCTACTGGGAAGTTAGGTGACCTGGAAACTTTGGATGTCAGAAACCACATGAGCAGTGCCTTTCCACTGGTAAAGATCAGAGAGCCAGCTCAACTGCAAGGGATTCAGTGGTAAAAGATCATTGCTGGCAGTGTGACTCCTGCCTGCAGATGCTCCAAAAAACCTTCCTTGGAGCTTGGGAACTCTGTAAAGATTTTTTTCCCCTTAATGAGATTAATTCGATTAATTCCCTATTGATGTTCTTTAAAATAGCAATTAGTTTTTGCTTTAAATACCTGGGTGTTTTTTTAATCCCAATACTTAATTTCATTCACTCCTCATGTAATGACCAATATACATTTCTTAGCATTGTACTACATGAGTTTCCCATATCCAAGCTGTATTACATTTTCCTTCATTTACTCATTGTACTGCATTATAAATGAAATTATTTCATGTTCTGCTGCAAAAGCCGAAGCTGTTTGGACGAGCTCTCTCTGCTCCCAGCTAATAGCTGTGGGTCAACAGAGGAGCCTGGTGGAAAAAACACAAGTGATCCTCAAGGTCAGCACAAAACTATGCAATATAGACAAAAGGTGTACCAGAGCAGGACCAATAAGCACCGTCTCCCCCCAGTTTCGCCCCAGGCCATTCTGGCATTTACTAAACTGCATGGCCTGAACCTGTCCCTTCAGCATGTGTGCTTCAAATACTCTCTTAATGTAGTTTTCTGTGTGTTTTCCTTAACCACGGTAAGACAAAGAAGGAAAATTTTATCATGTGGTGCTCTATTGCTGCAGGTCGGTTGCGGAGGTGGAAATTTCAGATCCAGAGTTTGGGCTCAGACATGTGGGCTGGTGAAGCGAGGTAAAGGAGCTGGGAGTATTCAAGTAGTAGATGGTCACCTTCTCAATGAACCACAGCTGAGGGAGAATGAAGCACTGACCCCGTTGGTCCGTTTTGTCTTTGCTCAGAGAGGATGAGTCTTCCAGAAGGCTGCTCTCAGCTAGTTTGGAAAGTCACATCCCCCTCTGGTCCCCGAGCTCTCTGCTCCTCCCCTCCACGTCTGCCCTCCTGTCCCTGCTGTGTCCAGACTGTCTGCTGTCCCTCATCTCTGCACCCCAACCTCTCTTTGCAGCCAGTTTCCTACTTTTCCAGGTCTTTCCTTCACCCCCAAACCCACCTCCTTGGTGTTCCTGTGCCTCTTCTCTGTGATCTTTTTGCATGGTCAATCTCCTCTCTCGGTCCACTCTTCCCCCTGCCCCCCAGGACTAGTTCTCCCTCTGTTTCCATTGCTGCTTTTTTTTTCCCTTCTCCCCTTGTTTTGCTTGCATTTGGAGCCCAGGACAGAGTGCTGCCTGCGCTTAGTTCCTGTGCCTGATGCCACAATTGCCTGCAGCATCTGGGAGCAGCAGTTGCAAAAAAAAAGTCTGTCTCAGCCCCGTCAGCCCTGGGTTGGAGCTTGCCCGTTGCAAATAGCATCTTCAGAGGAGTCTTTGGCCAGATCGGCTGCCAAATTCTGGGGACTCTGTGCTGAGCATATGCAAATGAGACTTTTCAAAGGCTTGTGACCAGGCAAAAAGCTGGGTGGTTTTTCATGGGAACTGCAAAAGGACAACAGGGATCCCACCTTCCAAATTTCAAACTATTGCTGTGAAGAATAGAGACGCAGGAGCTGCTCAGCAAAATTCTTGTAAGGCTTTCTTTTCTTCTCTTTTCTTGGTTTTTTTTTTTTCACAACAGGGGCAAAACATGTTTTTCCTCAATCTTATTTCCTGAAGTGACTAAATCCTTTTAGTTGAAACATAAAAAAATAATAATAATCAGCCTGAGGCAGAGACAGAACACGGGAATTTTCGTCCCTAAGACTTAGCTTGGCAAAATTTATAAGCAACTGAAAACAAGCCCTTATAAAGGGAACTATTGAGATCCCCACCTACAGAGGACCTACTTGCGTTATGCACAAAAGTCAGATAAGACTGTCTCCAGGACCCATTTGGGGTACTAAACCCAATTTAAAAGTATCTGCTTTTCATATTTCAGAAATCCACATTAAGTAATGGGTTTCCTAAGGAAGCATTTGGTTTTAGCACTTCTTAGGCCATACCAAAGCTGTTGCATCTAGTTGACTTGCTAAGCATGCCTGTCACAGATTTGTTTTATTAGTTTGTTGGGTTGTTTTTCTGAACCTCTTTTGTTGTGAAACTTAAGTTAGATGCTTGCATGCACATTAGAAGTCAGTCCAGTCAGCACTGTGCAAGTTTGGCATCACAATGCCTTTGAGGTGCATCCTTAGCATCTCCTGGACAAAAAATAGGAAAATAATAATCACAGATGAGGTGGTTCGTCATTCAGACCAGTGGCAAAAACATTTCCCACCAGCACCCCTGTTCTTAGGCTTCTGGGACAAATCCTGATGCTTCCACCTATTGCCTAATCATGGTAGTGAGTGGGATGCACTTCCACCACGGGGGCTGTGGATTTGCATTCCCCACTTCTCTTTTTGTGAAAGAGCAGGAGCATCTGCTCCGTGTGCAGCGTGGGGCAGGGCGTCCTCCACGTGCGGGGTCTGTGCAGGTTTCTGCAGCTGCACAAGACACGGCCCTGGTGAGCAGGCTGCGCTGCTCCTCTCCCAGCTACAGCTGCTCTCGTGGTCCTCCTTTGCCGAAGGCTTTTTGGCACAGAAGCAAGTCCCATGGAAATGTGATACAGCTGTGTTTTTGCCATGGTGTGTGAGCTCTCTGCGAGGAGAGGAGGTAAATTTTCTCTCCCCAACTCGGTCCTCCCAGACCTTTCCTCCCCGTCCTCCCATTGCAGACTCCCAGATGCAGAGCCCTCAACATGGGGCAAAGCTCCCCGAGCTGCCCGGCTGCTGGTTTCCCCAACTTTGCGAAGGAGAGATCCGCACGGAAGCAAACGCTGTATTTACAATGTCCTGTCCCCTTGGTTCGCACTCCTCCCTTGCTCAGAGGCAGTCCCATAGGCTTTCGGTGCGTCTGAATGCAGACCTGGAAAAGCAACACTGAAACACACGAAAATTTGGAATATCTGCACTGTAAAACTCTATGGGTTTCCCGCGGAAAGTAACAATTGCGGCTACAGAGATACCAATGCAAAGTGTTCGTATCGTTCTGGTGCTGGAGCTGAAAAACGTCAAAACAGATGGGGATGTTGTTGACTGCAACTTCTTTGCTTTTTAGTCGGTCATTGATTTTTCTCTTTTCACAGCAGACTGGAAAAAAAATGTTTTCTTAATTTAATATGGCAATATATTGTGGTTATAACATTCATTTATCCCCAGACTAACAGGGAATGTGCTATATGTGTTCCAGCCACAGTGCAAGTTTTCCTCAAGTGCTTATATATAAGCTCCCCTCTAACTTCCCTCTACAGGAGGCTGAGTTTTCATATTAACTCGTTGCAGGGTCTTTTATGAGCAGTGACTGTCAAACTGTGCTTGTCTGTGCATCTCTGCATGCTGATATTGCTCTCATTTAGACTAACTTCAGCTCCCACCTCAATCTTGTTTTTCCCCATGCAGTTTTTTCCCTAGTATATCAACAGTTTGTTTTAAACTTGTTTTGAAAAAACAACCTACGGTGGTTTAGAGAAACCAAGCCAAATTGGAGCAATAAGTATTAGAAGATATTCATGGAGCACAAACAAAAGTATTCCCCAAATGTATTTAAGTGATTTTCTTCCTGCTTTTTTAATATAATATGTGTGGGCCAACTGTGGCAATAACTGATAATTTTAATGCAAGATGACATAATTCCAGTTCAGTGATTCTCCAGAGAGAAATTACCCCAACAACTTCTTTTCATTTTGTTCTAATTTTGTGAAAAAAAACCTTGAGATTCTCCACTTAAGGAAAAGAAAATAATTTGAATGACCAAGTTTTGAAACTCATTTAAATATTTCATCTCTCTTCCTCTTGCAAATATACTTTTCTGTCAGGTTCTTGCGTTGCCATCTCCAGCTGCCAAGGTTTACCATCTTTCTAGCTGGGAGAGACTAAACTAAAGTTTTCTTCAGAACCCACTAAATGCTTGGCAAAAGATCTCTACCATGACATGAGGGATCTTGCTTGCTTTTTCTGGGAGCTCCGCAGTCTGACTTAACAGCACTGGTTCTGCTGGAAGACTCCACATGGAAAGATCAGTTGTTAGATCAGGACTGCATTTTGAAATAAAAATTGTGTTTGGAAATGCACCGACGTCATCAAGCTTCATTGTTTTCTGTCTTTGGGGTTCTTTTTCTCTCTGGCTGGTAGGGAAATCGTAAATTGTTTCTTCAACATTGAGATGACTGTGTCAGCTTGAAGATACGGGTTTGGAGCTTGATGGTTTGTTTTTTTTGGTTTTGGGGTTTTTTTTAAGGGTAATAGTGATTCAGTCCTTATTTTGGCATAAATATGGTCTCCCAAATGGAGCTTATTTACTTATTGCAATGGTTAAATGAAATGATTAAAAAGTTTGCTGCTCTGCAATTGGGTGATTAAAACTGGATTAGCAGAAAGACCCTGATCTCAGGGCTGCTTTCTGTCTGGTTGTGCTTTTCCTGTCGATGCAAGGCAGGACATGATCTGCAGTTCCTCCAGGAGAAACCTCTCTCTGTCCCTCGCCCCACTGGTTCCTCGGTCCTGCTGAGCCTTCTCCAGTTGCAGCTCAGCAATGGGGCCCCATGGGTCACATGTGCAAACACACAGTGAGCATCCTCTGCTCTTAAGTGTTTCTTTTGTTGGATTTTTTTTTTCCTTACCGTGAACTTAATGTTTCCCTTCACGTTCATCACAGACTTTTGAGTTCTCCCTGCTGCTGGTGGCAGACCCACCTCCCACGCTCACGCTCCGTGTGTCTGGCTCCCATAGACAGGAATGTCAGGTGGGGCGTTGGCAGAGGTCAACGCATCCCAACGTGCAACATGTCTTCTTGTCTCGTCTGCCTTACGGCTGCCTTCGCCCTGCCTGCGCCTCGCTTTGCTGCTGTGATGCCAGTCTTCACCACCTCCCCCACCTGATGCCTGTCTCAAACTCATCACTGCCTGGCTGGCTTGCCGCCCTTGCATCCCAAACATCACCCATGGCTGATTTTTGGTAGCATTGTTCAGCAGAAGTAGGAGGCAAGGCACGTGTACAAGGGAAACGCTTGGAGCACTCCCAGATGGAGCTGCCACGTGCTGGAGCAAGGAGGAGGGTTAAGCGGGGAGTGAAAATGCAGCTTTATGGTCATTAATCTCAAATTCTCCCTCTAATGACATCTCTGAGATTAAGTCACGGGAAGTGTGATATTGTTCAGCTTAGTTAAATTTAGTGTAATTCACATCTGCAAAGCCTTTGCAAATTAGTGTTTAGTCTTAAATTGCCGGTTTCCATGATATGGAAGCTTCAGAGTATCCTGCATTAAGTCTTGATGTGATACGAATTAGGGTGCAGAAGCCCAAAATCCATGCGATGCGCCAAAAAACCTCAAGTTTCTGAGTAGTTCTGAGGCAAATATGCAATTAATTTAGTTTGCGACACTAAGCAGCTGGGATGGCACCCTTACAAAGAATTATTTCCCCCTTTATTTGCACTCCCAGCATAGATGCTGGGAACGGCCACTGGAGATGGGCTTCTTTGCAAAGCCATGTTTATGAGCCACAGCGTTTGCCCAGCGCAGCTGATCCTTGCTGCACACTTCACCTCATCGGGCTGTAATAGATGCAGACCTGTATTGATTACCATGACTTGCAGGAGAGAAAAATCTTTGCACTTCAGATTGGGTATAAATTATAAATAGCGTCTCCAAAGGCTGAGAGTTACAGAAATGGCATTCTTCTGAGACAGCCGCATGTAAAGCTGTTGTTGTAGAGGTTATTAACTTTATGATTGCAGCACAGGTGTACTTGACCCACAACAGTGATCATTGTCCATAAAATCCCACAGTCCAGGTTCAATCACCTGCCTTCTTCAAGAATGTTCATTAGCAACGACCAGCAAAGGTCACGCTAATAAAAGAAGGTTAACGCTCAGTGTATCAGTGTAAATTCACTGGTGAAACAGCACTGTCTTCTTGCCATCTTTCTCACTAATACAGCTATGCAGACTCCTGTAAGTGGGTCATATAGGTCTTAGGTGTACAGTGTGTATGTCTGTGAGTAAATACGTATTTGTGTACATCCACACACAGCAGCTGATGACATGCAAGTGAGAAAAATGTAACGGGTATGGGTTAGCAATAAATGACTTATTGCAAGTCCATGAGGGTTATTCACACCTCAAATTCACAAATTTTTTTGCAGTTTTTTTCCAGCAAATTTTTTGTCATTCCTTGACAGAATTAAAGTTTTATCAAAATGAGCAGTCTGTCAGTGACTCACAAAACTTGAATTTTTAACTCCATTTGTTACTTGGTGTTTGTGTTGTGGTGGCCCAGCTCCATCTTCTAGGGCATTTTACAAACTCAGACGTGTTTCCTTTCCATGAAGTCACTAAAAATGTACTAAATTTCCCATGAAACTACCATTCACACCTAGATGATCAACTACTCATTTATTTTATCCTTCGGGGTAGGGCTGCCGCATTTTCACAGATGTGCCCTCTTTTTCTACCCTCACCACCACACCTAGGTGGTAGGTGCAGGTTGTGTCCAGGTTTTTTAAATACCTGCCAAAGCCAGAAGTAGATGTCCTGGAGAAGTAGGTGTCCCAGAGAAGTAAATGTCCCAGACAGAAGAAAAAAAGGCAAGGAGTGGGAAGAGATTTAGAGTAAATGAAGCCTTGGGAAGGAGTGAAGAGAGCATTCCTCCCCTTGAGTCTTGCACACCTACTTACAGGGTGGGGAGGGCATCTATCTGCCTGAGACCCGTGAAAGTATTTGCCCTGTCAAACTGGAGGTGTTTCTGAGCATGTACAGAAGCAATGCTGTAATAAGGCGTAAGCTTTAAGGTCAGAAGCTGAGGTGTCTGTGGAGCTTAGACACCTCGGGGGGTGGCAAGCAGCTGAATAGGGATTTTCAGGATCACTTGGGCTTAGGCTGTTAAGTTTCGTCTCTCTTGATGTAAGGGGTTGCGTCCTTTCCACAGCTGGTGGCACCTGGAGCAGATGTCCTGTGGGAACAGGAAAGCGAGAGGACGGCCCCATCTCTGCCCTCCCCTGCACTCCACACCGTTTACATCCTCCAGCAGCTGCAGCCATCAGGAGGGCAGGACCAGGTGGAGATGAGTTTTGCTCAGCTTTTCCCCAGAAGCCAAGCCAGCATCGCAGAGGCAGCATCTGGCTTCTTGGTTTTTTTTTGTTTTACCCGTCACAAAATTAACCTCTGAAGGAAAATCAGGGGGAACTGCCCATCCTGTGGCTGCTCCAGGGATGCTGTGCACCAGAGGACCAGGCAGAAAATGAATGGTGCCAATGGCACATTGGAGGGGTTGGGTTCGGCTAGGCTAGATTGGGTTTGGTTTGGTTGGGTTGTATTGGGTTGCGCTAGGTTGGCATAGGTTGGGTTTAGTTTGGTTGGGTTGGATTGGGTTGGGCTGGTTAAGTTGGGCTGGGTTGAGCTGGTTGGGTTGGAGCCAGACAAAGGCAATAGTCATAAGATGAAGCAGACAGGTTAGTGAATAACATTCCTATACCTATGAAAATACTCTGGGCTTGTGTTGACTGTAGTCCTTTGCCTACACAGATATAACAAGACACTATAATACAAGCAGAAATTTCAGAAAGAAAAATAAAACCGCTTTGAAATGTACCTTATGCAGAACATTTTCCACTGGGGGGGGTTAATTTATTCACGAAGGGCTTATGATGTATGAATTCAGATTCTTGCTGAAATATAAAAACATGGGGCATTTGCTGCGGTGCTTCACACCCTGTGCACATTCCCGTTGCAGTTTGTTCCTTAGACATGGACTCGTTCCTGTCCCTGGAAAGACCTTCTTTACTTCCATGACTGCTTATGTCGGCATCCACACCAGTTTCCAAGCTCCACTCCTGATGTGAAAGGGAAGAAAATTATATTCAGGTGCTTTACTTTAGAATTGCTTTATTGCAGTTGCAAATCTGTGCTTATCCTGCTAGTGATGAAGAGCCTTTTCCCGTTTTTTTTAGATAGGCTGTGTCTACCATCACATAACACGAGATTTTAGAGCGTTGCTGCCCTTCCTGGCTGCTCTGGGTGCAGGTGCTGCCATTTCTGCAGCGTTGCCTTGGCTCCTGTGTTTCTGGGAAGCACCAAAGCCGGGTCAGTTGGTGCTCACACTGCTGGTACAGCTGTTACTCGAGTGATTTACATAATTACATTTGCTTGGTGGGTTTTACAAAATCTGTGGTATTCTTCGCTGAAGTGAGCTGACACCAGCATTTTCTGAATTATTTCCAATAATTAATTCTCCATCCGGACGTTTGATGGCACAGTTACTGTTTAGGAACAAATAGCAATAAAACACCATCGTGGAGAGTAGCTATTTCGTAAGTGCCCGGTCCTTTCACACATCCAGTCCTGCCATCATCAGTGACACTACGTGCATAAGTAGTGTTCTCCCAGGTTAGCAGAGCTCGCCAACGAGGACTACGCCTCAGAGCTCTGCCCTATAAGCACTGAAAAGCTGTAGGATTTCGGAATAAACTCAGATTTAAAAATCAGCCCTTCAGTATTTCGAATTAAATTAACTCACAGGTATCGCTGCAGTACATTTTAGTCGTGTTTGAATATATTTTATAAATGCTATGCACTTGTTAATGCCGGCAGCATTGCTCAGTGAGCAGAGCTCCAGCCTTGGGCTTGGCAGAGCTCAGGTCCGTTCCTGGTGCTGCCACCGGCTGAGCCTCCCGGTCTGCAAAAGCACGGTAATGATGACTTCTCTCTTAGAAAAGTCCACTAGGCATGCCCTTGGAAAGCAGTGAGGAGAAAGAGATGTAACTGACTGCTTGTATGATGCTGTAGCATGCTGAGTTCTGTCATGTAAATTAGTATTTTTCAGGTTTAAAACCTGTGGAAGCTTTGAAGCTTAAATACTTGTTTTTCAGTGGTCTCGCCCAAGAAGCCACGTGGATGTATGTTCTCTCGGGAAGTGTCGGGTTTTGAGCAGGTCAAAACTTCCTTTATTTAAAAGATAATTTTCCTTCCTCCTGGCTGAGAAAATGATGGTTTTCGAATGCTAAATACTTTATTTGTGCTCTTGGATGCAATTTTATAAATATTTTTTTTCTGGTTGATTGTAGGAAAAAATGCATCTACATTTAAAAATTTACTTAGCTCACTAATATATGTTATTCAAATGCTTCAGAGCTACTATGATGTACCCTGCAAACATGATCAACTTTATGTGTTGCCTAAATAAAGCAAGTAAAGTCACAGACTATTAAAAGACAGAGCTGGATGGAAAGAGATCCAAGGAGTTGTCTAATTTGTCCACATTCCCCAAGGTGAAGTCAGCTATGCCCATAATCTCCCCAAGAGATGATTGTCTAGCCTATTCTTAACTTCCAGTGGTGAGATCCTGCACCTTCCATAGGTATGTTCTTGCCCCAAAAACGTCTCATAAGATGTAACCTGAATATCCTATCTCGCATTTCAACAGGTAAAGAATTTTTATATTTGTCTTTAAATACAGGTAAAGGTGTAGTTATAGATATGAGTAGATAGATGGAGGTGTAGATAGAGATGATCTAGATATAGATAGAATAAACAGAGATATAGAGGTATAGATACAGATATGCAGGTGTATAGATATAGATATGATTTCAATCCTTGCCTGCTTCTCTCTGCATGCTACACCATTTTAACCTGAGTTTTAAAATCTGTAGTTGTATAATTTTGAGCATATCTGTACTGGACCCCTTCTTCAAGGAAATAGATTGCTCTCCTGCAAACATGCCCTGCGTTTGAAATTGCTGCCTGTGAGAGTGTCGTTCAGTAACACGCTGCAGATCTGATTCAGCCGGTGACAGGTGGGGTGCTATAATGCTGATGGAGCAGATCGTCCCCCAAGCATCGCGTGGCATTTCACCGGGAGCACACATTCATAGAATCATAGAATCACAGAATGGTTTGTGTTGGAAGGGACCTTAAAGATCATCTAGTTCCAACCCCCCTGCCACGGGCAGGGACACCTTCCACTAGACCAGGTTGCTCCAAGCCCCATCCAACCTGGCCTTGAACACTGCCAGGGACAGGGCAGCCACAGCTGCTCTGGGCAACCTGTTCCAGTGTCTCACCACCCTCACAGTAAAGAATTTCTTCCTAATATCTAATCTAAATCTACTCTCTTTCAGTTTAAAACCATTCCCCCTCATCCTATCACTCCATGCCCTTGTAAAAAGCCCCTCTCCCGCTTTCTTGTGGCCCCTTCAGGTACTGTAAGGCTGCTATAAGGTCTCCCTGGAGCCTTCTCTTCTCCAGGCTGAACAGCCCCAACTCTCTCAGCCTGTCTTCATAGGCTTACGAAACTCTCTCAGCCTGTCTTCAGCAGCTTTACGTATAGCGCAGCCCCAAAGCCAGCATCCTCTCCCCTCGAACTGGATCCCTGGGAAGCCTGACATGAGCTTTACCTAGTGTCCCGCCGACTGGCTGTTCTTGCTGCCTCTCACTGTGTGGGGCAGTGCTGCAGATGTTTGGCAAGAAGGGTGTCTGCACATGAGGCTCTCACAGAGAAAATCCAGCCTTGGCACGAATTTTGGGGGGCTCATTGTTTTTTGTTGTGGCTTCCCTTTGCTTGGCAGTCCTCAAATGATGCCGGGGCAAAGGCTGCATTTGCACATCTTCATCCCCACAGTTGCCTGGGAACAGCCAGGGTCCTGGTGCAAATTTGGGCTGTTTCAGCTTCAGCTGGCTGGTGGCAGCTCTCCTACCTGCTACTGCCTTTGCCCTTTGGTGGGTGGCCAAGTCTCTCCCATTCCCCTTCCAAAAGCAAGGCTGGGAGGACCGGCGCCTCGGAGAGAAGTTCATGCAAACAGTGCCACCCAAGACCCCGCCCAGCCCTCCCACTATTCATGGTGTCTGCATCCGGCCCCAGTATCTGATCTTTCTGTCTGTGCCCACGGCCAGCCAGTCTCATGGCGTTCATCGTATAGATAAGAGCAGATCTATGGGGGTTTGCCCATTCGCCCACGCTCCTGCCTATCGAATCATAGAATCGTTTTGGTTGGAAAGGACCTTTAAGATCATCAAGTCCAATGTGTGCATAAGACTTTTTGTGAAATTTCGGACCCAAGGACACATTCGCTTTTCAGAACTGTTTACCACAGAGCAGCCATTCAGACCAGCCCACAGCCTGAAATCCTGTAACTATTCCGTCTCTTGAAATGCTGTTTGATCAGCCTGCATTTTTAATTGTTTGTAATTCCTTCCTTTTTTAATGCAGTTATATGCAATTCATATTACTATAACTATTTGCCTTGATATTAATAGCAGTTCTGTGCTGAATGCCTGGTTCTTCCTGGGAAGGCTTTGTAGCTCTTTGATACTCTGGGGTTTTTTTGTTTTTTAATATATACTCAGAAGCAAATTACTTGACTTTTGGTGACCCAAAAAATGACCTGACTTTTGGTAACCTGCACTCAGGACGGAACGACCTTACAGGTTTCACTGATTTGGCCAGTTAGCACGCAGAGGAGCAAACAAATGACCCATGCTCGCGGGACTGCCCTTAATATTTAATGAAGAGTGGTGAAAAATGACAGCTGTGCTAGCCTCCTGTCTCTTTCCTGCTTTGCAAACCTAGCTTGCACTGAGCTTTTGCGTGAATCTTTGCATCTGTTGCTCGTGGGGCAAGAAGAGTTTATTAAACATTTCGTTACCTTTTTAAACCGCTTGCTTCTTGTGAGTAGTTTGTGTGTTGTATATGAGGGGTGGAAAAAAGCTGATGGCGAGTGTGGGAGTTCAGAGGTAATCTTTGTTCTGGGTTGGCGGGATGCTTGTCGCTCTGTTTCCATCATCCCACTAAAGATATTGGAGATAATAAATCTCCAACAAAAATAAACACTGGTCTGGGTCATGGGAGATAATAACCAAGTATAAAATGTCTTTAGCATGTTCAGGCTATTCTCTTCCATTGCCACAAAGGTTCCCACAATTTTTCTTGGACGAATATTGCATCCCAGCCAGCTTACTGTGTGTCTAATCTCCCTTTGTAAGCTGTATCTAATTTCTTCAGGTTTCTCCGTTTCTTCCCTCTTGGCTCCTCCAAAGAATTCATTTCCCTACGCAGTTGCTTTTAGATTATTATCATGCCCATGACTCCACAAACGATTACTTCTTAGCCAAACTAAACACACCAAGGTTTAGGATTTGTTTGGGGTTTTTTTATGTCCCCTCAGAAATCACTTCTTCCATTTCATTAATTGTTGTATGGCTTGTCTCTTAATTTCGCCTAAGCTTTTAACCTTTCTTTACAACTGCCGTGTCTAGAAGTGCGTGTGCAGAAGCTCCTAAGGTCATTGGTTCTCAAAGCTCTTGAGCTAATGGAATCCTTCCCAGTTTTTTCTGAAGCTCTCATCCTCCCTGTCAGAAGTATTTAGTGATTTTAGGCAAGGTATGTTTTTTTTTAGTTTCCTTTTTCCTTTGCTTTACTGGTGATACTCTGAGAGCAGCTTCTGTTTTGGGGTTTGAGACCTGGAGGTTTACATCTGCAGAGCAAAATAGTCACAACAGACACAGTAATTTCTTCCGGTGCAGATCCATAGGATCCAGGAATCATAAATGGAGAAACCTTATGAATTAAAAATAGTTCTGTCATTCCTGATAACATCTGATGAACTCAAAGGTTTAAAAAAAAAGAAGTTAAATTCCTGTTTAGAAATAACTGTGTGATACAGAAGTCATTTAATAGCATCCAGGAAGATGGATGCAGCAGAGGCAGGAATTATCTTTCTCACGCATACGTGGGGGTTTGAACAGTATCATTACATCACTACAGAGTTATGGAATTACAAACCTAAGAGTTAAAGTCTTGTATGGAGACTTTAATTTCTGTCTGTGTGTAGGTAATGTAAGAAAGAAAGAAAGAAATTTCCATTGATTCATAACTTTGAGGAGGAAAAATCCTTTTGGAAAGGCATATTGCTGTCACGTTCCCACGTCAGATGTGGTTGGCTTGTTTGTTCATTATTTGTAAAGGAAGAATGAATTGTGTTGCTTCTCAGAGTTATGGAAATAAGGATAAAACATGTTCAGTAAGTTTTAAAGTGCTTTTTCATGCAAATGCCCCCCGAAAGTCTGTATTTCACCCTTTGAAGCATTCAAATCAAGTTTTGATAAGGCTTAGGGCCTTTTATATTGGTGTAGCTTAAATCATAAATGTTAAAGCAATCGCTGCCAGTGTTGGGGGACAAGATTGCAAGGCTGATGTCCTGCCCAAAACTGGCATTCACGTTTTGCAGCGTGACAGGGTCTCGGCACGGACCATGACCACCGGGACAGAGCTCACTCCTGCTGAAATCAATTGCAAACTCTCCGCTGAGCAAGACAGTTGGTGAGGAGCAGCAACACTCCCCATCCCAATGGGGACTAAACCCTGAGGCACGGAGCACCCTTAATTCGTTTTGAAGCCCGCGCTATTTACAGACGAGCCACCGCTTAGAGAAGCAGACCCAAGGTCAGCCCTGCAGCTAATATCTGTGGAGAAACTTTTCAACCTGGAAACTTTTCTCCGCATAAATATCTCAGCACAGAGACACGTACCGAGATCCCTCTCTGCTCCTGCACAGCATGGGGAAACCTTTGTCCCACACATCTTGTAAACGCGGCAGGGGGCCACCATTGTGCCACACATCTTCTGAGCACGGTGGGAGGAGGCTTTTGTCCAGCGCGGTGGGCAGGCACTGTAGGAGGGCACCT
The DNA here is from genome assembly GCF_013368605.1 of Nyctibius grandis. Lineage (NCBI taxonomy): Eukaryota > Metazoa > Chordata > Aves > Nyctibiiformes > Nyctibiidae > Nyctibius > Nyctibius grandis. Next base: position 79,180,175 of record NC_090695.1, read on the forward strand.
TTGTCCCACACAGCCGGTAATCACTCTGCGAGAGCGAATTATGGGGATTGCAGAGCTCCTTCCCTCCACAGGCGTGTGAGTTCATCAGCCTCGCTGGGTGAAGAGCTGCTTTTCCTGAGTGGAAGTGGAAAGGGGAGGCGGCGAAAATGCGTTTGCACACGTGTGCAGATGGTCCCTGGGACCGTTCGCCCGGTCACGTTGCACGGCACTGATCCCACTTTCATTTTTTGCTTTTCCCCTTCCTTATTTTTCCTACACATTTCAGCTGCCCTTTTTATTGTTATTTCTCTGTCCCTTCTTATTTTTGCATTATCTCCTATTCAATATATCATCTGCTAATTAATCTAATTAACTAATAAGCGCTCTCATTATTCTTTCAGATCACTAATAACCGAGTTTAAAAGACTCGATCCCTAATACCAATCCCTCTGGGACTTCATAGGTATATTTTCAACCCTGTATCGTTACTTACTGCTTGTCTTCTCAAGTGCTCTAGCCACGACCCAAGAAGGACAGCAGCGCCCGTTTCCAAGCCAGTCTGAGACACCATATGTTGTCTCATAGATGCAGAGTTATGCTTTTCTTCAGCTGAAAGGTAGTGAACCTCATGAACCGTGATGCTGTTCCAGACTTGCGGTACTAATTACAGAGAACACAGTCACAAACTGCGACACAGTGAGGAACAGTGCTGAGATGAGTTGAGATGAGATGCTGCCTGGACCCTGCCTGCAGAGATGCCACGTGCACTGTGGGCACTGGTGGACATGCTGCTCGCGGCTAGAGCCGGCACGGGCACGGCACCGCACAGTTGGGAGCTGCATTACCGTAAATTGAGATAGTTACTTCTGGCACTACGCCTTGCCCAAGGGCCACAGTATTTGGTGCTCCTGTGGGGTCCTGAGCGCACACTGCACATGGGGTGAGAGTTGCTGCTGCCCAAACCTAGTGCCCAGGTCATACAACAAAGTTTCTCTCGAGTGCACACTGAGGTCCAAACACTGTGTTTCACTTCTAAGGTTTTTCGCACTTTCCTCAGCAATTCATTTTTTCCCTCCCTGCCACCTTAACTTCCCACATTATCACTGACTAGGAAAGTGTAAGCAAAAGTCTTGGGAACCCCCAAGGAAGAGAATTCATAGCAGGTAAGACACTGCTATGCAAAACAGTCAGCTCTGATCTTACACGAGTCTTTCGCCGAGTTTAAGGGACTGTCAAAGTTGGCATGCAGTTAGAAAGCACTTTCCAGCTTTGTTCAGCTATGGAAGCAAAGTCTTCTAAACTCAGTTCTTCCATTCTTTTGCCTCATCTCAAAGCCTTCTGGTTCCAAGACTCCTCCAAACATTCTCTGATGGGAAACGCACAGCCCTCATGGTGCAGTGTAAATGGGAGGAGATTACAAACTAAAATTATGGTGGCTAGCTTACAGAACAAAAAAAGTATGCTTCTTACAGCTCAAAGCCTTGTAGAAGAAAATAATTGTATAAGCTGCATTAAACCCACCCAGAGAGGCAGCAGCTTTTGACTTCCCTGTTTTGTGAAGGACATTTTCCTCTGCTTCTGTTTTGCTCCGTCTCCTCCCACACAAGCCATAGCACCCCAGAGTCATTGATGCCATACAGCAGAATGCTTAGGACAGGACTCAAGTATTGCGAGGTCTTCTCAGCTGGAGTAAAGCAACTCATTTGCAAACAAGAGGTAGGGGTGACCATGGCCCCTTAGAGTGGTGAAGGTCATAATCTGTTGTAAGTGATTCTTCAGGTTCCCACCATCCCCGAATTGTCAGATTGACCTGTGTGGAAAGACATTGCAAAGGATAAATCCCTTGCCTGCTGATTTTTGTGATTCAATAGAGTGGTCAAGTTTGGTTTTTATCTGTTCTTGTCGAATCTGAGCCTGTTCTGTTCCAAGGCTCCTGTTGCCCTTGCATTTTTTTTTAATGTTGGTCTCTTACTTAACTAATATTCAAAGGTAAATTTTACGTGGGGTAGTTTCAATTAATCCTCCATTTCTCAAATTAGCATTGTTTTTCTTCCCACTCCCCCGCGCAGTCCTCTGGTGCTTACCTGAGTGTGCGTGAGTTCTCAGAAATAATTGCCAGTAGTTCAGCAAGTTCATTAACTGATCCCCTGAAGACCCTCAGATGTGTGTCATCCAGACCTGATGATTTGTATATTAAATTTTTGCAAGTATTCCCTTACCTGATTTTTTTTTTTTGTATCAACAACTATATTGGCAAGTGTCCATTATTTCTAATTGTCAGTATCTCTTTGTGGTGGTGGGTAAATTGATCCTGAAACTTGTTCACCGTTTTACAGTCATTACTCATTTCACCTCACGCATTATTGGATCCCCCTTCTCTTTGGACCTCCTTTCCAGTGATGTTCTATACGTGTTAAAATACACATCCAGTTCTCCCTACTTCTCTTCCGTGGTAGCAACTGGGAGGTCACTCTACTTTTATGGCATTTCTCTCACGTCTCTTTGTGGGGCTGGGCGCGGGAGGATTGATGGGCTTTTTTCTCCTGCGAATGAAGCCTTAGCGTGTTTTAGGATGTTCTAGCTGTCTCCCACACTTAGCAGTTTTTGTATGTCTTTTCGTTGCAACATGCTGCTAAGATTTCTCGAACAATTAGTGTCTGAAATCACAATATGTTGTGCAACAACCCATCACTTAATACGGTATATTGAATCGTGCAGTTTATCATCACGGCCGTTGAAATTAGTGAGCGCTAAGGGTGTGTATATACCTTAGAGGACCTTGAATTTAGTACAACTGCTTCTTATTATTTGACTCTCACAAACAATTCTTTCTATTGAAAAATAGATTATTTTTCATCTCTTTTATTCTCATCTATTTTAAATGCATGAGCATATTTTCATCATGCTCACACATTTAATTTAGATTTTTGTACTACTAAATACACAATTGAGATTGCAGTCATCAGTGATATTTTTCCTCTGGAGAAAACCTTATGGCCAAATCTGTCATCACCCTTGGGACGTAACTCTTCTTGCTTCTGTCTGATTTCCTGAGCCTCTGGTATATAAATCATAAATGCACAGTCTGTGCGGTGTTAAAATTTTAGGGCTCTCCCTTCAGTGGTAGTTGAGTGTGAATATGTAAGGACAAAATTCGACCTTTAAATGACTATAAAGGGCCGAGGCAGATACTTGGCAAGCTTTTCTTATTGCAATATTAATCAAGCAAAGAATCATCATAATCCTGGAAACTAAATAGCCATTGTAGTGATTTTATCACCAGGGAAATTGTTCATCTGTCAGTAAGATTGTTACTAGGAAAGGGAAAATAGGGAGTGTTAAAATTACTTTAGACCGCTGAATCACAGAGTCCCTCTAGACTCAAAGCTTGAATTGTTTTTGAGAGGGGTGGGTTGAGAGGGGTTGGTACAGGAAAGCTGTAGGTTAATCAGTTTCAGTAACACCAGTGAATGTCAGCCTGGTCTCTCTTGAGGACGTGAGGAGAGTGCATGGGAGAAGGCAGGACGGAGAAAGGGACAGAGAGGCTTCAGAAACTTATTGTTTTGTCATTTTTTGTTTCTGGAATGGCCCTTTCACAGAGGAGGAAGGTTGTTGATAAAAAGAAAAAGAAAGAAAGCAGGAAAAAAAAACAGTGTAATGTTCACCGTCTATATTTTCATCTAATTTAATCCAGTGGATATTAATGAGGATGAATACAATTGAGACAGAAGGAGACGGATGCAAGCAGGCGGGAGCGACAGAGACGTGTTGTGTGGGTAGCGTCCTTGTAGGGTCCAGAAAGCCGCATGGGAAGAGGTTTTGCCTCTTGGGGCTCAACGTGATGTTACCATGTGCTGTGACACAGGTGTGTGAGGAGACCTGCTTGTGCAGGAGTGTCCTCGGGGTGTGCTCGGACAGCCTGTCCCTCCATAAAACCAGCTTTGGTAGATGACATTTCTGCTGTTGTCATTGCATGATGGCAGTGAGCAGTCATAGTGTACCCAACCGTGCCATAACCTGAGGGACAGATCTGTTAGGCTGCAGGTTGTGGTGGAAGGGGAGCTTTATTCTTCTGCTGTGGTGGGACAACTTTGTGTATGGGGTGACCCCAAGGTGGGGAACAAGCGTTGGTGAGTGTGGGTGTGGGGTGGCTCTCCGTAGGGAATGGGGTGGATGGTCTGCCTTAAAAGCCACCTCCAAGGTGCGACAGACTGCCTCCCAGCAAAGAGGGTTTACATGAGGGTGGGTGGATTTGGTGGTGGAAGGTGTGCGTATGAAAGGTGCCTCTGGGAGATTTGTGTGAGATGTCATAAATCGTCTCCATACAATGAACGCGGGGCAGGGGGAAATCTGTGTGTGCAAGTGACGTGGATCCTCTTTGTACAAAGCTGTCTCTTTTTGGGGGAAGTGGTGTGTTTCTGTAGAGGGCTTTTTTGGAAGAGCCTGTCTGATGGCTACCTGTGAGGGAGCAGGGGAGGGCAACAAGATGGGTAGTGCCTCCATCAAAGACTTCTGGAGGGGACAGTGTGCATGGAGCCACCAAGGACACACCAAGGATGGGTAGATGGGAGTGAGGGTCCCAGCAGGGGCGTGAAGGTGGGTGTGCCAGCGGCACTGTACCAGAGCATCCCTCTGGGGCAACCACCCTGCATCGCTGGGGACCATTGGCCACCCCACGTCCCCTGGGGACCATCGGCCACCCCACGCAGCATCCTGCTCTGCTGGGCAGGCCACGGCCACCGTGTCCTTCATTGTTGTCACCCCCAGATTGTGATACTGTCACAAAACTGTTGCTAGGCAACAAATGTGGTTACCGGGTCTCAGCGAATAGCTGAAGGGGAAAGCGAAGTGTTGCACCATTGTAGAGTAACCATAGCAATGACCTACTATTACAGACTAAAGAATTATCATTAACAATGTTAAAGTATCAAACAGAGGCCCAGGATCCAGAGACTTCCAGGCAGCATCTCCGCATAACTGGGTTACCCAGGAAGAGGTCCCAACTCTTTCACAGCCCTTGGCTCCCGATTTCCATCATCGTGGTTTTGTTTTGGGGGCTGTTGTGGGTTTTTTTTTGTTTAAATAAAGCAAACGCGCTGTGCTTTGAAGGAGACACTTGTAAAACAATAGAAGCACACTCCCCCCCCCCCAAAAAAAGAGATAGATGTGAATCTGCATGCAGAGGGAAGAGATAAGCAGGAAAGGTCCACTTCGCTGCCTCAATATCCTGTATGGGCTTGTTGGGAAGGGAAGCACGGAGGATGCCTTCCTGATGCATCAGTTGTTGTTCAGGTCAGGTTTTCTCTTTCAGTTAAAAATGCATATAGCAGGCTAAAAGCAATGTAAAATGAAATAGTAAAAAGTACACCAGCCCTGAAAAGCAGGCACTTTTTTTTCCAGGTTAGGCAGGACAGGTGAGTGCTGTAATGAAGCCTTACTTAACAAGGTGCTTTGGGGTCTCACTTTCTCAGGCCTGAGACGCGTTCAGAATCTCTGATCTGTGATCTGGGTGGCCATGCATGTGTGTCTGTTGTTCCTGCCCAGCTGCCCCCAAACTCAGCAGCGGGGCAGCCCTGACCCCCGTGGGCTCCCTGGGGACCAAGCGGTTGTATGGCTTCCCCGGGTTTTGCTTTAACACCCCCGCAAGCAGGCTGGCAGCAGGAGAACGACCCCCAGTAAGCTGTCACCTTTGTGTTTTGCAGGTACAGAGCGCCATGAGCTAACTTCCTGGAAGAGTTTTCCATCTATTTTCAAGTTCTTCAGCGAGGCGATGGAAGCAAAGAACAGCTCAGTGAAACCGACCCCAACGCGGCGCTCCAACAGGATAAAATACGAAGAATTGTAAAAGAAGGGGGGAAAAAAAAAACAACACAAAAAAAACACCAACAACCTCTTTGCTGCTTGTTTTCTGCAAGCAGTCTCCCAGCCCCTCATTAGATTGTTTTCTTCCTAGAGCACAGGGTCGCGATGTATACATCTAAATAGCGTTTTGCATTATTTCTAGATGAGTGCAACTGTCAAAGCAATATGGGTTCACTGGTTGTGCTTCCTGTGGGCTGTAACTTGGATTTCGTGCTGCCCATCAGCGCGCAGATTAAGGCTGACAGTGGTACTGCACAGTGCAGCGTGGTGCAGCTCTAATTGCCCTGACATAGCCCTGCACCAAGCTGATGCCAGAATTTAACAGCTTCGTCGTCGTCCTATTGCCTGCAGGATTTTTTTGCTGCTTCCTTCTATTTTGGGACAGAACAAAATGGGGATTACTCTTTTTTTTTTTAAAGACAGCTCTAACTCAGAAGTGCTAACCAGCCTGTGATTTTACACCCAGTAGCCTTCTCTTTCTCTGGGACCAAGTGGGATCAACTCTTGACTCTTTCATTTTCTGCTGATAGGAGGGTCCAAGAAGTTTGGTCCAGACTTATAGGAAAAGCCCCTTTGTTGTAGAGATTTTCTCCTCCTGCCGGATCAATGGCATTATTCATAGATCTTCTCTTCCTTTTGAAAGCTCCACTTAAAAAAAAAAAATGCCTATTCATTAACTGGCTGGATCACACTGTGAAATATGACAGAAAAAAAAAAAAAGAGAGACACGTTGCATATTTTCCTGCTTATTTTTAAACGCAAAGATGCTTCCGTTTTCGTACGCCGGGTTTGTAATGACTTTGCCATCCCGTGGTTATTCCCTTTTTCCCTAAGCTGATGGGTTCGTCCCCACTTTCCCAGGCTCTGGTGCAGGGGGGTCGCTCTGCGTGGGGGGCTCCACGCCGCGCGGGCGGGGTGGGGGTGCGGCTGTAGCCACCGCCGTCGGCAGCTTTTTCTCCGCTAAAATGTCTGATAAGCGACAAGACGTGCCTGATAGCGTGCCCGGCGAGCGAGCGCGCTAATTAAGCTCCTTTAGTGTAGATGATGCTAAATTAAAGTGATCTTTTACTCAATGGCCGTGCCCGCCTCGCCTCTGATGATGTTAGTGCCGAGGAGGCGACACTCAAACACATGGGTTTGGGACCCTCATCACACACACACACACACACATACACCCCCATGTAAGATTTCTCCACAGCTGGGGGCCGGGAATGGCGGGGGCGGGGGAGGGAGCGCGTTAAAACGAGGTGATGCCGGAGCGCGGGTACCCGCCTCCACCGCGGAGCACAGGCAGCGGTGCCCATGGCGGGGTCAGGGGGAAACCCGGCTGGGTTTGGGCCGGCCGAAATCCTCCGGCTGGGCGGTTCTCTCGCATCCCTGCCTGCTCGTACCGGTAGCAGGTTCCCTCCCCCGGCTCCAGCCACCTCGCTGCATTTACCCTCTCCCCTTCCTAAGCATCCCCTCCGTCGGGGAGGTCGCTGTGCGCCCCCCGACCCCGGGCGGGGAGGCCGGGGGCGATGTCAGGCCGTGCCTACGTGGAGGGCAGCGCAAAATCCGCACCCGGGGGTTTTTCTTCCCTGGAAGGGAACCTGTTGCTGGGGGGAGAGGTCTGCAGTCGCCCACCCCACATCGGAGGGTGCTGCGACCTGACCCCCCACCGCGGGGGTCTGCAGCCCCCCGCACCGGGCCTGTGTCCCACCTCGGTCCCCGTGTGTTTAGGGGGGAAGGAGAGGGTTCACATCCTGTATTTTGGGTGTTTGTGCTTCTTCCCACAGGGGAGGAGGAGGAGGTCGGGGGAGGTTTGACACCCTCCCCGTGGCTCTCCATCGCCGGGGAGGCGAGATGGGGTCTCCTGGGTGCCAAATGTCGCGGGGAACGGATCTATTTTTTTAAATGTCAATAAGAAACGAAGTGTACAAAAATTTTTACTGAACGATTGTCCTTTTTTTAAGGCTTTTTCGTTATCCGGCCCGGCTCACGTTACCACTTCTGTAGGGGGCTGTAAAGCACGGGGAGGGGTCCTCGCCCCGGGTGCTTCTCCGCTTGCACGGAACGAAAAAAATAAAGATGCTCCTTTTCTCTCCTCCTTGCGCGCTTTGTGTCCCCGCCCGAGCTCCGCGGGGGCCGCGGTCGCGGATGTGAAGCGTGGGGCTGAGGGGGGGCGGGAGGGCCGTGTTTGCAAAGAAGACCCCGGCCGGGTTTGGGATGGGGCAAGGTGTGAGATTCCCCCCTCGGACCCTGCCCCCCTGGCCCACGCAGCCCCTGGCCACGCAGGGCTGCTCGGGGGGCAGCGCAGGGCAGCGCGCCCCGCCGTCCCCCTCCCGTTTAGCTAGCCCTAAACACTAAACGATATAAAAACACAGCCTGGGAGAGGGGTTTGACCATTTGAGGAGGGGGCGGCACCTCCGCCCCCGCCCGAGGAGGTTGCGCGGACTGCGGATGAGAGGGGGGGAAGGCAGCAAGTGTCGCCCCGGGGGAGCTGGAGGAGAGGAAGGCGTGAGAGCATCCCGGCGGATACCGCCGCGTCCGTGTCGCCTGGCAAGGTGACAGCGGTGGTCCTACAGCGCACTTAGGAAGGATGAGTGCTGATTTAATTGATTCCTTAGGATCGGTGTGTTTAACGTTGCACGGCGCTGGTCCCTCACGCCGTGATGTCTGACATCAGCCTCCTCCGATTTCACCACGGGGAAACTCCCTGACATCATGCAACAGACGGTGCCATGGGTAACTTGGGGGTTGGGAGTTCAAAAGTGATATTAAAAACGACAAAGCAAAACAGAACTGACCCTGGGATATCCTCCATCTCCTCATGACCGAAAGGATCATGGGCCGCCTGCCCAAAAGAGCCGAAATCCCATGGTTGGAGTGACAGGCCAAGGAGAGGTAGTGTTTCCTCTCCAAGACGGGGGAGCAGGAAAAAATGTTCCTCGAGGAAAACAGCCAGCGGACCCCCAAACACAGCAGGGCTATGCGTAAAAAAAAAAGAGGGGGAAAAAAGAAAAAAAAAATCCCTCATCTGCATCGTGCACACATGGCTGTGTGGCCGGCTGCAGTCACTGTGGTGAGATGCTTCCGGACTCAGCCAAAAGATGCTGCTGCTTTTCATGGGATGCGGATTTTTCCCTCTACCCCCGAGAAACATCACTAATTGTTTTGGTTTTGTGTGGGTTTTTTTCCCCTTCTAGGAATTTCATTCAGAAGTACAAATGAAAAGTGTCACGTCTATAAAACTGCATGGAGCCACATATTGCACCGTTCTCGAGTCAGCCAAACCAAAAATAACCTGCCAAGAATGTGTACATCCATCGTACACCCGGGCGGAGCTGCGTCTTAGAGAGTTGAGCGATGTTTGTGTGTGTGTGTGTGTGTGTGTGTGCGCGCGCCTGTGCACGCATTCGTGGGTATCTGGATCTCACAGGGACGTGTGTGTGAGTCTATGCCCGCATTATGTCGACGTACTCGACAAAGTGTGAAAAATGTACTTCTCGAGAAACTTGGAAGGAGTTGTCATTTATCATTGTACCATCATAATACCACAAATTTTCACTTTTCTGTTCCATTTCGGATTGCATGTGTTCGTGAGTATTTCACTAGATCAGTGACAGCTCTTTATTTGCATAATTATATGCTCTGGTCTGAAGAGAAAACTAACCCCCAAATTTCATGGGTCACCAAACTGCGACAATCAATGTTTTATCACGTATGCTAAGCAAAACCTAAGGAGCTATATGAAGTTTCTTGGGGAGGTTTTGCTCCTCAGAAAATTAAAGATTTTGTGCCTCTTGAATAGATGCAAAATCTTTCCAAGCTCTTTGTAAGTGAACTCCGTTTGAAGGCAAAACTAGAGATTAGCTCGTAGATCTGGATTTCAGACCCACTAGCATTATTACTTCAAAGTGGATTCAGACAAGCAGCTTTACTGCATCTCTAAATTTCGCCGTCCTATCATTTAAATGATGGCCCAAAAAAAAAAAAAACCAAACCAAAAAGAGGAAAAAAACAAACTAAAAAGTGGCCAAATGTGAAAAATACATACAATCGATACAGGCAATCGCCCCCTCTCTCATCAAGCCCGCAGTGACCCGTTTAGAGCAGCTTTATTCTTTCTGTTGGGCGCTTCCCCCCTCCCCGTCCTCCGAATAAAGATATAGATACTGGGCATTAATACGAAGAAAACCATTTCCCGAGCTGCAGAATTTGTTCTGGTCCATCAGTTGCACCATAACCTCACGCTCCAGTTATGACACACACACACCCCAAGTTTCCCTCTCGATCAAAGAGGAAGGGGACCTGGTGATGGGAACTGACAGGCGATGAAGATCCCCCTCCTCCTCCATCCGCACACAGATTGCTGGAAATGTTTAGCTCTTGCTTTGAGTCGATTTAAGATAAAATTAAATAAAATAAGTGTTCATGCAGGCTTCGGGAGGACCTCTCAGACGTGCAGGTGAGCTGCAGATCCCAGGGGACGTGCCATCCGGGTTTAACTTCGCCCATGAACCCGAAGGTTTCCCTGGTGTCCAAGCCGTGACCTTGCCGTGGGAAGTCCACACGGTTTGCAGCCTTGCGCTTGTCCCTCTAAGCTCTTGGGGAGGAGAAACTTTTCTAAAAGGGCCTTATTTCAAGTGACACAGCCCACAATGATCTACTGACCCGGTGGCGGGGAGCGCGGCGCCTTGGAAGGACGGCGCAGCCCCGCGGCACTGCGCGGGTTGCGGGTCCGGAGGGAGAAAGCGTTTCTGCCAGCATATCGTGGGGTTTTTTTGTTCTTTCATTAACACCCACCCGAGAAGCCTTTCGCGGGGGAAGTGGGTTCCCAGCACAGACTGGAACCCGGGAAGTTTGCGGGGAAGTTTTGATCCCCGAAGTATTTCCGAACGCCGGATCCAGGCAGACGCCAGCCCCCCGCCTCCTCCTCGCCTCGCAGGAGCAAGGTGAAACACGAGTGGGAAATATAAATAGTGCTGTGAGGCGAGTCTCTTCACTACCCCTCGGCCGGTTGCCGGCGAGGGGTCCCGGGGAGCCGGGGGATGGGGACCCGGCGCCCGCCGCTCCCCCCAAGGAGACTCGCAAAGGAGACACACGGGGAGACCCCGCTCCCAGCTATCCCCTGCCCGGTGGCGGGTTGAAATGAGCCACTTAAATACCCCCTCCACGCTTCCCGCACCCCTCAACCGGGGCCAAGTAAATGTGAAAATTTGCGGGGGACGGTTCTGCAGGCTGGTTTATCTCGGCGGAGACAATAACATCAGTGATTTCCCACTAAATGCGGCTCAGGAGAGAGCTGACCCCTCTGAGCAAAGGCCTGGGTCGTCTCCTTTTGTCGTTTCCATTTCTCTTTACTCACGCCCTACCTAATCCTCTAATGCCTGGCAAAGGTTTGTTTCCAGACTTCTGCCTTCAGACTCCTTCTTTAAAGCTGCTATCTGTGACACCATTAGATAAATAACCTTCCAGCGCATCTCCCCTCCTCCCGGGACCGCTTTACGCCTTCTCTTTCTAAGCTTCACCCTCCAAACGACGAGATACTGTTTTGTTTTCTGCAGCAAAGCCCTTGATGCGATGGGTTCTCCGTGTCTCCCCGCAACACCCAGGTACAAAAATAACGTCCTCCCCGATATTATGCCCGGCCCTGCTTGCCTGCACGTTGTGGAGAAAGCCGCTGACATTACACGGAACGTGTAAATATTGATCTGGGGCTGGCAGCACGCAGCGAGCCAGGCGCTGCCAGTTCGCCAATGGCTTTCGCCGGCTTTCCCTGCTCCTCCGTCCCCTTCCCACACGCCTCACTTCTACCTTCGCTCCCACCGAGTTTCTTCGTTAATTCAATTAAGATCCAGACTTTGATTCGTTCGCGGGTCGGGGGCTGAGATCTCCCCCTCGCACACCTCTTCACCTGCACTTGAGATGTTTTTTATTACGAGGATTATTTGGATTATAGATGGTTTCCTTTGTACTTTCCGCCAATTCAGCGTGCATCCTCTCTTCGGGGGGTGTTGGGGCAGCGCCAGAACTACAAGAGTTGGCCACTGTGGGTGGTGGTGGGGGGGGGGTTGCCTATCGCCGTGTTCCCCGTGGGCTCCCCACGCCACCGACGAAGTCGGTCGTGTGGATCCCGAAAAGCTACGCCGCGCTCGGGACAGGGACCACCGGGCAGGATGCCGTCCTTCCCGGGGCGTCTCGACCACTAGCCCCCCCACCCCTTCTCGCCCCCCTCTCCCTCCCTCCCCGGGGGCGGTGGGGCCGGCGGGCGGGCGACGGGACCCGGCGGCGCTCGAGGCGGGCCCAGCACCATGGACAGCGCCGCCGCCGCCAGCGCGGCCGGCGGGGCTCGGGGGGTCCCTGCGCTCCCCCCGCCACCCCCCCGGGGGGACGCTCTCCTCCAGACACCGCTTAGCCCCGTCGAGCATCTTCGAGGAGTCGGGGGACCGCTCCGTCCTGCCGGGGAGATCCGCCTCTGCCGCCCCCTCCGGGGCGCCCCTCGGGGAGTGGGGCGGTTGTGGCGGGGGGAAGGGGTGCCGCACGGCGCTGCTTGGTCCCTTGGCTGTCGCGACACACCTAAGCAGCGGGGTTGGCAGTGAGAAGCTCTTCGCCTGCCTGCGGCTCCCAGGCAGGGGAAAAAGAGGAAGGGGGGAGAAAAAAGAGGGAAAAGTTGATTGCTCGGTGCGCTCCGCCGGTGCAGCTCGCCTCCGGGGCGGCGGGGGGGAGCAGGGGGAGTCAGAGCTGTTCCGGGACCATGTGAGCATCCCCCGGTCCCGGCGGGGACCAGCCTCGGTGCACAAGCCCCGTCCCCGCTGCGGGGAGACACTGAGAGCCCCAGAGCAGCGCACCAGGCTGCGGGCACTGTCCCTGGGGGGGCTCGGCGTGGGGCCCCCGTGGCTCGAGGTACCCCTCGCGGGACACCTCCCGACCCAGGGGCAGCTGGAGGGGCCAGGGGCCAGGTATCCGTTTGCTCCATCTCCCCACTCCACTGTCCCGCCGCCGCGGCTGACCGGGAGCCGCCCGCCTGGTCGTCCCCCCCGTTGTCTTTGGGGGCTTTTCGGGGGTGGTCTCGAGGTAACCCCCAGGGCCGACCCGGCCTGACTCAAGCCACCATCAACCTAGACCTCCGCGGAGAGGTGCGGAATGCCGCCGGGGGCCGGGACCCGCGGAGGAGGCACCGGGGGTACCTGTGGGGCGACCTTCGCTGCGGGGCACTCCGGGGCGTTTGGGCTGCACAAACCCCCTGCCCAGCTCCCCACAGCGCAGGGCGCTTCCCCCAACGACTTCGGCGCGGAGGGAGACCCTGCATCAAAGGCTTCGCCACACGAACACGAAACTGAAGGCTTAAATATTCGCAGCGTTGAATATTCACCTAGAATGGTTTATTTTTCCTTTCAGTTTCTTTTCATTCCTTTTCTTTATTTTTCCTTTCTCTCTCTCTTTCTTTCTTGCTTTTTATTTTTTTTTTATTTTGAAGGTAGATGGAAATAGAGCTGGCTTCCACTCCGCGTCAGGGAAAGAGCACGTCCCGGACCTCCAGCGAGCCCTGAGCTCTCCGAGAGCTTTGCAAGCACATGCAAACGCTGGAGTTTTCGTTAGGATCCGCCCCAACTTTTTGGCTTTTGACCCCCAACTGCCCATATTTAGTTGCGTTTTCTGGTAGTTTGAAGGGTTTGAGGGGTTGTTTTTTTTTTTTTAATTTGTATTTTTTTTTAGATCTCTCTTACTCTGTCTCCCTTCCCAGGACCGGGTCTGCCTGTGTCTCTGATCCAAGACGGTAGAGCCGGCATACCCGGCAGCGGCCCCCCACTCCTCCCCCGCGTCACCCTGCGCTGCTCACCCGCCATGCATGGCCGTGACCGCGGTCCCGCTCCCACGCGGAGCCCCGCGCCCTTGGCCGCGCTCTGCGGGAAGGAAAGGATCGTTCCAACGCGTTTTTCCCCGTCTGGGCTCCCCTCCTCCGGGGGAAGCATAGAAAGTTTCCCGTAAGAATAGAGCAAATGTATTTTATTTCCCTTTTTGGAAACTCCCCCCCCCCCACCTTTCTTTGGAAAGAAATAAACAAATCTTCCCCTGCCCGAGGAGGGGTCCCGAGACCCCCTCTGCGCTTTCCTCTCCCTCTTTTCCTGTAACCCTTCAAAAGTCGTTTGAAATTACTTTTCCCGTCTTTCGGCCATTTATCAGTGTCACATCCACGCTGCCCGTCCGGGGGGAGGACAGAACCTGCGCGCCCCTGGTCCCGCGGGCAGGCGGGGGTCCCCTCTCCCCATCCCTCTGACCACTGACCCACCCTCCATCCTTTCCCCCTCGGCCCCACCAGTGCGGCTCCGGGGGACCAGTCCCGACTTCTGACGGGGTTTTGTCCTGTCGCCGAGTCGCGACATGCTGTGTCTCCGGGGCGAGAGGGTATGCCCCAGACACGCACCGCCCGTCCGGGGAGAGGGAAGGGGAGGGGGCGAGAAGAAGGGGCAAACTTCAGGGGGGAGTTTGCCACGCAGCCTTCCTCCTGAAAGCCCACTCCTCTCCGCAGTCTTCCTCAGCGAAGGGAGCACTAACTAATGCTGCCGTGAGGATTTTGCTCTGCGGAGGCAAGAGAGAGAGCGAGAGGGGAAACAAAAATCAAATCCAAACTCCTAAGGTGTTGGCAACCCTTGGGGAAACGGGGTGCCCGTCTCTCTGTCGTGGCACCCCACGATGAGGGGAGGGGGACTGGCTTGGCCACTCAGCAGCGCTCAGCCCCGGCGTGGCGACCTGGGCGAGGGGGACAGCACCCAACACTCTCCTGTTTCTTCCCTGAAACGAATACCTGGCTACGCTTAGGTGGCGAGAAAGTCAAAGCCGAGGGCAGGCACAGCTCCCGCAGAAGGGCAATTGTCACGGCTCCCTCCCCACCTGGATGAAGTTTTGTGGGTTTTGTTTTTTGTTTTTTTTTTTAAAAAATTTCCCGGAAAGGTAGAGGGGATTTGTTAGCGTTTAAGTAACTGGAGTTAGAACAAAAGCCAAACTCTTTAGCATATAAGTTTTCATTATCAGTTTTCAACCTTGCAAAACTAGAGCCATTTGCTTAACTTAATCCGTAACATATGTTTGCAACAGTAGCAGATTTTTTTTTTTTTTTGGTGTGTGTGGTTTGGAGCTGATCAAGTTGTAAATTTTCCGCCTTAGGTTTTCAGCGCCTCCTAGTTACAGCCTAACACCTATTGAGAGAGAGAGAGACTCCACAGAGATCCCACGGCACCAAATCCGAATAATCCGATCCAAAAATCCCTAATAAAGTTCGGATATAATAAATCCTTCGGATTCATCCCACTGAGAAAGGAGCTGCCACGTTTTTGAGAAAATGAGTTCAAATGAGCAACTCAGCACCATCCCCATCCCGCCCTGTCTGCTGTTTCACTGTTTACTATTACTTTTCCCCGTCTCACAGGTCACTTTCTCTCGCAGAAATGATGCGAATGATAGAAGCCTCCCAGGGCAATTAATAACGGTGATAACAGCAGCGGCAGCGCTCGCGGTGATCGCAGCGCAGACCGATGGTCTGAAGCCGAATTCACTCTTTGTTAGCTTTACCTCCTACAATAACTTTTTAAATATCCGTCCGGTGGGAAGATAATTTCTTGTGCACAAAACTGACGTTTAGTCTTTAAACAGGGGGACTGTAAGGAGTCCTAACAGGGCGAGGAGTGATTTTGGAAAATACCCGCCCGCTAAGCAGCGTTATCAGTCTGTACCTCGGGTATTGACACATATTGCATTGCAGAAAAAAAAAAATAATAAAAAAGACAGAGAATGCCTCCCAGTCCTGAAAAGATCAAAGGCCCGGCTTGGGTTTTGCGGCACTTGCACTTTGAGTGCATCGTAATTGTTTTGATGGGTTAATGACGGAGTGACACGGAGGCTAACTCCGGGTGTCGTGATGATGTCCCTGCCCAAACGAGACCCGAGGAGCCTTTTTCCGCGGCACCGACGGCAGATCCCCCTCAGTCCGCGGATCCGCGCCCTTAGGCGGGCGCCGGTGAGGCCCAAGGTAATGCACCAGCTGGTTTAGGACACGCGTGGGCGTGAAAGAGCCCCCTCCTCCCCCCTCCTCCTCCTGCAGCACGCCAGGGCACATGACCCACCCAGCAGCGCAGCCGCCCCCCCCCCGCGCCCCGGCTGGCCGCCTCACTTGCTCCCCGCGGGGCTTTCCGCGGGTGGCTGCGCGGGCGCGGTGCTGTGCGCGGCGGCGGGGGCGGGCGGCGCGGCGGGTCCCGCGGGGCGGAGCGCCATCTAGTCCCCGCCGCGGGAAGCGGCGCGTCGGCGGCGCGGAGCGGGCCGCGGGCGCGGAGCGGCCGGGGGGCCGGGGGAAGTGCGGGGGGGAAGCCCCGCTCGGCTTTCGAAGGGAGCGGTCCGCTCCTTGTCCTTCAGTTGTTCGCCTGTTTATTAGGATAATCTATTTCTCCCTTTTTTTTTTTTTTTTTTTTTAATTAAATCTAGATGAACACCCTCCGCGACATGCGGATTTGGGCGCTGGGGGCAGCGGGGGGCGGAGCGGTGCGCAGCGGGCTGTTCACCTCCAGGACTCACCATACCAGCTCCTGTCTGCCAGGGAAGATAGGAAAGCACAAAAAAAATACAGAAATAAAACGTATTTTCTTGGTATCACGGTGAGGACCAATGGCGCGGTGGTGGCGCGGGGTGAGTGCACCCAAAGAGCCGAGGCGATTTGTCAGGGCACCGAGGGGAACCAAAGAGGCTGCTCTAAATGTCACCTGATAGCAGCAGCAGTGCCTTGCGTGACACTTAGAAACCGAAAATGCCCTTATCTACAAACAAACAAACAGGCGAACAAACTTTGCCCGGTATTTAGATCCTCCTCTCAAAGAGAGCGAAACAAAGGCAGGGTGTATTAAGTGACCGCTGCGGCTCCCGTCCCGTCAAGGGTCACATTTTATTCCTGAGACTTGTAGGAATCCCAGGGACAGGGAAAAAAATAATAAAAGAAAAGAAAAAAATACTTCCACGTCGCGTTGGCATTATTTCCGCAAAAACACACCCGGGCGCCGGCGTGTGCGGGCACGGCAGCGGTCCCGCAAGCACGGCTGAGGCGCTCGGACTGCAGAGGAGGCATCGCAAACCCCCCGCCCGGTCCCTCACCCGACTGCTTTGGAAGAAAATTGCGAACGCCAATGCACGCCTATGTATTGAAGTACCTTTATTGTCAAGTCCTTTTAATTTTTTACCCGAATATTTCAAAATTTTCAATCACGTACAGATATTTCCTAACAGAAACCCATGCCGTTTTCTCTTCTGCGATATTGCTTCTGTTGTTTGAGGGGTTTTAATAACTTATTGATTCACGCTGTGTCTACATCAGCATGCTAAAATGTTACTCCAGGTCTCTAACTTCTTCCTCTCTTTTTCTTTCTTTCCTTCTTTCCTCCCTTCCTTCTTCTTTCTTTCTTTCTCTTTCTTTCTCTCCCCTTCTTTCTTTTCTCTCTCTCCATCTTTCTTTCTCTCTTTTTCTTTCCCTCTCTCTCTCTTCCCCTCCTGTTTCTCTTTTTTCCTCTTTATTCTTGCTTTCTCTCTCTTTCCCTCTCTCCCTCCTTTCTCCTTATTTTTTTATTTCTTTCACTCTTTTTTCTTTCTATTTTCTCCTTCCTTCCTTCCTGCCTGCCTGCCTGCCTTCCTGCCTTCCTTCCTTCCCGCCTCCCTTCCTTCCCTCTTTCTTTCTTTCGCTCTTTCACTCTTTCTCTCTTTCCTTCTTTCCTTCCTTCCTTCTCTCTTTCCCCCTTTCTCTTCCCCCCACCCCTTTCTGTCTCCCCTCCTTTTTCCCTTTCCCCCTTTCTCCCTTCTCCCTCTCTGTCTCCCTCTCCACCTCTTTCAGCACTTGTGAAAACAGACCGCACATGCCATTGGGCAAGCAGCGCCTGAGGTCCCGTGGTGAGCAGGTGCACTCAACTCCTTCACGGTCACTTCTGGACACTCTGAAAACGGGGAGCTGTGGCTGAAAAATCAGGGGTTCCTGCCGCTCCCTACCGCGGCTGCTGCGCGCCTCGTGCTGCAGAAATTATGAAATTAGCGCTCGGGTAATAACAGTTCCGGGCTGTTTCGGCAGGTCGCGATATGCAGCCAGGCGAGAGGTCTCCGCGGGCAGCCCCTCACCCGCGGGGAGGGCCAAGGAGGGGGGGGCTGGATGCCACCGGGTGTTCCCCCCTCCCCGGGCTGCCCCGTCGCTCGGCTGGCAGCAGCTCCCGGGGCGGAGCGGCAGCCGGTGGGCAGTGGAGGGGGGGTCCCGCACCCCGGACGGGGCTGGGCATCAGGGGTGTCCTGCTGCACCTCGCCGCCGAGGTTTGCTTCAACTTGATACCTTCTCCGAAACAGGGAGCCCAGCTGTTTAATTTAACATTGATTTATTGCTTTTAAAAGTAAATTTACACACATGCCAACAGCACTCCGTTTTGTTTCCTCAGACCCAAAGATTTATTTTCTACTTAGCGCTTGTCTGACAAAACAATGTCCTTTAACTTTATTACACATCGATGAGGAAATCTGTCCGATTTTTGGTGGGATTTATCGCTCTGCTACTTGCGGAGACTTTTTGTGATACAGCAAAAGCTAAGGTCAGAAAATACACATAAAATGAGAGCCGGGCATAGGAGCAAACACCAATAAACGTAGCAGCAGCTAGTTGATGCTGTTATCGCCCCTGCTAGAGTCCATCTGCAGCCAGGATCACAACTGGAAAACGGGGAAATCATTTTAACTTGGAGCATGCAGGTAGTTTGCGGGCTTTTTTTTTATTATGATGACTGGCTCTTCCTTCATTTGCAGGAGTAAGAGGTCTCCAGTATCTCACGGCTCTGTGAAAAGACAGTCCGTGGAATGTATCTGTAATTATTGAAGGGAAGAAATACAGGGTTATCCATACCATGCTGCCTTACCTCTGAGCAGTAAACTCCCAATTACCAAATCTATCTGATGGCTGAACTCAGGGGAATTAGACTGTACTTTGAAGCAGCTTTTACGGTACATTTCATCTACGTTTTGGTTTTCTTTAGTTCTCATTAAAAGGCCACTTTCTTCTTTTCACTGATACACTGTCTTTGTGTCCTTCATTTCACACTCTCGGGGAAAAAAAAAAAAAACAACCAAGTTGTCACATCTTGGAGGGGGGGGCAAAAATAATATTTAAAAAAAAAAGCAAAACTGAGCTGGAATTCTTATTCTTGCCCCCCTCTCCCTTTTTTCCACCCTTGGTGCAATCTTCTATTTTAAAGCAGGGGTTGTTCGTACTAACGAAAGGTCCTTTAGTGAGAGTGCGGACGGAGGGATACTCCATCGGTATTGAGAAGGTAAAATAAGAGACGGACACAGTGTGAACCAATCTGTCTCCCTTTTTTTCCCCCCTTTTCTTTTTTTTTTTTTTTTTTTTTTTTGGTGTGTGTGTTCCGGGCTCGGTCTCACAAACTGATTTCTCAGAGAGGCATGTAATAATCAGTTTAGAGATGTTCAAATGAGGACATTCGCTCTTTTCTAGCAAGAAGTAAAGATGTGACAGGTTTTGTTATCGGGGGTATAGTGAGAGCTTTGTAAGATATTCCCTTTCTTTCCCCATAAATACACCATCTTTAAATAAAGACCCCCTGTCTTAAAGCGTGACTCTCCCCGCTGGCTCTGTCCACTTTCTGCCCGATGTGTCCACATAAATCCAAACTTCATGTCACTTAACATATTTTAATGATTTTTACCAACCCAGGCAGGGTTATGGGGGCGGTTGGGGTGGGTTTTGTTTTTTTTTTTTCCTCTCCAGAAATTGTACATGACTTTTCCTTCCTGACCCCCAAGCCCGCATTTCCCTGGACCGGCCTCGGTAGCAGAGAAAACCACCCACCCCCCAAAGCAAATAGCCGGGGGACTCCGCGGAGCGCTGGAAATTCCCCTGCACATGTCAGCAGCGGTTTTCTGGTCGGCCTTTGGGGGAAAAAGAAAAAAAAAAGGAGGGGGGGTGAGAAAAAAGCACCCTGTCACTCAGAAAGGGGCCGTTCCCTTAACCTCTCTCCCCCCCACCCACGGGGCAGGCCAGCCGATTCTGCCCCCCACGCACATGGACACAGAGGGGCACAGGAACCCCTCGGGGGGGGGGACAGTAGCCCCCCGTCCCCTGCCACCCCCGGTTTACGAGGCAGGGCAGGGTAGGCCCCAGGCTTTGGGGGGCAGTGAGATCCCCCCGAGATCCTACATCTGGGGAGGGGGGGATAAAGTGGGGCTGGGATTTGGTGTGTGTCCCCCCTCCCATCACGCCCTGACCCCACGCCGGGGCCGCCCCAGGCGGGCTCAGCCCCGAGGTGCAGCTGCAGCTCCGGGGGTGAGTGTCCCCCGCCCCGCCCCAGCGTGGGTAGCCGCGGCTGGGGGTCGCCTTATGGTGTGTCCCGTGCTCCCCCCTCAAGACTCGGTAGGTTTTGGGGTCTCAATTCTGGCAGGGCAAGGCGAGGGGAGCATCTGGGAGCCCCTTTCTGGGGGGAAGGAGCAGAGGGTCATTTTGGGTGCAGAGAACATCTGCAAAACGTTCCGACGGCTCCTCCGGGAAAGGGTCCGGCTTTTTATTGCAGAAATGCTAAAAAGACACGGGTGGTTGTAGATCCCCATTCCCCCCTCCCCAAACAAAGGACAAAGCTTGATGAAATAGCCCGGGTGTGCGAGCAGCGCCGGGAAGCATCGCCTCGGTCCCCGGGACAAAGGTGGGAGCAGAGGAAGGAGCAGGAGGAGGGAGCTGGATCGCGACCTCCCGGGCTTCTGGTCTGAAAGGAAGAGGGGAGGACGTGTGGAGGACGCAGGTAAATAAAAATCTGAGTTGGAGCGGTATTAAACACAGCATCCGGGGCCATGCCTGCGCAGTGTTCCGCCTTGATATGCAATTAAATTACAGCAAATTCCTCTTTAAATAATATCGTTGGGAATCCTTCTTTAAGATTCAAGGATGTCTGAGGTTAAGTAGCTTTTAAAACGTCAGTTCTAAATGGCTTATGCAATGAATAGCTACCTTCAAATCCTAAAACCATTATAAATATGCTATACATATGGATGCCAGTTTATCTCTACATATTTCTTTTTAAAATGAGAGAAGCATTCATAAAAAGCTACTTGCAACACTTTATTTTAGGAAAGCAGATGTTAATTTTTTTCACATACCATTTTATGACCAAGTACATGTGTAACATTGGAAAGCATCCAGAGCGCCTCTATTATTTGCTAAATGACTGTTAGTTGAGGCATATTATTCTCGGCATAACCAAGGTATAGGTTATATCAATAAAATAAACATCTGTGATTTTAGCAGGAGAGGCCAAAAAAAAAAAAAAAAGAAAAAATTTTAAGAGTTCCTATAAAAGTGGGGAAAGCTTTTGCGTAGGGAGAACACACCTGCAAAGGAGTAAATTGGCTATTTACACTACACAGCCACGCCGAAACCAGGCTCTCCGCTGTGCCGTGAAATGGGGGTCGCGAGAAAAACGCGATCCTGGCTGTAGCTTTCTGCACGACGTGCTAACAGATCCCGGGCACCGGCTTAAAAGCCCTGGGATGTTTTCTAGGCGCTCTCTCTCTCTCCTGAACAGCAGAGCGTTTAGCACTCAGGAATGTATTAGGCACAGTTTCCCCCTGTCAATGTTTAAGAATTCCCAGAGACTTCCAAGGGCTGCTTTTTTTTCCCGTCTCCGCAGCAAAATATCTGCGAGAGATGTTCGTGTTTGCGAGGAGTTTTACGAGGGGCTTGAGTACGTAAGAGGAGCGAGGCATCACGCATCGGCATAGTAATTAACCGTATGCAATATTTATCGCCCTGTGATGTTTGTTATGAGGCAGGCGAGCGCGCTCGATTGAGGTTTGACAAATAGGAGCGTTATTGATCAAATATAATGAATAAATATGCGTATGTATTATTTATCTGTGCACACATGTATACACGACAGGCAGGAGCGCCTCACGACTGAGGATGAGGAGAGCTGTCTGCAATCCGGGGACAGCAGCCACCGCTCCTGCCTCTCCCCCAGCCCTGCCCCTGTGCCAAGGGGCTGCAGGGGAGGGAGGGTGATTTTTTTTGTTGTTTGCTTTTTGTTTTTTAACACAAAATGCTGCAAATATGAAAAAAAAAATAGGTCACAAATAAAATTGGTCTCAGCATGGAGCATAATTGTAACAAAATGATGCTCAGTAAAAACCGAGGAGCTCGCTGGCTGGGGCAGCCTCGTCGCGAACCATCTGGTGCGTATTAAAAGCGGTGCTGTAAATATTGCGGAAAACTAATGCCTTATCGGCTCCCTCCTATAGGCGCGGGGGCCCGCGAGCTTTCCATATGTTGGGATATGTCGATGGCGTGGCACGCGGAGGGAGAGGTGCCGCCTCGGCCAGGAGCTCCTCGGGCACAGTTCCGCACAGTCCTGGTGGAAGTTTGTCCCGACCAGAGAGGGGGGAAGGAGGGAGGGGAGGGAGAGGGAAGGCCCCTCTCCCCGTCCCGCTCGCTCTGACGACGATAGGGTATGCAACTGCTGACGTCACTTCACATCAGGGCCGAGGAGCAAACGTGACCCAGGCAGGAGCTCATCTGTTTCTCATCACTTGGGAAGTTTCTCTCGCTCCCCTCCTTCCCCTTCCCTTTCTCCTTATTTTTTTTTCCTTTTTTCTTCTTTTTTTTCCACGTAAATAAGCCGGGGCAGGCCCCATCCCCCTCCCCAGCCGCCCCCCGCCCGGGTTCCCCGCAGGGAAGGGATGGGAGCTCCGGGTGCAGTCCCAGCCGGTGTGTCCCCCCCTCTCCCGTCACCGAGTTCCCCCCGTCCCGTCCCACTCCTCTCCCTATTCCCATGCCATTGTTCGCACTCGCAAGCCAACTTTGGCTGCCGATTCAAAGCCCGGCGGTCCCCGGGCTCCTGCATTGTACTGAGGGTCACTTACTCTTTTCTCGGAGTTGGGCTCTGCTCCTTAATCTCTCCTCTTCTCTGCTCCTCATGAGCTGACGCCTTCTCCCCACGCAGCCGGAGCTGCCACAGTGGCTCCTCTTGATAAACCTGCTGCTAATGACGGCCCAGTGCGACCAGCACAGGAATAAAAACTCTCTCGCTCTCTGCTCTTCCCCCCTCTCCTTTTTTTTTTTTTTTTAATACCTCCAGGCTGCATTGCCCCCGACTGCTGCCTTCTTTAATTATGGCAGCTATATTTCTTCCCTGGGAAGTCATTCGTGGGGATTTTTTAGGTGGAAAGGCGTTTCAGTAGAGTTATTTTTGAGCAGGGACCAGTGCCCTAAATCCAGAGGCTTTGAGTGAAGTGCAGATTGAGACATATCGGGTTCCCTATAAAAGGATCATTTCTTGTGGGAGGTTGGACACGAAGTTTGGACTCGTGACTTGCATTCCTGAGAGACATGCATATTTTAAAACAACAAAGCAGGCTCGGAAGAAGGCTTAGAGAAGGGGAGAGGGAGGGGACAAAAAAAAAAGAAAAAACTTGGAAAGAAGTTACTAAGTGACAAACATCTGTCAACATCGACCAATTTGTATGGCTCTCTGGGAAAAAAAAAGAAAAAAAAGTACCTGACTAGTTTTATTTATCACCTCAGGGAGCCTCAGCTACTTTGATGGAAGTTTGTGTGGGTCTACAGCCACTCAGAAAAGCCATTTGGCTCAAAACTGCGAGTTTAAAGCGCTTTTCTGGCCTGTGAATTTAAGTCCCAAATCCTTCTTTACCGGCTCTTTGCGTGGAGCAGGTTCAGCGCTTTAAAGGATCTCTCACCCACCCAAAAAATAACCCCGGGTGGGGTGAAAGACAAAAGGACAACAAGCAGGGGGACTGGTGTGTCTGTTGAAGAGAGCCACCGGCACACCCGATCCCGCAGCGCAAATAACGTCTCTGGAAAAAGTGAAGAATTGTGGTGAAAAAGGGCTCGCTGTGAGCCCTGGGGGGCGTAGGGATGCTGGGGACCCTGGGCAGCGCCTCTCATTTCCACCTCCAGAGGGGAAAGGGGGACAAAAATATATTAAAAAAATAAAAGTAAGCTGGCGGGGGTGTGTGGGGGGGGAACGGCGGGCAGAGGTGCGGGCAGCCGGGGCGCGGGGGTCGGGGCTGCTGGCGGGGGTCTGCAGACAAAAGGAGAAGGCCCAGTGGTGATCTGGATATCTCTGTTAGTTGCCAGTGCGGGTCCATGGGTTGCCGGGGAAGGCTGCTCAGCCCTGGCTGAGCGGGATGCAGCCCGGACTGCCTCCCGGCACACAAGCGCACACGCGTGAGCGCGGGGTCTCTGACACACGCACACACACATCTCACTCCTCCCAGGGATCGATCGTGATCCCACGCTTCGGCCGGTGCTTTATTTATTCGGCCGGGCAATGATACAACCAAGCCTTAAACGTTATATACAGCAAATGTCTTCCTAAATCAACACAATAGGATAGCTTACAGCCACCAGCCCGCTGCTCCTCCAAGGAGCCTCCCCCCCGCACTTCGCACTTCCCCATCCTTTCTCCCTTTCCCTTTTTTTTTTTTTTTTTTTTTTAAACAACTGGGGATGTTTTATACCCTGTAGTTTTGGATTTGATCCATTGCTTTAAGCTTGATGGAGGGTTCTGCAGACAAGGAGATGTATATACACTATTATACAGCCATCATTGAGATTACTAACAGTGAGTCTCTTGTCAGCCAGACGGTCCTGCTTTGAAACACTACTCACATTATCCTGATTTTTCAAAATTGAGGGTAAGGGAAGGGAGGGGAGATACAATTTCCCACTGTCCCTTTTGTTAATGGTTTTCTTTCCTCGCAATTACATTTACAACCCGATCGGGCCCGTTTCACGTCGTGTCTTTGTATTTCTAGTGGAAGCCACGTGGGGGTGGGAGAAGAGCTCCTGACATCCCTCCTCAAGCCTTCATCCGAATGCGGCTACCACCACCCTCCGCACACAAGCCCTCGCACCCCAGTGACTACCAAAATCGGGCCGGCGAGGGCAACCTGCTCCCCCCCCACTCCCTACAGCCCCGAAAGTGTCAGGCGAGGGGTCTCCGACCCTTCCCGACAGCTGGATAATGTAATTTTATTTTTCAGGTGGCTGCACCTTGCGCCTTGCAGCCGTGCGAAAATGTCCGGCGGGGATGCCTCCACTTAAAAAAGAAAGGGGTGGGGGGAGGAACCCCAAAATACTGTCAGACAGGCCTTGGGAGGAAGGGAGAGGGAGGGAGAGAGGGGCAGGAGCTGTGATAAAGGAGTCACCTTGGGCAGTGGTCGCCTTTCCCACGTCTGCAGCTTCAGCCTTATTCCCCGGCTGTTCTGCGCTGAAGGTGAATGGAGGGGAGAAGGGGTAGGTGCAGAAATATTTAAGGGAGCGCTTAAACCCAGAGTCTTCAATGAATGAAGAAGGAGGGAAGGGGGGGTGGGGGAAAAAAAGTTGGAAAATGGATTCGCTGACAAGTAAGGATAATAAATGAGAGGCGCTTTCAGATAGATATCTCAGACGTGAAATTGCACCCAGCTGGTTGTGTAAGCAAACAAATAGTTCCATGTTAGGGACTCTCGACTTGTGGCTTGATGAATAGAACACGACAGAGGTAAATGGCTCTTTAACTCATTTAGGAATAAAACTCTTTGGCTTCCTAAGTAAAAGACCTGATGACGCCATGGATCCTGAGCAAGCACTTTAACAAGAGTTTTATTAGTTTCCACTTGTGCTCTCAGATCTTCCCCCTCCCTCACATCCTCTACTTTTTCCCCTCTTTTTCTTTTCCCTTTTTTTTTAACCTTTTTAATTTATCTTCCCCCTTCCTTCCTTCTCTCTTTTTTAAAAATTATTTTCCCCTCGAAAACACATTCTGGTAGGAGGGATCCCCCACCTCACCAGCGCAGGTTTGCAAGGTACCCGGGCAAGTGGGGCCGTGGGTCTGCCCATGGCAGCCGAGAGTTGTGGCTTGTGAAATGTGTTTATTTGTCATTTACACTGCGCTCCGGAACGTCTGTGGAACACTCATAGCCAGCCGCTCCGACCCACTGGGGATTAAAAACGGGAGGGTGTCTGAAAAAACAAAAAAAATCTCACGTTAAAGTCGGTGACTGTGAAGTCGATTAGAAAGGGAACCTTTTAAAACAAATATATAGGCATGTTTCGTGGAAGTCACGCCGTTTCTGAAATTAGCCCCAAGATGTAAAGAAACGGGAAGGAAAGTGGGGAAGGGCGAGGGGACATATTCCTGCCTCTCCCAGTAAAGCAGAGAGCAGGCAGATAAAGATACGTGTCCAAAAAAAAAAAAAAAAAAGAAAAGGTAAGAACCCCTCAAACTCGCTCTTTCAAGACTTAAAAACTAACCCTTTGCACAGTCTAAATGCCCCATGAAACCGGAGGAAGGACGTCGTCAGTGTCTGTAACAGCCGCGCACATGCAGACATCGCCTGTGAACGGCTCCGCACCCTACACTGCTGGAGGGGCGATCGCAGCAAGCCCTGACTCCCCCACCCCACCTTCCGTCCCTCTGTCCGTCCGCCGGAGGGTCCGTCCCGGCCAGCCGTGGCCACCGTCCCTGCATGCGCTGCCTGAGCTGCCTGCGCATCCCTCAGCAGCGGGTCAGGTCAGTTGGGAAGGGTACGCCTGGCTGCCATACCCCATAGGTAATTTAAAAATAAAATAAAACGATAAAATAAAAAAACCCTGTAAGGTCTACTAAGCCCTTCCCGACAGATAAAATACATTTCTCTCTTTGTGTGGGGAGCCAAACAGTTTCCCGGCCCTGAAGCAACGCAGAATTCACTTTTTTTTTGGTGACTTCTGCTGCCGCTTGCAGTTACCCCGGGAAAGAGCTTTCCACGCGAGACCCTCCACGCACCTCTCAGGGAAACAGCCTTTTGCATCCTGACTCTCCACATTCAGCGGTGGCGGTGGGAGAGGCCACTCGCGATGGAGTCCAATTCCCACGCCCCCCCAATTCCACCCAGTTTCGAGGGGTCCGGGGAAAGTCGGGGGTTACCATTTCTCCTCCACCCCTGGAGTGGGGTCATCGCCCTCTCCCCCGGAGGTGAAGGGGGTGGATGGAGGTCGAGCATCCCAAACTGTGCCCCACACCGAGGGGAGGTGGAGTGATGCCAAGAAGCCCCTGGAAAGGGGCAGCCGCAGTCCCTTCCCCTCGCCGGGCAGCCGGAGGAGGTGGGGGGGACACACACGACCTCAGCCCCGGCGCTGCCCCTGCCACCGCGGCACCCTCCCTCCCCGCCTCAGTTGGGGTTCAACCTACCACTTAGCAGCATTTCCAAATATTTATTCGATTGAATATATAGAAAAGGCCTAATTGGGCGGTGGGAGGAGGCAAGCTAGTTAGCGAGGAGCTAAGAGGTGGGGGGGCCCTTTGTACCCGCCGTGCCCTGAGCGGGTCCGCTGCTCGGGGCAGGGGTGGGAGGGTCGCCACCCCCCCCAATCCCACTCCCCCTTCCCCCCCTCGCCCCCTTGAAGCGCTGCCGCAGCGGTTGGTAAGTGCGGAGGGGCCGCGGAGCGCTGCGCAGCAGGGAAGGGTGGAGGGATGGAGGAGGGCGGCCCTGCCGAGCACCCCCTGCGGAGCCTGGGAGGCCGCGGAGCCCCCGGGGCAGCGCCCGGGCCCCCGGCGACAACAAGGCAACGTAGCTGGAGTTGGTTTTAAAGCAGTATATTGTAGGTTACGAACAAGTCAGCAGAAACTTGCAGAGGGACCCCGGCCCTTCTTCACATTCACATATTATTTTTTTTTCCTTTTTTTTCCTCTCTCTCTTTTTTTTTTTTCCAGCAAATAGCGCTGGGTGACGCGATCATACAATATTTTTAGCCGCCGTATGAATTCCCGAGAGGCTGGAGCGTGGGCAAAGGAAAACATCCACCAAGACAACGCAGGCTGGGTAGTTAACACTTCAGAACACGGTACCGTCTTATAAGCAAAGTTTAATAAGGGATTGAAACACTTCTTTCTAGGCACATACATGGAAATAAGTGCATCTCGTACACCTTCTCTACACCTGCAAGTTTCTTGGCAATCCGTGGGTTATTATTATTCATAAATATGAAAATTAATTGAAAAATACGTTTCTGACCTACGAAAAAGTTTATCTGTTTTCATCAGTGGGATAACACTGTAATGAATATATTTACATCTCATTGGAAGAAACTGAGACCTGTCTTTCTCTTCCGATATCCCCATTTGTTTGGTTTATTTTTTTGTTGTGTTTTTTTTTCTGTTTTATTGGGGGTTTTTTTGTTGTTTTGTGTCTTTTTTGTTGTTGTTTTTTGTTTTTGTTTGTTTGTTTCGGTTTTTTGGGTTTTTTTTTTTTTTTCTGCTTTTAACTGATAATCCAGCTGGGTCCCCAGTAACCGATCCCACCCAAAAGCAAATGCTGAAGAGCAGCTTTCAGCACCTTCAGGGGCTGAGCATCCCCCCTCGCTCCCCACTGGCATCCCGGAGGGGCTGCTGGACCACCTCTGCCTGGAGAAGGTGACCAGGGCCTGGAACAAAGCTGTTGCCCGTGCAACATCCATGCGAGTGAGAAAAGGGAGGCTGTCCGTCTGTCTGTCTGTCTAATTCCCGTCCTCGTGTGCCCAGGGTCTGAAATCGTCCATTCCCCCCACACAGCACCCATGAATACAGGCCGCTTCTCCATCCTGAAACGGGCTCTACCCCCATAGAGGATCTGCCCGCAATGTTGATTATCCAGCTATAAGTACCTACTGTATAGAGCCGCTCTCGCCTCGGATCTGCTGCGCCTAGAATATTAAAAACCCCAAGCGGTTGGATTGAAGGATCTTGTTAATGCAAAAAAAAAAAAAAAAGAGAGAGAGGGGGAGAGAGAGAGGGAGAGAAGGAGAGTATGGAGGACAGCAAATTAAAAGGAAAACATTGCCCATGACTCCACAAACTGAAAAGCCTGCCTCATCCGGGCTTGTTTGGAGGGCACGGGAGCTGTCTGCGTGAGGGGGGGGAATGTTATTTTTAAAGATCCAGCTTTATTAATACGTTAAGAAAGAGC
The DNA here is from genome assembly GCF_013368605.1 of Nyctibius grandis. Lineage (NCBI taxonomy): Eukaryota > Metazoa > Chordata > Aves > Nyctibiiformes > Nyctibiidae > Nyctibius > Nyctibius grandis. The sequence continues at coordinate 79,208,993 of NC_090695.1, forward strand.
TCCCTTGGTAGTATGTGTTCTTACAGCTCTGTCTCAGATCCTATAAAACATTAATGCACTGAAAGCTGTTACAGAGATCTGCACCACCAGCTAGAAGCATTGTGAAGCCTTTACCTTCAAAGGAGCTCCATTACAGAAACGATTTTAAATTTTCTTTGCGAAAAAAAGGACAAGCTGAAAGGCAGCAGGGCTTTTGGCACAGAGCTCGGGCCCCTGCGGTGGGCCGCCATGGTGTGGGGGCCCACGGCCCGTGTTTTATGCGTGGCTGTGGCACACAAGCACACACGAAAGGTGCCGGCTCACCACCCAACGAGCAAGCATCCAGTTGGATTTCTATATTAATGGGTTGGGAATACCCTCTATGCACAGTGACTGGAGTCTGGAGAAACAGCGAGAGGGGTGTTTCATCTGACAGCGAGCACAAGGCGTGCATGCTGGAGCACACACCAGGGTCTGCGAATCCTTGGGGTGTAAAAGAAGAGAAAAAGAAGCAAAAAAACCCCCACCCTAAGCCCCTAAAAGCAGGAAGCCACCATGCCTGCAACAAGCAGGAGTCATGGAGACAGCATGCCTCTCGCTGCACGCACAGCGATGGTGGCATACGGTGACTTCAATCCATGCCCACGGTGTCTAAGAGCAAGCAGCAAGGTGTGAACCAAGCAGAAACTCCAGCCGATGGGGAAAAGTGTTTCAAAAAAAGGGGTAGGCCAGGGTGAAGGGCCCATCAGCCTTGGTGGAGAGCCTGCCTTGTGGTCCCAGCGAGGTGAGGTCACCTACGGCATCACGCCATGCATCCCGCTCCCTCTTCCTAGGCCTTGACAGCTCAGCCCTAAACTTACACGGTCAAGTCAGTTTTGGAACACCATGTGGTTTACACAGCTTCGTTACCCCTCACAAATATTTTTAAAGTTCTCCCTTTTAACACCAGTACAGGAGTTAAAAAATCCAGGGAGCTATTTTTTTTTGTTGTTTTATTTCTTTGTTGTAGGTTTGTTTTTTTTTTTGGTGAACTGTTGGCATGTTTCAAGCAACAAGACTCATGGGTTGTGGGGTGATAGGTTGGGTTTTTTTGCTAAATTCTTTTATTTTTGTTTAAATTCTCACTTCAATTTTAATTCTTGAAGAACAGCTTCGACAACATATATCGCACTCATTATAAGAAGCAAAGGGTTATATCAAAAATTATTAGTATAGAATCACAGGAAACCTGGTTTGGAACCAGAAAAAAATACAAAACAGATATAGATACATAGACACAGGACAATTTTTTTTTATAATTATTTGGAAAATGTTATTTTCCCCTAATTCTCGTTCCTTTTTTTTTTTCCTTTATGCGCATACGATGTTTTAAGTTTTACAAAAAATGAAAATAAAGACTAATATTTTACAAAATGAGTAACAATGCTCGTGGTAAGTGTTTGCGCGTGGAATCTTTTTGTTTGTTTGTTTGTTTGTTTGCTTGGTTTTGTTTTTTTTTTTCTTTCTACACAAGGTTCAGTTCAGTTTCAACGCGTTTTGTTTTTGTTACTGTACAGCATATATCAACAACAGTCCACAATAAATCCTGGAAGATCCAGTATCCCCTTCAGGTTTGATTAATATCCCCTCAATACTCATATTTTTTTTGTGTTTTTTAATTTTTTTTTATTTTTTTTTTGCTTTTTTGTCTCTTTTATTATTATTATTATTTTCTTGTCCTCCTCTCCGGAAAAAAAAAAACAAAAACAGAAAAGGCCAAAAAAACCGCGAACCGCCACAACCTCCACGGACGCGAGGTCCGTCCTTCTCCCCACCACACCACGGCCACACCTCTGCTCCTCCTCGGCCCTTTCTTTTGTTCAGTGTCCGCCTCCCGGGCTCCCCCCTCCCGCACCCCGACTGCCCCTCGGTGCGATCGCTCCCGCCTCCGCCGCTCCGCCGCCTCTCCGCCGGGGGTGCGGGTCGGGCTCTAGGAGCACTGGATGGACATGTAAGGCCAGTTGAAGCTGCTCCCCGACAGTAGCATATCCCTGATGAGGGTCTCGATGGGGGTTTTACCTACCAAGCGGACGAAGAAGAGCTGCTCGATGACGGAGGACGAGACGGTGCGGAGGGAGGGCAGCCGCAGAAGCAGCTTCCCGAAGCGGCTGGGTTGGTTGGGGTACTGGCTCCGCACGTACTCCTCCAGCGCGCACTGGGACTTCTCCTGCAGGCTCTCGATGTGGGCAGCATCCGACAGGCCGCAGGCGTCTGCCCGCCGCACCGCGCCCGCGGAGGCAGCCGCGGAACGGCGGCGGCGGGGGAGAGAGGAGGAGGAGGAGGAGGAGGAAAGAAGAGGAGGAGATGGTTAGTGGCGGGAAAGCGCACGGGGAAACGCCGCCGGGATGGGGGGGCACCCCCAAAGGTGCACCCCCCCATCCCACCGCATCCCACCCCCCCCCATCCCATGCCACCCCACCCTATCCCATGTCATCCCGCACCGCCCCACCGCACCGCCGAATAAATAACGCGGCCTGTCCGCGCCTCGCCGCCCCCGTGGGTATCTCTCACGGGGATGATGCGCTGGGGTGCTCACACCCCCCTCGGCGTCCCCATCACCCCCCCTCCATCCCCGGCCACTCTGCGCCGGCGAGCGCGGTTCCGGCCCCAGGGAGGCCTTCACCGGGCTGCTGGGAAGCGGGACCAGCCCCCGTTAAATAACACCGAGGAGGAGGAGAAAAAGGGAGGTATTGGGGAAAATAATAATAATAAAAAAGGATAAAAAGCGGAGGCGCGCACGGGCAGAGGGAGGCAGGGGGAGTTTGTTGACATGGCTGCACATCAGAGGGAGACAGCGGCTGGGACCTGCAGCGGCTGGCAGGGAGCCGGCCGGGGGGTGCCGGGGAGAAAGGGGGGTTCCCTCTGTCCCTGCCCCGCCACCAGCGATGGCAAAGTGGCCACTTCTTGGAGGGTTGTGCGAGAAATGCGGCGGAAAACGGCGGGGTTAGTGCGGGCTTGCGGTGAGCCGGCGTCTGCAGCTCTCAGACACAAAGCTGGGGACGGCTGCAGCGGGTGAGCCTTGCCTAAATGTGGCCTGAGGGACCCCCCCCCATAGGTCCCTATGGCACGTATGCGGCCAGAAACATACCCCTGGCACCTTGCAGAACGATACAACCTGGGCAAACGCATACAAACCCGAGAGCAGAAACCCTTCGCATCCACGCATCTGTACCTATACACCTTATTCGGTGTGTATGCGCGAGCGTAATACAGGCAGAAATGTATAGATGCGTTCACACACGCGTGCACACCCTATCCCTGTGAACACATCACCCAAAACAGGCGATAATTGTGCACCGGCCGCTTGTTGAGGGACTTGTGGAGGGAACGACAGCGGTGGAAAAGTGGTGGGTATGCCCGGATGGTGGAAACCATCCACATTGTTTCGGAGATTAATAATAAATATTTTAAAAAGGAAAACATCAGGATCAGAGGGAGGCAGTCAGCTGGCAGTGCGGTTTAACACAGATCAAAGCCAGACTTTGCTAATATACAGATCTGTATATGAATTAATGCATGTTAATGGTCCCCAAAAGGACATTACAAAATTGTGAATGTAGAATTATGACCCTGGAAAGACACAACAAATTATTCAAAGCCGAAAAAAAAAAATTCTGTCGTAACTGCATTTTTGAAGTTTGAGTCTTCCCATATCAAGAACTGGCTTTACAAAGATTTCTGAACACCTTCATCTACAATACCATGGCCTCGAGCAAAAATACAAATAGAACAAGCCATAATTCAGGAACTTCTGAGGAGGAGAACCTTTGACCCGAGCTGCGGACTTGGCATCCCTCAGATATACAATTATCTGAGCCAGGCTGCCCTGCTAATCCACACCGTACCTTTAATGCAACGATATTTTGTAACATCTAAAGCACCAGGCTGCAACATACATACCTATCAAAAGCTCGGGCCTGTTCTTATTTGCGATATATACCAAAACCACGGGCCTGTTCATACGCTGATTGCCACAAATCACACTCCATATTTACATATATCTCGCTTTTTTTACATGCATTATCTGCCCATTATGCATTAGGATCCTATTCAACTTCCAAACAATGCAATATGAAAGGGTCTTACTGACACCCTAGCAGGGCTTTTTTTCTTTATGCCCCATATGTCGTTCCCTTCAGGTTAGTGAAATATTTATCAGATATTTATGATAAGTGCACCTATAACTGCAAGGTCACCGGACAATGTGGACAGGGAAGTTGCTTGCTAGAAGGGTGGCAGCCTAGGGAGGAGGGAAGGGCAGGGGGGGTTAGAAAAATACTCCTTGGGTTTTGTCTTCGACCTCCCAACACTCAGGATTTTCTCATGCCGGTAATATCTATTGAGGTTTAATTATTTTAAATGGTCTGGCATACGCCTTGACTCGGGTTTTATTCCACATCCTTAAAGGTGGCGGGCAGGAAGGCTTAACTCTCCCCTCAGAACGGGATTAAAAAATAATAATAATTAAAGGATGCACGGCTCGATTAGATTATAGAGTCCAGAGAGGTGCAATCCGTGGGAGAAATAATGCAATCCGTGTTTACTGGAGGTGAATTATTATTCCTTCTCAGAAAGTGGGCTAATGTGAAAATCCTATGTGTGCCTCACTTTTTTATATGGCAGTGTGTCAATAAGGGAAAGCTCTATATTTCTTCCTGCAGTCTATGGAAAAGAAATTATGTAAATAAATAACCATTACTGTTCAGCACACTCCAGCCTTCCCCTTTGTAGTGGCGGGAACGTATTTCATGTTACGCGTTCAGAAGAGTTTAGTGTTCAGAAAATATAGATGTAATCAGCTGGCATCTAACTAGAAATCAAAGTTCTTATTGCGCTGCAAATAGATTTATTGGATTTATGTTATCTGGCATGGTCCCTTCCTGGAAACGTTTATTTATGACGAGGAAAAGGTAGCTGCAGGAATTAATAACTCTAAAGTTTGGGGGAAGAAAAAAAAAAAGGAAGAAAAAAAAAAAGGAGGCAAGAAAGGAGCAGGTTTTGGGTCACGACCCAGTCGTTGGATGCTGTCCAGAATTTTACGGATTAAATGCATGCTATCCGGAGCCCCAAAGTAAAAACCACAAGAGGAGAAACCCATGCCAGCTTTAAATACTTAGTCCTTAGCAAGGGACTTAGGACAATATGCTTAAAAATGTCTTTTCCATCAGTCAAAGTTTGTTTAAAAGTTGGATGACTTTGAGAAAGGCTTCCCATGAATTCCCCTCTGGCTAAGCAATCAAAACAAGTTTAGTGAAAAGTGGAAATGTGTGGATGGGGGTAAGGGGTAGATTACTCTTGACAGCTGTATTTCCATATTCTGAGATGCCCCGTGCGATCCTGCTCCAAAATAATATTATTGCTCCTTTCCTGAACCCCATTCATGCTCTGCTCCGTTGTGGGAAGGGTCTTCTCCCCTCGCAAGCATTCAGTTATGACATTTGTTCCTAATATGTGTAAATGAAGGGCTCCTCTAAAGCCACTAACCGTGTTTCTAGGCAAGGCCGATCGTTTGGGGAAGGTAAAGGGGGGAGAAGAGAGGGGAGGGAAGAAAAGAAAGAGAGATTTAAAAAAAAAATACCCCCCCCCCCCCCCAATATGTCCCCATACGGGGCAATCGCCTTCCTGGGGCCTGTGGCAAGGCAGAAGGGCCGAGGCAGAGGCCAGCCTCGCTCTGCTTGGAAAGGAGCTCTCAAAGTTGGGTCTGGCAAAATAATAATAATAGCAATAATAATTTTTAAAAAGCTGGTTTCTCTCCGAATGTCCCTGTGTGTGGATGAGCACTCTGAAATGGATGGGAAGGGGAAGCCTGCCAGTCTGCAGGCCGGCTGCGGGGTTAAACCAGCCTGACAAATGCCGTCAGGTCTCTTTGTCACTTGTGAAAAACATGTTTCCATCAAGAAGACTTATTAAGATAAAGCACATTAAAATGTCGAGCTGGCTATTCAGTAAATCTTCCGTTTGTTTTAAGATCTGCGCTTTATCCTTTGCAAAGAAATATTCCCTCCAACGCTGCGAGACTGCATTTGCACTGGAAGTAAAAGGGGGCAGTCACAGTACATGTCTCCGACCACCCTGCATACAAATTAGATACTCCTGTCTAAATAAATTATCTGATGTTCAAATCGATATTAATACTGCATTTGCTACGTTACAATATTGTGCAAATTTGGGAGTCATTTTAATACAATGTAAATACTATTTTTCATGCATGAAAGGCAACAAATATTGATGGATTATGAAGTGCTTACTGTTAAACAAGGCCTTTGAACGATTTGCCATCTTTGTTCAGGAATGCTTTTAATTTTGCCTCGGCCTAGTTTTAAGCCAGATTTATCGGAGCTGTTTAGTTATTGCTAACCGGGAGGACCGGTTTGGAAAAGGGGGGAGAAACTGGGACAAGAGAGGAGCAAGGGGACAGGGAAAAGGGGGGTGGGGGAAAAAAAAAAGGAAAAACAAACAAGCAGAAAAAGTGGCAATTAGCCCCATCGTGGCGATAATTGGAATAATAATTTAAAAATGACACTGCCAGGCCTCTTATCTTGCCGTGTTTCCATTTCCTATATTTCCTCCACATCGTTCGCCTTTGATGTTTATAAATTTCTCCCTCGCAGGTTACAATAATAGAAGACGTATTATATTCTTATAGGCTACGACCAGAGCACTTCAAAGGCGATGCTAATGCACTTTCCCGCTAGTTAATTCGAACCATCTATCACAGGGAAAAATTGTTAACATGCATGTTTCCACCGCCTCCACTTAATGTGATTTTTTTTTAGTTTTTTTTTTTTTTTTTGAAGGGTGGGGGATTAAAATGCAAACATCAGTGGGGCTGAGAGGGAGGTCAATCCCTGAGTCGGGGCGTACCCCCTCGGGCGCTTCGCTACCTCGGCCTTCCGCTTCTTTTCTTAAAAAATAAATTCATTTTTTCCCCCTGATTTTTTCGCAGGTTTTTGTTTTTGTTTTTTTTTGCACTGCTGTCCCCCCTCCCCCGCCCGCCCGCCCTCCTCACCTGAAGTGAAGAGGACGATGGCTTTCAGGCAGCTGTACTCGGCCGAATCGACGTGCAGCGCCTTCAGCTTTTCCACCTGCTCCTGGAAGATGCGGATGTGGTCCATGAAGGCGACGACGCGGTCGGCCGACATGGGGGAGGCGTGGAGGCCGGCGGCGGCCAGGAGCGGGGCCACATGGAGGGGCATGGAGCACTGGGCGGCGTTGAGGACGAAAAGCTCGCTCCAGGTGAGCCGCAGCAAGGCCACCTGGTCGGTGATCTGCAGGTCGGGGAAGAAGGGGATGTTGCGGGCCCACTCGACGGCGCTGAAGAGCAGGCGGGCGGCCAGCTCGCAGATGTTCTCGATGCCCATGATGTTGTTGGGTTGCATGCACTGGCTGCCGTAGCGGGAGGTGGGGTAGGGCTCGGCCCGCAGCAGCAGGGAGATGTATCCCGAAAGATAGCAGTGGCCGTTCAGGGGGTCGCCGTTGGTCAGGGCGTACTGGCCAGGGTTGGGCTGGGTGGGCGGCATCCTTCCTCGCTGAACCGCTGACAAAAAGAAGGAGAGAAGGAGAGGAAATGTGCATCCAGGAGGCTCGCAGGCATCGCCCCGGCGGCGCTGCCAGCCAGCCGGAGACAATGCCGGGCTTCTTCGCCCCCCCGCTCCCCACTCGCCCCCGGCACACGCACAGGCACGGACAGACAGAGGCATGCGGAGCCGGGCAGCTGCGGCCGACCTGCATCACCCCCCCTCGGCCCCGGCCCCGGCCCCGGCCCGGCCCCGACCCCTGCTCAAGCAGCCCCCAGCCCAGCGGCAGCCAAGCAGGTCCCCCCCCACCCCGCCCCCAATGCAGACAAGCTACACAAAATAAACACAGATTAAAAAGAAAGAAAGACAAAAAAAAAAAAAAAGCCAAGGCAAACAAGACAAATCCGCACGCCACCCCCAGGCCCCCCTCCCTTCTCGCAACAAAAGGCAGCCCCGCACGTAAAAAAAAAAAAAATTAAAGAAATCCTTCGGGTGGTGAGAAAGTGGGGTTAAAAATCACAGCCAGCTGTTAAAAATATAGCCAAGTTCTGTTGTAGATCCCAGCCGATTGCCCGGGCAGCACTGAGATTTACAAGTGAACTGCTGTGTCGCTTTTTAAAAAATAAAATAAAATAAAACAATTCATAAAAACAAATGCGTCCGTATTCTTCAAAAATACCGCGTCGTTACCCCTCAGGCTGGAACAGGTCGCAGCCCCAAAGCTCCCCACTGCTAACTTTATTACACAGAACCAGCTTTCCATAGAGGACCCCCCCCCTCCCCCGCCCAGCAAAGTTTTCCCTGCTAAAAGGAAGAGAAAGATTAAATATTATCAAGGGAAGGGGGGAATAAAAACAAAAAGGTCCGAACTTACAATAGCCAAACATTCGTGGAAAAAAAAGGGGACGGTGTAATTAATATCTTTGGTGCGCTGTTGCCACTGCAAAAGCCTGCAGTCAGCGTTGCACAGTGAATGCACAAGCTTGCAACTGCAAAAACACTGGATTCATTAACCATCTCCACACAGAGCGTAAGCATGCCTCGAGTCCCGAAAGCTGACCAAAGTTTTTTTTTTTTTTCTTTAGTGTGTGTGTGTGTGCGTGTGCGTGTGTTTCACTCCATCAGTGCCAGCGTTTGCAGCCGCATGCCATGTAAACAAAGGTAACTTCAGGGGGAAGATACGGCTACTCAGGCTTGTTGCCTGCACACACAGACACGCACATGCACACCCGCACACGCTGGCTGGCACACACACGCACACGCACATCACTCATCTCTCCGGCGTGCCACATTTTCTAAACTTTTCTCTTTTCTTCCCCACCGAGCCCTCCTCGCCTCCCGGGCCGGACCTCTCTCCTGCTGCCCTCCAGCCCACCTCTCCCTCTTCAATCTGCTTGTAAACTTGGCAGTTATTTTTCAATTAACTGCGAGCACAATTCTAACTTCTTTTTTTTTCCCCTCCTCCTTCCTTTTCACCTCCCCCCTTTTTTTTCTTTCCCCCCCCTCTATTTCCCAGACGCCTACCAACAGCCCCTGAAGCTACCAATGAAGTCGTCATATTTGCGAGCTCTTTCAGATCTGGAGCAGCTTCATTCCTTTTCTTCTGACATATAAAATATAATTTTAAAACCAATTAAGGCAGTAGTAATCCCCGCTCCGCAAAATTGACTGTTTCGCCGATGTGACTCTAAGACATCTTTAACGACAGTCACCGGGTAAACTTTAACTGTAAACCGAGAAAATACATTTCGAGGAGAAAGGAGGGCAGGAAACCTTCCTACGCGAGAATGAGCCTGAACGCAAGGAAAACCACAGCGACTCTTAGAAAGGAGAAGGGAAAAAAAATAAATAGCAGAGCAGTTGGAAACGGTGAGGAGCCTGCTGCCAGATGCAGGCTGCGAATTCTGCTAACATGAGGAGGACCGGTAAATAGGTTATAAATGGCGATTTGTATGCAGGCTTTAAGGAGAGGGTGGAGTTTGATGAAGAAATAAAATGAGCAGCGTGCTAAAGAAAAAAAAAAAAAGAAGAGAAAGAAATGACAGAAGTACAGAAACCCGGTTCAGTCACAAACTTTCCTTTGAACGCATGGAGTGAAAACAAGGCCAAATCTCGCACAGAAGCACGCTCCGGGGCACTGGGAAGCACAGGGCAGCGGAGATACAGTAGCACATTTCCCCCTCTTTTTTTTCTCCCCCCCCTCCTTTCCTCTTTTTTCGTCCCCTTTCCTCTTTTTCACCCCCTTTACTCTTTTCTTCCCTACTTACACGTCTTTCATCTTTCTTTCGGGAAAAATGAGGCCGGGAAATGGATCTACCGGGAAGTGTTGCGGGTTTAAAAAGAAATGATGGGGCGGAAAGGGGGGGTGGGTAGTGGTGGTGGTGGGAAGAAAGCTGAATGGAAGCACATCTCGTACGGGAGAGAGATGTATCTCCCCCCACCAACCCCCCCGGTCTCATGCCAACAATAGACAAAACCACATCCAAACACACGCACACACGCGGGAGCGGAGATAGCGGCTAAATGATAAATATTTAGCGAGCGATCGTAATAATAATAATAATAATAATAATAATAATAATAATATTAATAAATTCTCGGCACTATGAGAGCGGGGAAGGGGAGAGCGCGGCGGTGCCGGAGAAGGGGGTGGGGGAGGAGCGGGAGGGGGGTAGGAGGCACACACCGAAAAGCAAAAGAAAACACCACCAACCACCACCAACAATAACAACAAAACCTGGCGCAAAGCTGCCAGATGGAGTGCAGGCAGAGGGAGAGATTGACATGTGCGCGGAAATACAGAGACACCTAGATCGCCACGGAGAGCCGTAAATTAAATATATATATATATATATATGCACGCCGCGCGTGTGCGCGCGTGTATATATATGTATATGCACATAGGTGCGCGTGTGTGCGCGTATGCACAGGCAGAGACAGACGGACGGGAGAGCCCTGGCACACGCACGCCTTGCGGGGAGCCGCGGGAGAGGGAGCGATAGCATAGTAGGGAAGAAATATTCACCTTCCCGCCTCATGCCCACTTTGAGGCACTTCTTGAGGCGGCAGTACTGGCACTGGTTGCGGTGGTGCTGGTCGATGGGACAGTTCCTGTTGGCGCGGCATGTGTAAGTTAAGTTCCTGCGGACGCTCCTCTTGAAGAAACTTTTGCAGCCCTCGCAGGTGAACTGGCCGTAGTGCTTGCCGCTGGACTTGTCCCCGCACACCACGCACTCGATGTGCTGCTGGCTCTGCCCCGAGCCCTGCTGGCCCGCTCCCTTGTCCCCGGCCGTCCCAGGCGTGGAGGGGGGTCCCGGCTGGCTGGGGGTCTGCGGGGTGTGCGGGGCGGCCGAGCCCCCCTGTTGCTGGGGCGGCTGCTCCCGGGCCGGCTGCGCCGCGGCGGGGTTGGGGCCGCTCGGGGTGCCCCCGGCCACGTCTTCCTGCGGATCTCGCCAGCTGCTAACTACCATTGCCATATCTCGGGCCCAAAAAAGTGCTGGGGAGCGGCGCGGCTCGCTGCGGGCTGCCGGGGAGAGAGGCGGGGGGCGGGGGGGAGGCGGCGGGCCGGGCGCGGGGGGCGAGCGGGGAGCGCGGGGAGCCTGCCTGCCGCCTGCCTCCGCCCCGGCTGCCGCCGCTGCCCTGCTGCCGCCGCTGCTGCCGCCTGCACCCGCTCCTGCCGTTTTCTTTATTTTATTTATTTTCCGCCGCGAGCCCCCCTCCTCTCGCTCGCGCTCTCGCTAATTTTTTTTTTTTTTTAGGGAGGGGGAGGGGGCGACGGAGGATTTTCTCCCTCTCTCTGTGTTTTTTTTTTTTTTCTTCCCTCCCCCCCTTTCCTCTTCCTCCCTTCCCTTTCCCTTTCCTTCCCTTCCCTTTCCTGCGCTCCCCCCCCCCTCTTTAAAATACCCCCGCCTGGCCGCTTCCCCCCTCCGCTCCCGCTCTCCCCGGCTCTCGCCGCCTCTCCTCGCCCTCCTCTCCCCCCCCCCGCCGCCGCCGCCGCCGCCGCCACTTCAAGTTGCAAAATCAGAAACGGCAAACAAGGCTGTCGGGAGAGGCATTCAGGAGAGTAACACGCCGGACACGCACAGGCAGAGAGCAGACACGCGGGCACACGCCGGGCACACGGCTCCCCACTCGCGCACACGCACACACGCACGGGCACACGCGGTCCGGGCGCTACGGGCGCCGAGGATGTGCAGGCATAGAGGAAGCCGCCGCGCCGCCGAGGAGGAGGAGGAGGAGGAGGAGGAGAGGGAGGAGGAGGAGGAGGAGGGGAAGGAAGAGGAGGAGGAGGTCGCCGCTCGCCGCTCGCCGCCGCCGGGGCCCGGCCGCCGCTCCCGCGGAGTCTGCTCCCGCTGCCGCTGCAGCCGCCGGTGCCGGTGCGGGCTCTCGGGAAGGCGGGAGGTGGAAAGAGAAGGTCGCCGGCGATCAGGGCATGGAGGTGTCCGGGGGCCAGGTCCAGGGCAGGGCGCAGTCAGCCATGCAGGGCGGCGGAGCCGGGGAGCGCGGCGGGGGCGGGCGGGGAGCTGAGGCAGTTTGATCTCCTGTCGCGGCGGCGGCGGCGGCGGAGGAGGAGGAGGAGGAGGAGGAGGTTGCCGGTCGCTGCTCTTTCTCTCCCGAGCTGCTCTCTCTCGCTCTCTGTCTCTCTCGCTCGCTCGCGCTCTCTCTCTCCTTTTTTTTTTTTTCTTAAAAAAAAAGAGAAAAAAAGAGGAAAAAAAAATTCCCGCACAAAAAAAAAAATCGGATGTGACTAAATTCGCAGAGGAGACGAATTCACGGCGAAGTGTAAAAATAGAGAACGGGAATAATAATGACACGCGCAGGAAAAAGAGAGATCCAAAGTAGGTCGGGTAAATAAATCCTCTTCTTTTCCTCTCTCTTGCCCCTTCCTTCTTCTTCTCCTGTGAGAGCGCACGATGCCGGTTGCGAGGAAAAAAAAAAAAAAATAAAAAAAAATCGGTGGAAATCGCCCCCCAAAAGGTTCTTTTTTTTTGTTTGTTTGCCTAAAAAAAGTATTTCGGGTAAAAACACATCAGCCAGAAGCGAAGCCCTCCCCCAAAATAAAAAAATAGGCAAGAATGGTAAAAATAATAACGGTATTAAGATGTGAACGCGTTCTCTCTCTCTCTCTCCGGGCTTTTTTTTTTTTTTTTAATCCCTCCGTCTCTCTCTCTCTGCTTTCCCCCCTTTTTTCTTTCTTTCCGAGATTTTTTTTTTAAAGTTTCACCTCTCTCTTCTTCTCTTCTCCTGCAGGAATGAAGCGAAAGACACAAGGAGGAATGGTGGAAAAAAGAAGAAAAGGAAGGAGAAGAGGGAGATGAAGGGGGGAAAGGGAGAGGGGGAGGAAAAAAAAAAGCACACAACTAATAGAATATGCAAGAAAGGGGAGAGAGAGAGAGAGAAGGGGGAGAGAGGGAGAGAGAGGGAGAGAGAGAGACCCAAAAAATGAATGCGTTTAAACGGGAAGCCTAGCAGAGCAATGTTTCCGAAAGGGGGATCTGCGCGAATGTCTGTATATAGTGAACTTTGACACTACTATTGAAACTGACACGTTTCTATGGAGATCGCTGCCTTATATGGAGCTCGTGTCAAGGAGCCAAGAGAAGGGCTGCTGGCAACTGATAATCAAAGGCGACTGACTGGTCAGAGCCCTGAATTGGGGGGAGAGAAAATGGGAGGCTAAGGTTAGCCAAGCCTCCTTCACTCCATTGGTTACCCCCCCAGCGCTCCCCCCCGCCTTTTTTTTTTTTTTTTTTTTTTTCTTTCTCCGCTACCTACTGACTGGGATGGGGAAGGGAGGAGGGGGAGGGAGGGTAGAGGGAGGGAAGGAGAGAGAGGGGATTCTTCTGACAAGCACAATTTACATTGAGATCGCCCTGCGCTGCTATTTACTTTGAGACCTGATTAGTATGGGTCGTCTACGGTCTCTTCCCCCCCACAAAGCACACACATCGACAGAGGAGGATGCATTGCGATAGGCGGAAAGGGGGAATTAAAAGGGAACGGTGTGGGCTCCCCGTGAAAAGTTGTTGGTGGGGTTTTTTTGTGTGTTTTTTTTTTTTCTCCCCCCTCCACGTCTGAAAGCGGGATTTGCCCTTCCCAATGGCAAAAGGCACGCCGGGGGTTTTAATGATGGAGAAGCAAACGGAGGAGCAGGCGTGCCTGTGCGCGCACCCTTGCACATATACTTACCCCCCAACATGTTCCCATCCCACTTTGGGCTATTTTAGCAGCCGGTCCCTCACCCCTCATTCCTCACCTCATACATCCACCCTCCTCCTGCCGCCCCGCTGCGCTCCGCGCTTCCCGCGTGGGAAATCACCCCTCCCCTTTATTTTTTTTTTTTGGGGGGGGGGGAGGTGATGAGAGGCCAGAACAATCCCAACCCCCCTGCACGCGGTGCCCCCCCTCCCCCCGGGGACCCCTCCCCAAAAGCGAGTTGCTCCCCGCTGGTGGCGAGGGATGCGCGGGGGAGGCCGTGTCCCCCCTTCGCCCCTCTCCGTTCCCCTCCGCCCCAGTCCGCACATCTCCGCTCCCTTCCGCGGCCCCGGCGGCGGGCGGAGCGGGAATCGCTGGCGCCGGCTGCCATCTAGCGGGCACCGAGCCGCCGGCCCGGGGGAGCCCGGGGGGGCCGGGGGGGCCGTGCCTCTCTGAGACATTTCACACCCCCCCTTTATTTTATTTTTTTTTTCTTTTCCTTCTTTACTTTTAATAGAAAACGGCACTGGAGAGAAGAACTCCCTTCTTTGCCATTTCTGTCCCTCCTTTCTCACAAGCCTGGCCTTACCGGAAACCTCCTTCTTCTATCAGAGGTCTGAAATTCGCTTTGGGTCGCAAGACTGCGTGTGACAAAGAAAAATCAAACTGTAAAAAAAACACAAAACAGCAAACCAACACAACCCCGCAACTCGACACCCTGCCCTCCTCTTAGCTTCCATAAAAGTTTATAATCAGATTGGAAGCCGGGGGAAAAACCTGTGGGGGAAAGGGGATGAAATATATGACAGCAGTTTTATTGTTATTATTTTTTTGTCAAGAGATGTTGCTTTCATTAAAAAAAAAAAGAAGCCCTCAACTTTGATGTATCGTGATCACTTTTTTTTTTTTTTTTTTTTTTTCCCTGTCAGCTCTGAAAATCTGAGACTGGGAGCTGGCTGGAGAGGAGAATCCTTCATCATTTCTGAGATCAGAATAAACGCTTGATTTTGTCCCGAAATAATGAAGAGATTTTCAATGAGTCCCTTGGCCAAGCCGTCTCTATTGTATATTGCATTGATAAAAAGGATGTTATTGACTATGCAACAGTAGGCTCCTTTCCTCTCTCTCCCTCTTTCCAAATAAACTCTCGGTCCTGTCTCTCGGTCAGTGAAAAGGTGAAACGAATAAGATTAAATCGGACAAAAAAAGCAAGCTCGGTATGTATATCATCTAGATTTTACTCCCCAGACTGTGAAGAGACAGGGAGTAAAAGAGGCAGAGCAAGGCTTGGAGGAGGGGGGGGGGAGAGAGAGAGAGACACAGACACAGACACAGAGGCAGAAAGCTTGAGAGAAGGTGGACGGACCCAGCAGCCGCAGCCCGGCTCCTCCGGCCCCGGCTCCTCCGGCCCCGGCTCCCTCCGGCCCCGGCTCCCCGCCGCCTGCCCCGGGACACCCCAGGCAAGTCGCCGCTTCTCTCCTCGGGCTTTCGGGGCGGAGGGAGGGGAGTGGGGCCGCGGCACTTGGCGGGGACACCTTCCCCAACTCCCCCCCCCCCCCCAGCTTTGCATCCCCTCCTCCCCGGCATCCCGGTATTTGGACATCCCGTTATTTGGGCGGAGGGAGAGGCACCTAGCCCTCATTTTGTCCCGAGACTTTCTCCCCCGCTCCTTCTTCTTGCCCCCTATAGAAACGCGTGTGTGTATTTCCCCTGCACCCCCCCCCCCGCGTATCTCTCAGAGCTGAGCTGACCCACGCGGGTTTCACAGGCACCGACGCCACGCCAAATGCCAAGCACAACTTCCAGCGCTGGCAGGACGCCGGGCAGGGACGTGCGAGCATCCTAAGGCTCTTCTCTTTCACCTGCTCTGTTTGTTATTTGATCACCTAATGAAAAGATCGATGGCAGCCTGTTTATCTGGGTGATAGTGTCAACAGATTAAAGGGGCAGCAATCAAATGCCTCCCAGCCGGGCTGGGCTCAACCGCAATCAGGAAGAAGCCCAAACCCGCTCAAATTGCGCTGGTTTAGGTAGGGGCGGGGTGTGATGTGTGCGGTGAGGAGGTACTTTCTCTCCTCGCCTGGCTGTAAACGCTTGGCGGTTTTCACTTGCTGCGTGCAGAGGGGAAGTGAGGATTAAATGTGGGTTTTAAAAAAAGGCTGATGCGTGAAGGGCCGGTGAAGTTTGCGGGAGTCCCGGGGAAAATCGCGTCTGCGGCGTCCTGTTGCGGAGCGGGAGCCTGGGGAGGGAGCCGGGAGGGAGGGCATCCATCAGTAAAAGTAGCCTCATGCCTCAGCTGACCAGGTTAAAGCACAGTTCAGTCGACGGGAGGCATTTCCTACCCCCGACAAATTGCAGGGACGCTTAAAAACGGTCGCAACTCACATTTAATGAGGGAAACGAGCTTTGATTGCTCTTTAACCTCTGCGGATCTGGACTGGGGAGAGGAGACGGCGCTGGGGACTTGCTCAGGCTTAAATTTCCCACTTTCTCCAGGCCAGGGTCCAGGCTGGCATCTGGAGGTGGCAGAGTTTTGGGAGGATTTAGGGTTTGCGGATTTTCTTTGGCTTACCCCCACGCTTTCTATGTCTCTCTTTCTCCTCCTCCCCGCTGTAACACAACCCGGGACGGCGATGGCTCCTCTCTCCTCTGCAGCCCTCTTGTCCCCTCCGGAAAGGAAAAGTTCCTCTGGAGATTAGTGGTGACAACTTCTACATGCTATTTCTGGCGGGGAGGGAGGCGAGGAAGGGTAGAGTATAATGTAAAACCCAATTGAAGGTATTATTATTATTGTTTCATAAGTGGCAGGGCTGCGGATAAGCTGGGAGCTGAGATCCATAGCCTGCATTTTCCAAAACAAATGTTAACTGCCTGCTTCACCTGCCAAGCTCCACAAGGCTATATATACATATATATATATACACACACACACTCACACACGCACGGACGTACATATATACACGTGTATATATATATATACGCACGCATGCAGGGAGCAGGGCAGATGGAGGACAATAAACGCGCAGGCTGCTGTCACAGGGTGCAGCGCACAGCTCTGACGTGCAGAAATGTCCATCTCGCTCCCAATTTTGAGCATTTTTAGCCATCCCCTGCTCTGACCGGCGGACACCTTCAAGCCGAGATGCTGTAAAACCAGAGGGTCGCATTGGGGGTGCCTTCCCCTACCCCCTCACCCTGGCTGCACCCCTGGCTCGGAGCCGTCGGGGCAGCCCCTTTCCCGGGCCGGGCCGGTTGCAAAGGGGATGTGATCGGTCACACCGGGACCCCCCCAGGCTCCATCGTGTCTCCCGGCCCTGCTGGCCCCCGGGACCCCCACAGCCAGGCTGGGGGCAGCAGTGCCGGCCCAGGCCTCGACAGCCGTCCAGGCCTCATTGCCCACCAGCGGGGCTGGGGCCTTTCCTCATGGGCCTTTTTCTTCTTTTGCCTTTTTTTTTTCCCTTTCTTTTTCTCCCACTTTTCCCTCCTCCACTCTGCGCCTCGGCCAGACCTGAAGGACAACCAAGTTCTTCGAGGAGCGCCGTACAATATGTGCGGGCGGGAGGTTGTGCTTTACGAGGGGAAGCTGTCACCCCCTGCCCTGGGAAGGGGGTCTCCGGTGGGTTGCATCACCCTGGGTACCCCGGGGCGGTCCAGGCTGGCCCCTCGGGGGGGTCTGGGCTGCTCGCTCGCTGCAGCCAGCTGCACCTGCCCAGAGCATCCCCGCTGGACGCGCACCCCGGGGGCCCTTTGTGCCGACCCCCGCCGCTTTCGAAAGCAAGCCCGATGCCTGGGCAGGGTCTGGGTGTGTGTGAACACCTCCTCCCCCCCACCCCGGGACTCTCGGGTGGGCATCTCCCCGCTCCCCTCCAGGTATCCCTGTCACTATCGCCCAAGCCCACCGCCCAGGCCATTTCACTGCACCCCACTGAAGGCGGCTGGCCTTGGGAAAGAGGGGCCTCCACTTTCCCTTCTCAGCCCCCCTCCCCGCCCCGCACATGCCCCGGGCCTCTCCATCATGCCTTATTTATTTATTAAAAAAAAAATCACTCGTGGGAGCAGACTCCTTCCCCTCCCCAATTCGAAGCATCCTCCTGGGGTCGCGGCCGACATCCCCGCGTTGTCCGGAATGGTTGCACATCCCAGGTGGTCCCACAACCCCCGGGGAGGGTGTGTGTCTGGCCCCCCCTCGGCTCCTCGCCCTTCGCATAACCCAGAGGCGCGACCGCCCTTCCCTTCCGCGCACGCCGCCTGCTTCCCTGGAATTATTTTAGACGGGATTGGCAAAAAAGCGGCGTGACAGAGGCCCCCCCAGTCCCCCTCGCCACCCCCTCGGGAAGGCAATCTGCCGTCCCCGCAGCCTTCCCGGCAGCGGGGCCGCGCCGAGCCGGGGTTTGTCATTTGTATAGCGCTCAAAAGTGCCGGGCTCCGGTGCCAACCCGAAAAGCAGGGCGCTGAATCACAACTTCGCGCTCTCCATCCATCCACACAGAAACGCCCGAGTATCCGAAAGTCTGCCTTTTTTTTTTTTTTTTTAATTCAAAAAAAAAAAAAAGAAAAAAGTGAAAAAAAATATCTGTGCCTGGAAGTAAAATTAAAAAAAAAATAATTCTGCGTGGGGAGGGGAGAGAAAGCACCCAAACCGAAGGCCACTTGCCTAACAGCATAAAGGAGCATGGCAATTCCCAAGTAGAGCTCCAGGAAAAGAAATTGATGACCTCTTGATGCAAATCAAACCTTCTATATAAGACAAATCTGGGAATAATTTTCAACACACTGGTGAATCCAGGACCAAATATTTACTTTCGGCACAAATAAAGCTGCGGGGATCTGAGCGCCGAATCCAAGAGAAACAAAAGTGTGCAAAAGCCATTAGCACGAGGCTTTGCGTTGAAACACCTCTGGCTGTATCTTAAACCCCCGGCTTCTGTCAGGGATGAATTTGGTGTTATTTATCATTCCGAATTGGGCTGGGGCTTTTGATGAAGAGCTGACGTTTGGAAACGAGTTAGAAAGTTGTGAGATTGTCCTGACAACGCCATCGACGGCAGTATATAATCATTTCCTTAATAGTTACCTGTCAGAGATCCCATTTCTTTTACTGCGGGGATTAGTCCGTCAGGAGTAGATTCGAGCTGGACTTTCCGCAGAGCAGAGATCGGCTCCGAGGCGTTTAAGTATTTAATGTCACTTTCTCGCCAGCATCCGAGATAAAACGGCGCAAAAGTATTTTGCTGGGAAAAATGCAGCAGTGCGGCTGGTAGCAGCAGTAGCGATATAATCATATTTACCTCATCAGAAGTTGATCTGAGTAATAAACCTTAGCGTTTTCACTTAAACTGTCAGAAGCAAGATATGTTTATTAAGGCGTATTCTGCCTGCGTGGGGAGGACGGGGATGCGCTTTACATGAAGTTTAAACGAAACAGAATAAACACAGCAAATAGCTCCAGCCTAACACAAAAGCTGTAAATGACTGCTATGTATTTTACCACGCGAAGGCTTTTTTTTTTTTTTTTTTTTTTTTTTTTAATTCACACGTTTCTAGGGGTGAAGCCCGGGCATATCCAACGGTGTCGTTAATAAGGTATACAAAATTGCCTGATCCTACCAAACGGGGCTAGAGTTGTATGTTTTATTGTTAACCCCCTTGCACTGAATCTTCTGAAGCTGAAAGGGAAAAGGAAAGGGCTTTTGTCCGGGTTGATCCTTGGCTATTCTGGGGCTCAGGTTGGTGTGAAAGGGACGAGGAGGTCACTTGAAATCTCCTTTTATCTACTCCTATTTTCTCTCTGGATCAGCAACTTTGAATAGACACCATCTAATCACTCGTAATGGAAAAAGAAAAAAAAAAGAAAAAAAGGTGTATGTGGGGGTGTGTGTGCTCTGGGAGCAACGAAAATGCTATTGCGCAGGGTCTGCTCGGCCGGAGGGCTGAGTGCCCGTGGGTGCGCGCAGGCAGGGACCCGCGTGGGCAGCCCCCAGCAGCCGGCGTCTGCCAGGCGGGCACCCTGCGCGCCCGCGGAGAGACAGGCTCCCCCCTGCCCCGCGCACTCCTCAGGTCCGGGGAGGTGAGGGGCCTCAGGGAGCGTCCAGAGACTCCCTTCTCAGCGTCCGGCCGGTAAGGACCCTTCCCGGGGGGTGATGCTCGGAGGCGCAGCGCGGAGAGGCGGCCCGACATTATTTTCCCTTTCACACTCAGACCCCGGGATTTGGGTAATTTGCACTTATGGAGGGTGCCAGGACCGGGAGGCAGCCCCGGCCGCCCGGAGAAGGTGGCTTTTGGAGTGGGCTACCGCCCCTTCGGTGGGCAACAGACTCCGCTTTGCCGCTTGCCTGAGCCCGGCCGGTGTGCAGGCGGCGACGGGGGTGCCCGCGGTTTTCTGGGGGTCATCTTGCAAAGGCTTTTTTTTTTTAGGTTTACCCGGGGAAAAAAAAAAGGAAAAAGAGAGGCGGACAAAATTGGGGGCGGCTGGCAAATAGAAAAAGCTTTGTTCTAGAGGCTCAAGTCAGGGCACTATCTCTTCCCTCCTAGCCGCTCAGAAATTGGCGTTTCTTTCTCAGTCTGGGATGCTTTCGCTGTAAATTCCTTCAAGTGACTACTTTGTTGCTAAGGCTACAAGTTCCCATCCCAACACACAAATCTTTTCCACTCCAGGACCAGCTCAAGTCCTGGGCAGAAGTCTTGCCTTAAGAGACCTACTTCAAACTCCTTGGAGTGCCTCCCTGCTAAATACCTGCTAAAGTCTGCGGTTCAAATGAAGGACTAAACAGTCCTCCCCGCCTCCTCTGTCCCCCCTCCCTCTTCTCTCCCGTGGTACGTTTTGCTGGGACTTCTGGTGAATAGATGGCGAGAAGAAACCCAGTCCAATGAAGATTAAATTAAGTAGAAGAAATCCAGCCGGTGTATATTTTGAAGCTCCGTTGGGGCGTCAAACCGATGTTTAACACATTTTTTCCACTCACTGTGCACAAATCCTCAGCCCCCACCGCCTTGTTTAGTTTTTCCACCCTCAAGGAGGAGGCAGTTTCTGGGGGGGGGGGGGGAGGGCGGGCAGAGAAGAGCTCCCCGAGACCCACAGACCTTTCCCCGTCCCTCGGTGCCATGGGAAAGGGCGGAGGGGCACCGTGTCCCCAAGCAGGGCTGGGGCGGGGGGAGACGGGCACACGGGCTCCTCCAGCGGAGGGGCACCTGCGAGTTGCGGTGCTGGGGGTGTCATCCAGGCTGTCCCTAAATGCAGAGCTCGGGTGAAAGGGGAATTGGGGATTTTTTTTTTTAGCAGGATCACCCTCCTCCTTCCTCCCCACCGCCCTCGCCCGCTCCCTTGGCTGCACTGGACGGGAAAATACGGTTTTATCACCCCGGCTCAGCAGAGTGGACACATGTTTGTCGACCGCTGAGCCCCCCAGCACCGCCAAGATGGGAGCGTGGCTCTGCTGGATACGAAGGGAGAAAAAAACCCCAGCCCCAGAGATGCTCCTCTCCCGGAAAAATTAAGCGTGACTTGGGAAACGTTTGTAAATGCAAATAGAAATGAATAAATAAACCTCAAACCAGGTAGTTTGGGTGTAATAGTTTAGCAGGACTAATTGCAGACAATGGAGCTGAAATGACTTTTCCAATTAGCTGCTGGTTGGAGTTTAGTTGGAGGAACTGTCAGCTCTAGCGATGGGTAATTGCTTTATTGCTCACAAAACTATCATCTATTTAGAACATATGTGCTAATTACTCTGGATGGGCGTCGGAAAAGAGACCATAAATCTATTAGCACTTTAAAAAGTCTAGGGTACTTGTAAGCGACCAAACTCCCTCCCTTGGCGCGTTAAGGGCGAGCTTCGCGCCCGGATGACAGTCTTCCCAGAAAATAAAAATAAAATAAAATAAACAGATTCAGCCACATGTATGCTAGGGTACATTTGCGACCTCAGAGAGGTGGAAAGCCTCTTTCTATAGACCAAACTGGTGCAATAAATCACTGTCATAAAAACGATTTCCCCCTTTAGCCTTGTACTATATTTTTTTCCAGAAAGATTAGTTTAGAAATCTTTTAATTGGATTACTCTGGAAAATTAATCTCCTTTAGGCTCGCGAAGTTTGTGTACCAAATATTTGGAATTAATTCAGTGCCACAAAAAGCATCCAGGATGCCTTTTTTTCGAACTAGCTAAGAAAAGGGACAGGTAAGGAAGGTGGCGTTTTACCGTACGCATCCATGTCCCCTCGCAGCTCTCTATGCATATTCATTGCTGTATATGTCGCATGATAGCGTATAAAATTGCTATTGTAAAGGAGACAAACAGAAATGTTTGCTGGACTGTGCTATGGATCAGGGCTGCAGCGCGGGGTAAGAAGTTTAGGTGAAAAAAAAAACCAGACCCCGTCCCGCTCCTCGGGGCTGTCTGAGGCTCCCGGCACCGCTCCCGGGGGCTACCCGGGGCTGACCCTGTCCCGGGGCCCGCGGCGCTTTCGGGGCCTCCCGAGGGGACCTCCCCATCCCGGGCACACGCCGGGACTCGAGAGGATCCCTTAGTTTTCAGCCCAATTTAGCTGTTAGCGGCAGCCCCGTGAGGTGTGGTTAATTGGTGGGGGATAAAGGCGTAATGACTTGTCAGGGAGACGGTGGTGACTCTTTAACGTACTGTCTTCTTCCCCCCCCCGCCTTTTATAAGCGGAGGCATGCCATCTCTCTGCTAAAAGAGCAATAAAGCTGGGTTCATTTATTTATTTTTACTTGTTTATTTTTCCCCGAAGGAAACGAACCTGCGGCTTGTTCCCAGTGATTTATTGCGCAGGGTGTGACACTGCGCGGAGTCATGACGACCGGGGGGTCCGGGGGCGGAGAGGGGGGGCAGCGGGGCAGGGAGTGGGTCCGAGGGGGGAGACGGGGAGCGGGGAAGCTGGAGCAGGAGGCAGGGACCCCGTGTATGAGTGTGAGTGAGTGAGTGTGTGGGTGTGGATGTGCGCTGATGCTCAGGCTGGGCAGGTGAGCGGGAGGCACGGGGTGGGCACGACCCGGGCTGGAGGAGGATGATGAGGTTTGAGGATGATGAGGAGGGCATTTGACCTCGTGAGCACCGGCCGAGCTCAGCGCAGCGGGGAAGTAACGTCTCTCCCCAGACCCAAATCCCAGCCGCTCTTCCAGGGGTCCGTGCTCGACGCACCTCCTAATCAGCGTGTGCCACTTCGAGTCAGCATTAAATTTTTAGTGTCAGTTGTTACTGAACTGTGAACCGCCTAGCGGGCTTATCTGCGTTTAATAAAACATATGGTACGGATGTGTGCAGAGTTACACGGAGGGAAACTTGCAGAGGAAGGTGCGTACGCGGAGGTGGATGTGTATATCCACAACCCACGCTATAGCCTGACACTGGGGTGCACCACATATCCCAAAGCCCCAAACTCCGCAGGCATGCGGGACACCAGCGCTTACCCGCAGCCGTACGCGCACGACACGCGCGAGATCCCTGCGTGATCGTGCATAAGCAGGTTCCTATTTCCAGACTGAGTTTATGTACTTACTAAACAACCCTGTGGTCTGCAGTGAAGTAATTACTCCGGCGCTGATCCTGCCGTACATCAGCCCGGATCCCCGCTCACCTTGTACCCCCCCCTCGGGTTTCTCCCCGCTGCGCACAGGTAAAAGCTTCTCAGCCCCGTGCGGCAGCTAAACAGATTAATACACGTTGACAGAGTCTTTATCCCTCCTCGTACGATGTTAAATGAAACCTAAAGTCCCTCTGAGACAAACGGGGAACTCTTTCTCTCTCTGTCGCCCTGTCTGTCTGTCTGCGCTTTGGATGTGCCCTGTGGAAAGTGTTTACACTTTGGAAGACTCCAACCTTGATTTTCCAGCTTTGAGCTCCCTCTGGAAGCGGAAAGAGCAATTACTCCACATTACTGTACATATTTCATTGCCATGATAGATCGCAGGTGTTGCAGCCGCCGCTATTGTCTGCCTCCCTCCCGCAGCCCAGAGGATGCTCCGGCTCGGACGGTGACCCCACACCCCCACAGCCCGCGGGTCCCTCCAGGCTAACGACCTATGGAGGTGCACAGAGGGGTAGGCTGGCATGCTTACCCTCCCTCCCCTTCCCGCTGGCCTCTCCTGAGTGGACCCAGAGCGGAGATGCTGCCTTTCGCCCACGCGCGGAATAGATAGCTCATGCCTGGACAGTCATCTTTCTCGGCACGGCAAGAGGCGGAGACCCTCTCCCGAGATGAGCGGGGGCTGCCCTTCAGCCCGAGGTTGGGAGGGGAGGGAGGGTGAGGGACCCGAGGCAAAAACGAGGGCGGGGAGGGAGGCAAAACAATCCCGAAACAGGGAAATAGCTAGAAACCCCGAGCAGCGAGTTTTTGGCCAGAAAGTGGCTGGGGTGGTTGCTTTTAATTTAGGCTGTGCAGTGGTCCTTTGGAGAGGCTCCCGGGATGCTTTTGCGAGTTACAAAGGTGCGGGGTGTAGGCAGGCTTCTGTGCTATGCCGGAGCATCCCCGAATAGCATTTAACTGTGTCATGGATCAGTGTCGTGATGACGTATGACACACCACAAGGGATCATGATGAGTGACTGGCATAATAGACATGGATAGTGGACCAAAGTCTCCTTGACAATTCTTAGTCATATGTCTTGGGGGGATAGTTTTACATTCATGATCCGTTTATTTGGAGCCAGTTCCGGCAAGAGAGACACACGAAGCACAGGACTGAAATTGTCTAGCAGGATGAAAACGGGCTTAAATGGCACAAAGGATCGCGGGGGAAACCTGAAAAGGTCACCGGTTTAGGCGCAAAGCACTTGGCAAAACACCTGCTGTGCCTAATTAATCAGGACACCCCCGCTTTGTCCTGCTAGCCCGGGAAAGGGACGGCTCAGCGACGCGTTACCCAGCGCATCTCCCGCACTCCGCTGCAGAGTCGCTGAAGCACCGCGCATCTCCCGTACCCCGCGTCAGAGTCACCTCCTGTCCTATCACAGCTTGTGGGATGCCGCTGATGACCTGCTCATCACGCGTGGGCTTTGCTGCTGGCTGTGAAGCGCCGAGACCCGAGGGCTGGGTCGCGCCTCGGTGCTAGGGGTGGGAGCAGGGAAAAGTTGCATCCCCCCAGGTCCTTCGAGCTGGGAAAAAGTCTTACAAACCACTTAAACGGAGCGGAACGCGTCCCAACATGCCTCTCACTACGAGGGCGAGAGCCCGAGGAGCTGGAGTTGCGGGTTTTCTTTTGTTTGCAAACATCCCGAGCTACCAGGGGGGAGTTTGGTGGCTGCTTCTCCCCCCGCTCCGCCCTCCCTGCCGCATACTTGTTCCCAAGCTTGTGCTCCTTTCGGCGAGTGTCCCAAGAAGGGCAGGCGGGCCCCGGTGACTTGCTGCAGTCGATCAGCACCCCGAAACCCGCCTGGGCTGGCTGGGAGTGCTTGCCATCCCAGTGGGGATCCCCGACAGGCTTTTCCCCGGGAGGGGAGGTTCGCGGGGCTCCCTCTTCGCACATCCTCACCAGGGACATTAATGACCTCTAAAAATATCCAGAGGCGGCATTTATCCGGCCAGGATCGGAATGAATGGTGCTCGCCCCGAAAAGGAGCGTCACAAGAGAGAAGCCACCTTTCTGCCTGACGCTGCCAAAAGCCAAAAAAACCAAAAAAAATCTGCTGATCCAGATGCTGTAAGAAGTTCACTAAATGTGTGAGCAGGTAACGCAGGGAATAGCGACACTGTTAACAGAAAACATCTAATTAACAATGACTTCAT
Organism: Nyctibius grandis; assembly: GCF_013368605.1. Classification (NCBI taxonomy): domain Eukaryota; kingdom Metazoa; phylum Chordata; class Aves; order Nyctibiiformes; family Nyctibiidae; genus Nyctibius; species Nyctibius grandis. The sequence goes on from NC_090695.1 coordinate 79,234,464, forward strand.
TTGATTGGGAGGATGAAAAAGCCCTTTTAAATCAGTCCAGATTTACTGGCCTAAGCGCAGCCAATTTATGAATATGGAGGCTGTATTGAGTCTGTCTTCTTTCAAGATGTCATCTGAGGGGTAATAGTATAGGTGAAGTCATTTAGTTACACTGTGGAAACTTTTATAGTCCCTTTCTTGGGAATTTAATTCAGTGCTTCTTCATTTTATTAGGAACAGACTGACTCCATCAACGGCGCTCTCCATGTTTAGAGGCATGACTGCTTGAAGCAATTAGGCTCCCCAATTAGCATACTTCTCCTGACCCTAGCAGCACCACCAGGTCCTTACGTTATCCATCTCTCCAAAGTAGGGGAAAGCTGGAATAAAACATGCCTCCCAAGTGTGCGGGGTGGTGAAACCAACACGCAAGCGGGCTACCAAAATTACCCCTTTGCCCTTAGAGGGGGAGGAGTAAAAAAATAAAATAAAAAAAGCCTCCTGATAGCACCTCGGTGCCCGTGGTTCGGCAGTTTTGCTGTTGCACGCGTTTTGCGCGGATTTCCAGCGTGCTGCCACACCGGTACTCGACCCCTTCCCGTGCCGCACCCCCCCCCGCTTTCGTCAGGGCTCAGTGCCAGCGGGCAGAAGCCGCAGCCGTGGGGATGTCTCGGGTGGGGGGGGGGTGTGTGTTGCCCCGGGGGATGTGGGATGCTCCCGGCTCACCAGGTGACTTCTAAGCATGGGTTGATGGTTTCAAATCCGTGCCGACCCCCCGTCCCCCCCGCGTGAGTTTCCCCAAAAGGTGACGGCAGGGGGTTGCAAGGATGATGGGGGCAGGGGGTAGCAGGGCTGATCCTGCCCAGTCCCCCTCCCCTCCCCCGAGCTGAAAAGGTGGGTCAAGATCAACGCGGCTGGTGACCAAGGGGGCCCGATCCTGCAGAGCCCGCGGAGGGCTTCGGGGACCCTCCCCTCCATCCTCGCCTCCAAAAGTCTGTATCAGCCACTCGCCCATCACGGGTAAAAAGGCTCTTTTTTTTTTTTATATTTTTATTTTTTTTATTTCCCCCCCTCCAACTCTCCTGGAATCCTACAGAGGGGATCCATCGAGCCAGTGTTCAGCAGATAGAGCCATCTGCCCAGAGCTTTGCAGCACTATGGAAGAAAAATCTCTATAAAACGAAATAGGCAATCAACTGAAACCTATCCTCTTTAAATAAACTGATTCCTTAGTATTTTCCCAGTGTTGCTGTAAGTTGTTGTCTGTGCTGTCCCCCAGGGCTCTTTCCTCTGCTCTCTGCTTTGGTGTATAAAAGCAGCTCTGAATGATGGATTACTGTGTCATTGCAGCCTGCGAAGGATTAATTTGTTTCATTGATTTCTCTTTAGGCAGATTGCCAGAATTCTCTGCTTCCCACCTTTCCCCAGGACTTCCAGCAGTAATAGACAGTAATAGCCTAAGACAAATCAGCCCATTCTTGTAAAAACAGAAACACAAAACCCTGAAGTCCCAGGAAAGCCATAAAAAAGTTTCTCCTTGTTGTGCTGTGAAACCACCAATTCTTAAAGCAAGTCCATCTTCTCTCCTCTCCTCACTCCTCTTTTATAAAAAAAGGTTGCATCCTGGGGTGGGGGATGCGGCTTAGTCTCAAGAGCAATTTCAACAAGCAGTTGCATGCCAATGGTGGGCATTTGACAGTCGCGGAGAAATGTTTTGTTCATGCTCAACAACAGGGGCAGAAATCACAGAAGGACTAAGTAAACCTCACAGTTCATTCTCTCTTCAAATCACTGGGCCGCCTATAGCTAATCTATTATTGATCCATCCGCCTGTCTGGGGTATTGAGAAAAAATGCGGTTTATGTCAGGTTCCAGAGTCTCCAGTCTGATGAGTGTGGGGGGGTAGGTGGGACTGGACTCTCCCAGATCAATTCATCTGCATGCTTTCAGGATAATCTCATTGGAAAACCAGGCCTTAAAGAGCTGGGATGCGGTGGAAAAAGGCAGCCAGGCACCCCTTTCAGTGCAGTTGTGGGAGGGCAAGGGGAGGAGAGGAGATCCCATGCTGTATGTAGCTCACTGCTGCTATTCTGCCCACCGCACTGCTCTTTTCAGACCTGCTTTACTGACGGCAGATATGGGCCAGCTGCGCTAATCTGTCTGTTTCCACAATGCAGCACTAAAAATTGTATTGATTTAGTGTTCTCAAGTCAAACTTTAGATGTAATTAGTCCTATAGTAAAAAGTAATGTTGTCATGTGCTAATGTCTTTCCAGCTCGGGCTTGTGTAAAGCTGTGCTGCGCCGAAACAGCAGTTTTAGATAGCGCCGAGGATAGAGAAGCATTTATTTCACCTCTGTGTCTGCCTTGTGATGAGAGTAGCTCAACAGATGCTTTCAAAGGGCTGGTAAATTTATTATACTGGATAACACACATCCACCGCATTGCAAACCTAGGAAATTCTGAAGTTACAGCCCTATTATTTTTTTTTCCCTGCTCTCTGGGAGGATGTTAGCCTGCTACTTCCTATTTTAATTTACTGTAATTTCAGGTCAAATCCAAATACCAGCACTTGGGTCACAGCATGATTTCCTTGATATCATGCCAGAAAATATGCCTTGCCCTGCCTGAGCAATGTTCTTGTATTTACTTGCATGAAATCCCTCTGCAGTAATTTTTCCCTTTTCCACCTAACGTAGTTTTTGAAGAAACCATAATCATAGTCATAAAGAGGGTTATGTGTTCGCTCCTGGGAATCCCTAGAAATCCCTACATTGTCTGGAGAAACCCTGCAGCGCGGGTTAGCCTGCAGTAAGACAAGGGTGGCTGCCTCCAGGCACGGCAGCCTGGAAAACGCTGGTGTCCTGGGGAATGCCGCAAGCTTCCCTTCAAAGGCTTCTCTGGTGTAACAGAGACCCCCCCCTTTTCTGGCATAACACAGACTCTTTCTGCCCGGCATTCCCACTCCTGATGGTTTTTCACTGTCAAGCAACTTTGAAAGGAAAGGCACAAAATGCAACAGTTCACATTTTTCCTGCTCGGATAGCCAAGCCCCAGGGAGGCTTGGCTCTGAACGCAGGGCTCGTCGTGCTTGGGAGCAAACCATCCCCTCTGCCCCTTCCTCCTTGCTGATCCTTTTCAGCTCACACAGGGGAATCCTTCTGCTCCTTTGCTAGGCACTAAGGAAAGTTTTGCTCTTGGTAAATAACGAAAACAATATTCTTGGCTTGGAAAGTCTGAGTTAGGAGCGGAGACAGATTTCCACCCCCATCGCTCCCATTTGCAATAAAACAGGCAAAATCCATCACAGACCGAACTTAAAAAGCTTAAGTGAAGCTCACATCCTTTCATCCCTGCAGGACTGGAGAGAAACAGAGTCTGTTAGATTAGCAAACATTAACCTCTCGCATAGTTCTGGATGTAGGATTAATGTCTACTGAAGGGACAGCTGTATGACCCTCACATATACACTAACTATACATTAGGGCTGTCACTCTATCGATCCAGAGAAGTTTGTGTGAAGAAGCACTCCCCACCAGGGAGAAAAGCAGACTAGGGCTGGAAAAAGCTATTTGTGCTCTGCTAAGACACACTTTTAAAAACTCGGTTCTTGTTTCTGGCATCCACAGAGCAGATGAGCTGAAATCTGCATGCTTCACCCCGGGGTTCTGCCGCATACAGACCACACACAATTTCCAGCTGTGACCCTGGGATCGGCTCGTCTTAGGGCAAAACACAGACCTATGCCAATGCTGGATTTGCACATGTTAGAGCATTGCTTAGAGTCTGCCCACATGAGGTTTTGAGTCCCCCTGGGGTTCTCACTGGCTCTACGTTAGCACATCTATTCCCATTTAGCTAATTTGGAAGAGACTTCTCTTCAAGATTTTCTTTGCTTACACACTTATCTAAGAAAAAGAAGAAACAGGAGTGAATAATATGTTTGTCAAACTTTCTTCCCATTAAAATATGAAAACTTCATGCTGTGAAAACACAGGTTGATCATTTCTTAGGGTTTGCTGGATTAGGTACAAACACTGGGCTTGACTCTGGTCACACCCTATTTTCATGTTAGTCTAACTCTTCTCATAGCACAGGAATTCCACAGATGTAACAGCGGGTTCAGTGCATTTCTGAAAACAGACTTATTTTAGTTATATAAATGAAAATAAATACTTATTGTTTAAGCCTGTATATTAAACATTGATGGTTTCTTGGAGCCTGATCCACACAAATATTTGGATGTCAAATATTGAACTTTGCAGCCCCTGATGGTAGGAGAAATGACTGTGGTGTGGGCTCCCAAGCACCCTGAAGGAAGAAAGGAGAAAGGTGCGTTCACCAGAGCAAACTGGGTTCGAGCCTGCATGCCTCGCAGGGTGCCCCGAAGGGGACATTGACCAGCAGTGGCCCATGGTGACCCATCCAGCGCCTTCAGCCAGCACTAGATGCCTGCTGAAGGCAGCTGGATGAGAAGAGAAAACAGGTGATGAGATGGAGCCAGAGCCTTTTTACCCAAGCCTGCTGTGGCTGGGGCATGTACTGAGAAGATGAGCTACCTGAGATGAGCTTACAGGCAGACATGCCCCCTACAGATGGTCATACCCAGTCCTTGTCAGCTCATAGAACAGAACAGAGCTGTGCACCACCACAAATATTAAACTTTGATTAATTGCCGCTTTGGGTCACAAGTGTGGCTGGAGAGAAAAGTCTTGCATGGAATGTTTTGTGTGCCTGTTGGGCTTGGTGGGCTGCAGTAAGTTATGCATTCGTGTTCTCCTGCTGAAGCAGCACAGACTGAGTCCAGAACAGCTGTTGAGAGCAGAGGCAGTGTGCTAGAGCTGAGCTGTCAGAAGCTTGCTTCTGGGGGAATGGGGAGTGGGCAAAGTTGACCCCAATCCCCTTGGGCAGAGGGAGTAGCCAAATTGCAACTTGCAACAACCAAGACAAATGCTCCTGAAATGGCCAAAAAATGTCTCCTACGTGGTACCTGCCAGGGCAGGTGGTTGTTGACATCCTAGACCCATGAATCCAGGCTCAACTTAAAAGGGGTGGAGGTCAGAGACCAGGATAAACTTGAAACCCCAGTAGCTGAGATGAATGTTGCTGTGGCCAGCACAGGTATCGCAGGGCTCAGGGGCTGGGCAGGCTAGTGGTCCTTGTGAAGAGGCCACAGGCACAAATGCTGCTCAGTGCAGTAGTGAGCCCTGCCTTTTACTGGTTGAGGTTTTTACCCAAAGCACGTTTCTGGCAGTAGATAGCTGACCCAGCAACTCATGTTGGAGCTGCCTGTTTCTCGAAATCTGCTATCCAACATTGAAAGGTACAGCAGAAGGAGCTGCGGCATATGCAGTAGTACAGAGACAGTGTACTGGTAACTGACCAAGCTGTGAACTGGCCAGAAATTATCCTACAGGACAGTTTCCAAAGAAAATGCTGATTTGGCAGAAGAGTGTTTTGGAGAAATATATCAATTTCATCAGCTCTTTAAAGAGAGGAGCATCAAAACGCTTTGCTACAGCAGTCCTGAAATATTTATCCATCACTTCAAGTCCATATTAATAAGAGAAACAAGACAAAGGTGAGAGCAGCTGTTTCAAAATAAAATCTCTCACTCATGTTAAAACAAGGTATTTTTGACCATGTTTAATAATGTTTGCTGACAAATTGTGAGGTTCTTGGACTTTGCTCCTAGCTGCTGCAGCGCTGAAACCCCTCATTTCTGGAAGATGCAAATGTTGGCTTTGGTCAGCCTGAATTGACAGGTACAGGGAAAACCAAATCCACAGGGAAGAGAAACAAAGCAGTCTCCTCTGATGGGCACAATGGGGATTTATGTCTTGCTAAGCCTGGATCCATCTCTTTACATACTTTATATAAGACAATTACTAGGCCCTGAGCCCAACTTCTGGATAGTATTAAAGGGAAGATCCTGACTGAAAAGGTAAACATTCAGCCAGACCTCTGACACAGTTTATTTTTGGTGTGTTCAGCAGCGGGGAGTAGCTTTTTTTTTTTGTTACTGAGGGCCATGCATTTGTAGCTGTATGTGTGGGTAGGCAGGGATCTGCTGGATACGTGAAAGCCGTGGAGACCTTCAGTGCCTCACACAGGCAAGGAGACGGAGGGCACCAGCCCACCTCTAAGTCTTTTAGCTCAAACGCCCAGATAAGGAGTTAGAAAAAAAATTTTACACCAAGGTACCCACAAACTGGGCACCATCACTTCCCTGGGAAAGTGTTCTGCCAACAAATAATTTGATTTTTCCATCGAGGCAGACAAGGATAAGCAACAGCTGGTGTTGTTGGTCTCTCAAAAGTCTGCTCAGCATTAATCGAAACTTTCCCAGGAATTTATTTGTCTTTAATTCACCTAGAAATTTGAGGTTGTTTAATGTATGAAATGGCATTCAAGTGGTTAACACTCACACACTTCTGAACAGTATTTGGAAAGGAAGTATGGTCTCTTGCCCACCCATTAACCTCTGCTATTATGGGGCTTTTATACCAGCAGCAGTAAAATTCACCTCCCTGCTGTATGTGTTGCTGTATTGAAGATCAAAGTTCCGTAGTTTGCAAAAACATGGAAAGTATAGCATAATTAAATCTATTTATTTAGTTAGAACTCAGTGTTTAATGAATAACAAATTTCTGCTTGTCCACAAAGAGCATGAATGAAAACACCAAATGAATGAGCAGGGATTTCTTGCATCAGATTTTACAGCTATTGCTGTATTGATACTTCATTTTTTCCAAGTGAGTAAAAATTTAAAAGTATGTAGCTGATCACACTGGTGTCTCATTGCTACGATTGCAGGCAATGTATTAAAAATTGTGGGATCCTACATAGTTCCAGTGCTTTACATAGGTATCAAAATGACCTGCACCAGTGATTTCTTTCCATTTAGACTATGTTAAACAGTGTTAAGGAAACAGAGTTCTGGCTCTAAGCAGCTTTTCAGCTTCACTGTATTCCAGGATACCAAGAAGACCATCCCTAGTAAACCATATATGTGGGTTGTTGGAGGTCACAGCTGTGGAAGGGAAGCATGGTAGTCTCATCCCAAAACCCATTGATTTTTAACATGACAACCATGAGATATCTGTGTGAGCTCGTGACTGGAAAATTATCCCTGTTGGATGTCCTTTTCTAGAGACTTCAGCATGAACTTTGCTGACCAGCTGCTGTGGTTCCCCTTCAGCGAGGAACAAGAAGAGTGACTTTAGTCAGGAAAAGTACTGGACATACATCCAGTCTATAGAGTTTACTGGACTAACACTACGTTTTGACCCTGTGCATTTTATTTTTTATGTGTTCTAAACCATTTTTTGAAGTGACACTGGCAGGGAGAAATGGCATTAAAATTAACTCTGACACTTCTCTATCAAAACTGTGTCTTATCTTCTGAGTAATGTTTTGGGGATTTTTGCTAGCATTTGAGTAGCAAAGACAAAAGTATTTCAGTATTTTGTTGTGCTTTTTGTCATTTTTCTCAGCTTAGTTAACAAAGACAAATTTATCTCGACAACTTTGCCATTTCAGTTTTCAAATTTCCTTTCTCATTCACTGACACAACGGCACCCTCTCTGGGCTACGAGCATTTCCATAGTGTTTTTACTGAAAATAAAAAATGTCCCAAGACATGAGTTTTGCAAATGGTTACACTTCAATTGTAGTTTACATTTGATTTGATATTGTCCCTTTGAAATGACAACAGCTTTAGAGAAGGTGTAAAATGCAGGCGGTGATCCCTTGCGATCGTTATAAAATAGCACGAGAACGCCTGTAACAGTAGGAGCAGCGTCCTGGCTATATTCCAGTTTGGCTAACTACATCCTGTTTTTCTAAATTCAGGTTTATTTGAGAGCTTGATCCAAAGCCTCCCAAAATAACTGTTTTCCCGTTGCAGCATTCTGGTCCCAAACTGGTTGTGCTTCACAGCTAAGTGAAGCCGTGTCCGTATCTTCTGTATTTTTTTAATGAAGAAATAACTTTTGTTTTTAATGGGAAAGTCTAAACCTCACATCTGGATGGCAACTAAAGGGCCAGTAAAATCCTTAAAATCCTTCTGGCTAAAATATCTGGATAAAATAAATTTAATTTTATAGCTTAACACTTCTTTTTTTTGTCATACATAAGCCCCACCATGCAAAATAAAACTACACCAGTATAAATGTAAATGAAAACAAGAGGCAGAAATCTGTCAATAGACCTGCCCTGTAGGTAGGGGGAAGTGCCAAGAATAAAGTAGCTCATGGCATGGTTGCATCTATCATTTTAAAAATCACAACACTGTCTGATTCAGTTGTGGGCATATCGAAAACCATATATTTAGAAACACACGAGATAATAATAAACAATATAGCAAACAATGAGTTAAAATTTCAATGTAATAGAAATCTGCAATTAAGGGATTTTCTGTGTAACACTAGCTGCGTGGTTTAAAAGTTTTGTTTTGCAGCAAAAGTCTGAAAAAGGAACTAAACATTAAAAATCTACACTCTTGAATATAATTAACACATATTAAGCTACAACTTCTGCACAATTTCATATTTAGGGTAGCTGTTTCCTGTCTCCAGCTCTGTCTAGAACTATCTATCTGATTCTGCCAGATTACTGGTAAAAATACAGAGCTGGAGGTCACATCTTATTAGACAATCATGCAGTGTAAAGATGCTTCTCAGCTACAGAGGGAGGGTGAAGCAGTTGCTCTTTAACAGATGCCACACTGTATGAATTATGTCATTTCCATAGTTATAAAACAACTTGAGAAAATGTACTGTAACAATATGATGTATGCTAGGATTGATTACCCCAAAAATCCTTTCAAGAGGAAAAACAGAGAGAGGGAGAGGGAAAGACTGTTTCTATCCAAGCTTCACGTCCTAAAGGTTTAGCTTCTGTGGAGAAAAACCTCACATTTGGTTGTTACGTAGGGTGGTCACTGCATTTGTGTATTCATTATGCGCGTTAAACAGTCAAATATATTCCTTCCAGTAAATATGAATAGTTTAATTTGTTCTGCTGAAAGAGAGACAACTATCAGAAATAGCAATAAAAGTCACATAATGAAATAAGAATACTAGAAAATACGAGGATTTTAGTATGGTCCATTATTCATTCAATTCCTGGCAGCCTTTATGATTACAAATCACTTGATTGACTAACTAGACATTCTCAAAGTGAATTATGAATCAGGTTCATTTTTCCTGGTTGAGAGTTGGTACATGTTGTAACTCTTCCACTTTGTGATATATCAAGTTCTTGTAACAGTAATAAGAGATATAATCAACTCTTTATTTCAGGACAAATAAATTGCCTTTTCAAAAATGAAATGTGGTTGCTAACATTTTAACAGTGTGCAGTGTAATTCCTTCCTGCTATTCTCAGAGTGCAATCTGCTGTGGTGACATAGCTTTTGAGTATTTGACTTGGCTGAAATAATTTTAAGAGCCTCGCACCCTTGGTCCACGCATGATGACCTCGGTGAAAATTCGGTGCTGGGGCTAAGAGCAGCGATTGGTCCTTTTCCTTGCTGAAAATAAGCCTCAGACACCTAAACCCTGGGCCACAATTTGCCCTTTTGTGCCTGGCTCTGATCTCAGCTTGGGAAGACCGAACAGTTTTAAAGCTGTTTAAGTTTACTTTGGGGGGGGAAAAAAAAAGTAAAATGAATCTCTTCTAAAGTGTGCTTGACCCTCAAGTCCTCTTGCCTGAAAAATTCCCTCAGGCTTTTGTGGAAATTATGCAGGGAGAATGACTGGCAGACTGGGGTGGGAGTTATTTGTAGACCAAATGCACAATCAGATCCCAAATCCCCCTAGAATAGGTTTAGTGCGGGGTGCATTTCACCTTCGAATGGAAAAAAAATTAAAAAAAAAAAAACAGAAAAAAAGAAGACCAGACTGAGGCTGCTCGAAATCTGTGCGAGTGTCCGAGGTGAAAGCCACTATAAACAGCATTTATGTCTTGCATCTGCACGTCAGATGTAGCTAGGACTGCAGGTCTGGCTTTCTTGAACGTGGTGGTTTCCTGGTGCTTGTGTCCCAGCCAGCAGAGCCAGCTCCCACATGGGGTGGCACATACTGGGGGGAGCTGCGGGTACACGACACACCACTGGCTCTGAGGGACAGGGTACATGACGTCCTCTGGTACAGGCACCCAAGCAGCGCATCTTCCCACACGGGGTTCTGTGCAACAGCCTCAACACAGCTCCCAGTTTTGCAGGGAGGAGAGGATTTTTCTTCTGGTTATGGAGGCAATCCTGATGTTTGGGTGCTTATTTTGGCTCCTGTGAAGGGACAGGCTGATACTCAGTGGGTTCACACTATTTATAGAACAATTTCAAATACTTTAATCCCCTCCCTTTCCCCTCCCACACACAAAAGCATGTTTCTAAAGCAGGATCTTGTGGGAGAAAAGATGTATTACCACTTTAGTTTTTGGAAGACCTTAATGTGGTCATTCGTTTTAGAAACAATGGTTACAGACTTCAGATTTATTCCTTATTCATCTTTCTATCTCATTTCTAATCGTCTAATAACCTTAATTAAGTGCTGAGTAGTTTGGAATATTATTAAATAGCTTTCATAGGATTTTTTTAAATTTCTGATTACATCATGAGTACAGATTATTGAATATTCCATTCATTTAAAAATTATGATTAAGTAGAAAATCCCAAAAAAGATGTTTGTAACACTTTTAACTAAGCTGCGTTAATTGAGTTAGGGGATAAGAAATGAGATTTAAAGGGTGAGCAATGGGTAAAATCAAAGCCCGCGTAGTTTTAAAATCAAGTGGATTAAGAGATTGGTCAGGATGGAGGAGGTGGCGGGTCAAAAATTGAACGAATGACTTGAATAGAAAATTCACTGGAAGTCATGTGCAACGGCACCTGACGTAATATGCCTAAATACGAGAGGTAAAAAGTGTTCGTTGTGGATCAACAGACTGCACATTGCTCATTGTCAGGGAAAGATGCGCAACAAGAAAGGACGTGGAAAAGCCCGCTCAAGTGCTACCACATCTGACAGCGTTGTGTCCCCTGACGTGCCCAAGCACACCAGAACCACCTCCAGTGTGCATGTGCCCCACAGGTTGGGATCGTTGTCCAAAGCGATGCATTGAGCGCCACTGAGACAGCAATGGTTTTGATGTGTTTGGTCTAGGATGCCAAGTGTGGGCCCTCCCAGCATCATTCTCCTGTCCTTACTTTTGTTTATAACTCACTAGTTGTCAGCAGCACATGAATTTTGCTAGGTTATTTTTCCTATTGCTCTGAAATATTGGTTGGGAGTTGATTACTGCAGCTTTTCTGGTGACCACTTTCTTCTTGGTGGCCATCTCCTTCTTCCTCACCATGCAGAGGGCTTTGCACGTGATGTTCCCAGCTCACCACCTCTTGTTACAGGAGCATAGCTCTAACACATCTGGAAACCAGGCAAGATATATTCACTTGTGTTCCTTAGGCTCTGCATGAGTAACTGGAGACACTCGTTTACTGGAGGGATTTCTGGAGTCATCGGTACTTGTGGAAATTACAGCACCTTTTGCAGTTCCCTAATGGGGATGTGGGAGGAAACCAGTGCCTGTGAAACTGAGACAGGGGAGGGGGAAGAAAGACAGGAAAACAAATGAAAAGCAGCGTGCAGAACTTAAGCTACCAGGAAGGGATGATGGAGTCTGGGTGCCCTTGTTTAAAAGATTGACAAAGGCAATCTGGTAAAGACAGGCTAACCCACACGGCCAACATCAGAGAGGTTATCACATGCATATCACTTGGAGATGAATTCCTTACACTTACAATAGCGTCATCTGCCAATTAAAGCAGTCTTAGGAAGAGCAGGATAAACCAGCCCATGAACCATGGACACTGGGACGACAGTACATGCTGCCTCTTTCTCTGGAATGCTTGCTGGTTTCACAGGATTTGTACTGTTTCAGGGCACAAAGCAGCATCTAAAACATCATACATCCCAATGAAGATGGGGAGAGGTCGACTGGGAAAAAGCAGCTCTTAAACCACAGAGAGAAAAGCATAAAATGAATTTGAATTTAACCAAGAAGAATAAAATACCATAATGACTGAGGGAAGCATTAGTCTTGTAGGCTCAGTTATGTAGGTTGGGATTTAATCTGTTTAGATCTTTTTCTTCCAAGCTTAACAGCTTTAATTATTTTTACAAAGAAAAAAAATCAATACCTCCTTACACACTATTAATAAAAAAATCAAGTATCATTGATATTTGAAAACAGAAATCATAAAGAACATATTGCATTCACACCAACTACATACCAAGCAGAATGTTAATAACATTAACCTTTACTCTATCAGATATTTTCAAGAAATACCACTATATTTTTTGCAACGGCTCATATCTGTCATTTAACTGACATGTGATCTTTGCTAAGTTTGCCAAATCACTGAGGCCTGAATACCATTCAGCAATGTTAATTTTGTTTTCCTATTCCAGCTTTTACACAATTATTCTCATGGCAATCATTCTAGCCTTGAGTATAAATAATACTTCAAGTGGTTTGTTGATATCCAGAAAATGATGTGTATCTACATTAAGAGATTCTGGAATCTAATGGGAGAACCATGCATATTATTAAGCTGAAACGCCTATTTCTTTCCTCCCAGATGGGAAGTAGTACAGGGTAGTGCCATGGCATATGCATTAATTTTATTCCTTCCACAAATTTTAGCACATATTATTTTTGCAGATTTTGAGTCTTTGCCTCCTACCAAATATCCAGGAGATTTAAAGAGGATTTTGCTACAGAGAAGATCTCAACCTTAGCAGTTAGGACCCTGGATAATTCTCAGGTGAGCTGAGGAAGAAGAGCATGGGAGCAGTTCTGCTCTGGAGAAGAACAGGAAAAGAAATGAGAGTTTGGTAGGAGGAATCCTTGAGGATTAACAGAGGCAAAAAGAGAGACAGAGAGTAATTTTCCTGGCTCCCACATTTCAGTCCTACAGATTGAGTATGCTTGCTCTGAAGGTCCCCGCAATAAATAAAGAGCACATTTAACATGAGGGGGATTACAACCAAAGAGTAGTGAAAAACATAAATCCCAATATCTGTCCATCAGCATTGTTACCCCATTAATACACACAAATACTTTTCTGTTTAAGAATTAGCCTGTAACAGATTTCTTCCTAAGTCTGTGGATTTCTTGCACATTATCCCCCACAATTTTTTTTATATTACTCGCTTTTTCCAGTTCCAGGCCTCTTCTTCCTTTTTCTTTCTTTTCAGTCCAGTGGGACTTTTTGTTTCCTCAGGACCTGAACAAGAGGAAGGAGCACACTGCATTGTACGCTAATGTTTGTGTGGGAGTGAGCTGTGTGGGAGCATTTCCTCCAGCACTTTACAGATGCTCTAAAGGCCAAGTTTAAAATCAGGATTGTTGACGTTTGCATATGTGCAAGCATAGCGGGGCCTCAGCTGGAAAGGCTGATGGTCTGAGGAGACACAAGGCAGTACAAAATGAGGGTTGGACTTGTGTGTCACTGTTTCTCTCTTTACTGCTTTACTTTCTGTGTTCCTGCAACTTGATATTTGTATACATTTGTACTTCACAACCTGTACCCATTACTTATAAGGAGTTTTAAGTCAGTATCAGTTAACGGTTGTGGCTCTGAAGAGTGGAGTCTAGAGTTAATGACGAGTCTTGAGGAGAGCCCTGGGGGGAACTGGCTCAGGAGAGTGGTGCAGGTTCAAAATCTGATTGTCCTTTCACCCTGGCTCAGCCAAAGTCTGCGATAAAACATCTGTATTTAGTTTAAGGTGAAGTTACTCTTTCAGCTCCAAAGAGGACAAAGGATATCCACAGGTGAGGATGTGGATGAAGACAAGGCACACAGTGCTTTCCACAGCACACTACACAAAGCAGCTCCCAGGAGAAGTCCTGCCTGTCGCACATGCACGATGCCTCTGGCAGGCAGGCTGCCGTGCCTCTCCACTCCGGAAAGCAGGAGCTCCGCAGGAATTCCGTGGGGGCCATGGTCCTCCTCACTGTCTGAAGGCTTTCTGAACAGAAACGCATCTGTCTCCAGAGTAAAAAGAGTATTATGGCATATGGTCACACACGGCTTGGTTTGAGCAGCACGTTCCCCAGCCAGGTCAGCCCCAACTCTGTAACACATTTTAAAAGCACAGATCTCATGGCCAGACACAACAGTGCATACCTCGCTGCAAATCTACATATAAATTGATCTTTTCAGTACCTGCCCAATCCATCTTGGTTTTAATTTAACCCACCTATGGTTAATAAATACTTCAGGATCCTCTCTCTCCCCTCTGAGTAGCTATGGTCAAAACATGCCTAGTTCAGACATCTCAAACACCCCGAGTTTAGACATCTCAATTAAGTGCTACCGCTAGATGGGATGAAGCCAGCCTTTATTTCAGCAGTTCTTTTCCCATCTCTTTCTTTTTTTCTTTCCTTCCCATCAGCATAGATGCAATTTTTGTCAGGATAACTTCTGTTATGTCTGAATTCCTCTTTGTGCTCTTCCCAGCATTTCAGGCAGTGCTGCACTGCAGCATCACACCCCTCTCTGGAATGCTATTCCCTCAAGATTCCCATGGCACAGAGAGAGATGGGTAATGTTTTCTGAGCTTCTTCCACTATTACCACATTTTCTATAGAGGATCAAAATGGATTATTTTCATCTTGACATGCAAATGCCTAGGCTGTGTCCTTGGCTGAGATCTCAGCATTGACTACAGAAGTAAAAGATACGGGGGTAGCAGTCTTTTTAATATCACGTATGGAAGTGGCAGTCTTATTTCTTAAGGAAAAAAAAAAAAGAAAACCCGACTGTAGTCCACTGTGACTCGCAAAAAAAGCTTAATAAAAATATTTCCTCATGCACTTACTGAATACTGTATTCACATGCACTCATTAGTCTGCACAGAGGCCGATGAACATTGCGTGCAACTCAGGATCTTACTGTTGTACTCTGATCTGCCCATTTGCCATGCCCAAGTATCAACGGGAAGGAAAGGCACATGAATAATTTTATCGAGTCAGATTGCAAGCCTGAATGAAAACATTTAATAAATGATGGAATTAGAACAGAAGTAGGAATGATTTCTAAGGCTCCTTGTGAAATGCTTGTAGAGTGAAAAAGGTCGAATTCTTCACCAATTTGCACTCTGCACAACAGCAGTTAAGTAAATGAAATAACATGACCTGCAAATCGTTGCAGGATACAACCCGCAGAATATGTCAATACACCGTTGAAGTCGTTGTGTGGTTTCATGTTAACATAAAAGAAATGATATCTGACCATGAGAGCACCCACACTGACTCACTGTTTCTAATTATTATTATATTCTCTTTCTGAAACAACAGCAGCGACAAAACAACATCAAGCAATTGCCTCCTGGCTAGCGTTCTCAGCAAACCCTCATGACTATTGACTCAAATGGGCAGCCCAGCAAGTAAGTTGTTAGCTTAAATGAAAATTATAGCAGAGACAAAAATGTCAGCCTGGGAACTGAACTAATAAGGGGAAAGAATGCGCACGAAGCTGCCAGCGCAGTTTTAAACCTCAGGAAGAATAAAGGAAAGCACAGCTATCGAAATTAACTTGTGAGGCTGAGGTAAACAGCAAAAATCCACATCCTTCATTACGCTGTGCAAAGCTGATGAGTGCAAGGCTCTTAGCAGCTATGGCTCAGGTACAACTTTACGTGCTAAAACTCGAGATAGGGCTACGGTAGGCGGTGAATTAAGTGTGGGCTGACAGTTTAGCAACCCAGTGCCACTGCCAGCCAGTCTAACGCCCCTGCTTTTTGGCTTGAGCACAGGAAAAGAGACAAGATGGGGTTAGGCAACCTGGATGTGTCCTTCGAAGCAGATCCCGAGGAACAAGCCCGCTTGGTGGGGAAGTGCTCTGGTGCAAGGTCCCGAGCCGGCTGAGTGGGGCAAGGAGTCAGAGGGGAAAGGTGATCAGCCACATTGGGCTTGTTCTGTAGAGCCCCTGGACGCCGTTCAGGCTGAGGTCTTGGACACAGTCCACTGACAGGCCTCCTGCCAGGGGATTTGTTACTGCGAGAGCTTGGCTTAGGCATGATTTTATTACAAAAATTGTCTCAATTCTTCTTCTGTCTTATTAAAAGCTATCCCACCCTTCCCTTCCACCCCAGGAGCAGGAATATTTTGTATATATCTGGGTGAAACACACAAACAAATTAATTTCCCACAGATAATATGTTCAGAGTGATTTGCTTTTCAGAGTCAGAGCTCAAAATGATTAATTTATTATGCAAAGTAATAATTGCAAATTATATTGGCAAACTCCATTCCAGAAAAAAATGGGCATTAATATAACTAAAAGGATTAAAAAATACTGGCTGTTAACTTGGGGCTACTGCATATATTTTAGGAGGTTATATATCTCTGTTCCACCTAAACCACCAGAGGCAGTAGCTTTCATTTTAAAGGTGTAGTGAGATACCGTAATTAATGGGCCCACCTAACAGCATATGTCGCATTTGTATTGAGTAGTAGGATGTGGTGCATATTATGAAAGGAAGTGAAGGAAATGCTTAGCGTCATAAAAATTTGCATCTCTTTCTAGTTCATTTTTTAGTGCAAAGAAAAGAAATATGTCTGAGTTGGAACACGAAAGGATATGACTCCAGTTTTTTGGGTCAAGCTAGCCTGTGCCTTTGGTGGGGTGACTGAAAGGCATATTTTGACTTTATGGGTCCTTACAGGATCTGAAATGCCTCATTAACAATCCTTCGGAGATATATAGCACTTACCAAGGATGACTGGAGCAGCCCAGCTGCTCCAGGTGAACCCAGGGACAGGCAGCTATTCCTCCTTCAAGTTGCCCACAGGTTCCCTGCCTGACTTGGTCCTTTATGGTCATCAGCAGAAAGGGGCCCTAACAGTTGTCAGAGTTGAGGTCTCTAATGCAGTGCTTGTCAGCTATATGAGATTTATTTGCTCTGCTGGATCTGTACATTATGTCAGGAGTACTCAAAGGATTAATTTGCAATCATGGTCTTCTTCACAGAAAAGCACAGTGCTCTGCTGCTGTAGAAGCATTTTCGTCTCTGGCACACGTCCCATTAGGAAGTACTCTGCAGTAGATTATGTTCTTCAGGATAGTTGAGATTTGTGGGTAATTATGAGAAAAATAAAGATAATGTGCTTGTAAACCTTGCAAGTAATAGTTGCAGTACTGGTGCTGTAATTCATAGACGTGGCACCATTAGAAAATGATGGAGCTTGTTAAATTAAAATGCTAGTGGCATTTTAAACATACTTTTCATGCAAGCATTACGATCTGAGTGCCAGGACGGGATTCAAGTGTTCCACAGGTTGCACTCCTGGCTCTGACACACACGCTGGTTCTGCTCTTGAGACGGTGCGTAGTGCTTCGCCCCCCATGAGAGAGATGCTTGAGAATCACCTGCTGCTACTAACCCCGGAGCAGCTTCTCCAGAGCTTGTGCTGTGAGAGCCTTAGTGTAGCTGGACTTCCAGGCCATGCCATCAGGCATTTTAAACCTTGCGTCCTTGTAGCTAAAGCCTTACGGGATGTACCTTCATGATGTGGGGATAAGGGTGATAGTTATTTAGCGTTTGCAAGGGACTTCGAAGGCGTAGAAGCTGTGGGAATTTACACACCACTGCAAGCTGAGAACAAACTGTCTAACACTTACTTCCTCACATCTTTTCTTGCAACGTGCCTTATCGACAGCTGTTGCTATGAAAGGAGTTCCACCTTGTGGAAAAAAGTCACTGGAAAAAAAGAGGGGCAATTGAGATGTTTACTGTATACACACTGAACTTATGATCAAGAACTTCTTCACTGAACAACAAACCTCTATTTTGCTTTTCAAGCAGAGCAACAGACACCGTGATTCACAGATTTTTGCACAGATCCCAAGACCAACTTGCCTTACGATTGACAAAGAGGAGCAGTCTGCAGCCTCCAGCGTTGCCCACCTGCCCAGCTTGCAGTATCAATAGCAGGCACAAAGGTAAACCTGCTCCCCAGGTGTCACAAAGCAGTTCTTCCAGCTGAACGTCAGCATGTTTTGGTCTTCCCAGCTAAGTGAGGACACAGACCAGTTAACACCTTTAAACACACACTAAGTCCAACTAAAAGAGTAAATAAAATCAGAAAAGGGAATCGGAATTCAGCAAAACTCAACAAAGCTGAATAAATACTCATCTAAAGCCAATTCTCTTGGTATTTGCAGAGTTATGCTTGTGAGGGAGACATTTCTGGAAACAACTTTGGGTCATCCAAAACACTGATTGATAGCCGCTGCCAGGGTCACGTTACCTTGCTTGATGTGGCAGTGTTTTGATATGGTTAGAGAAGTTCCTGTCACTTTTGTTGCATGTTCTCGGTGAAATTGCAATCATGGCTGATGATATCAGCAGCAAAGAACGAGGTAATGGGACCTGTATCACTGAGAAGCCATCGCTCCAAAAAAACATATTCCATAATGTTTAGCAATAAGCACTGAAGTATTACAAATTGTTACAGCTGAACTCTACACGCCAAATAAATGAAAGAAGCATGTCTTATTTCCTGCTAAAGTGCAATATGGTCAGGCAAAGCTAACTACAGAGGCTCCAGTGTCAGCAGAAAATGCTCAGATTAGAAACCATGTTGGTGGCACCCAAACTGCATCAAAACAATAATATAAAAATGGAAAGTCAGGTCTGTATTTCCTTGCTAGGGTCTCAAATCTGATTTTGAGGCTTTGGTTGCCTCTACTGCCTTGAAACCTGCAGAACTATGGGATTTTACCTACCTTTATCCTTTTAAATGTTTGACAGTCTAGACTGCTTTTACTGATGGTGAAGAGGACAGTGATGTCCAGGATTCAGCTCAGCCCATCAGGTGTGTAAGAGAGGTAGGCTCTGGGTCGCTGACTTCTGAAGACACCAAGGTGATCCTAGACTGAAGTGCCTCCAAGGCTGGTATTGCTGCAGATGGCTCCTGACGTGCAATTCAAAATGCTGAATGAGCAGCCTGTGTTTCCTACCCAGCACCTCAAAATGGGTTCAAAACAGCTGACAGAAGCATCTATTCACTTGGTAGCCATACAACTTCATGAGTGTAGGTCTTAAAATCTTTTTTTCTTTGTTTCCCCACAACCTGAAAAGGGAATCACTGTTTTCTGTTAAAATACTTTGGAAAGAGGAGATAGAAAGTGATAGTGCCTGCTCCCTTCTTGTAATGCAATAGCCTTATTGTCAGAGCAGTCACAGAGGAAGAGGGACACGTGTGTCCCATTTCCCCTTCTGCCTCGGGCAGCTCAAACCCATGTTTCCCACCCTTTAGGGAAACGGCTGTGGTCAAGGGAAGGATTCAGGATTCACAGGGCCAGCGAGTGAAGATGAAAGGGAGCACGGCTCCAGGGCTCAGGGCATCCTTTTGGTTCCACTCTCTGCTCCCAGGATTGTATCTGTCTTTCATTTACAGACTGTTTCATGTAAGAACACACAGTCCTGGGACTGGATGACACACGGGCATAGTTTCACTGCCTTCTGCTAACCTGCACAACATGGACCATGTCTTGCAAAAAAGTATAAAATGCACATATTTTTGTATGGATTGAAACTGAAGAGATTGGGCTATTCAATTGACAAAAATGAGTAAGAAGGAATAAATTAGCCTATTCGAGAAATGAATCATACCGAGAAGGTAAAACAGGTCCTTCTGTTTATCCACTCAAAAAACAAAGTTTAATGAAGCAGAAAGAGGGAAAAAATGTAATCAAAGGAAGCTTTTTTCCCCACGCTTTCTTTTTTTAAACGTAAGCTGTAATTAACCTGTTGAACTTATTGCTACTAGGTATAACCTAGGCCAAGAGATTAGTAGGATTCAAAATGGATCAGACATCTATGTGCATAACGATAATATCCATAAGCTACAGTGGGTAGAACATGATCTCAATTCCTTTTACAGAATAGCTTGCCTCTTAATACCAAGTGAATCTTGTGTACCAACTTCTGTCTGGTCAAGGACCTTGTGAAGCACCTCTCTTTTTATGCAGGATCTTTAAGCGTCATCCCCACTGAAAAAAGAAAAAAAAAAGAAGATGGTTAAAATATAATACACTCTTTTGCATTACTGCTGTTCCAGGGAAGCAGCTGTTATATTGCTTACATGGAATAGTGATTTTACCAACTTATATGATATTTGTAAACTTATTAAATTGGCATTTTTACACTATAAGTGAGATTCAGCCCTAGTAAATAAAAAGAGGGAGAAGCACAGTCTGACCACCCAGCTAGGAAGGAAATGTTGGAGCCGTTTCCATAAGAGTCAATCCACAGTAGTGAGGGTCTGATTTCCTGCTGTAAGTGTACTCTCACTTGCAATAGGAGCAAGCTCACAGAAATGGTCTTTACAGTATAGCTGTAAACCAATAACGCAGCAAGAAATGGACAATGCTCCGCTTGCGCATTTCGTGCAGGCTGAGGTTAAACCTTTCCTTTTTGACCCAGTGAGTTACAGATGCATACTGATGCTTGGAAAATCACAGAACATTTCTGAAAATCAGGGCTGGGTTCTTCTTCCTTTCCTTTGACTCAGTTAGTAAGAAATAAATAATGACAGGTGGATCTTAAAACTACTGCCAAGGTTTTATTATTTTATTATTTATATTTATTATTATTTATATTATTTAGTCTCTGGGAGGCTGTAGAAGTTAAGGGAAGACTAACTCTTAGCTTGTGTTAAGTCAGTAGTTATTTACTGTCTGTGGCAGTGGGCCTCAAATGTAGAATCAGAATTACATTTGAATTTACGTAGCCTTTTCTCCACTGATCTCTTTTTGCTGGTCCCTCTGGTCACCTATTCCTTCCCATTCCTGAGGAAGGCTGTCCTTTTAGCCCCTTAATGTGACCTTAGGAGTGTGAAGACCATCTGGTTTTCTGTGCTAATACATTATTTTGCTGCTATGAAAGCACAGAAAGGTCTTGCCTTGCTGCCAGAGCCACTGTCTCACATTCTCAAATTCAGAGAAACAATCCCATCACCTTTATATCCACCACAATGAGTTAAGCGTCGACTGGGCTCCTGAGTGTCCTTGTGCCCTCAGGTACCTCTAAAGTTTTTGCAGTCCAAAGATGTTCAGTGTCTTAAGTGATCGGGACTAGAAAAAGTATTTCCTAGTTAAAGCTTTTTCTACTGATACAAATTTGCTAGCTAAATTTAGTTGTGAGTGATATTTAATAATTCCAGAGGCCCTTTGCTCTTGGTTTATGATTTGTCAGCATTACTTTATTACTGTTTGCAAAAGTAACAAAAGGTGTTGCAACGGGGATTCATTTGGGCAAATTAAACCTGCAGTGGGATTTCAAATGCAGGCATTTGTCCTCTGGGATTAGACATCAGCAGCCTGCGGAATTATTTCTGACATTTCATCCATCATACACTCAGAATAACTAAACAAACCGGTGCTGCTCTCTCCCTGCTCAAAGAACAACTTTCACAGAGCCTTCCCACGGAAATATCCCAACCTATTAGTGTCAGGAAATTGTGCTTGGAAAGTTAAGAGAAAAAAGAAAAATCTTCCACAACTGAAAGGCAAAGATGTTATCGCACATCAATAACGTACATTGGGAGGTCTGCTTGTGAACAGCTCTTCGGCTGGTGTAAATTGGAATGACATAACTGGCATAAGTATATTGATTTTGTTCAGTCCAGGAATTTTCACCATAGGAGTGACTAGATCTATAACTGCAAGAATCTGGAATTACTCTTCCTAAAGTAAGCTGCCAAATCTGTATGAGGTGAAATGGGAGGAGGACTGGACCCTGCAAAGACTGCTTCTTTTCCTCTTCTTTCTTTGAAAAAGTCAATTTTAAAACACACAAGTTTTCAATATACCCTCTTGCAACTCATGTTTTTCAGCCTTTTCTTGAAATGCCAAACACCTACTTTGGTGGCCAAGCTGTTTATTTCAACCAGATCATTCCTGGCTAAATGTGATCCAACCAGATTAGTTGTAATATTTAAATACCATAGCATCAGAGAACAAAAACTCTGGACTAGCTCATTATTAGAGGATAATAACCTTTTAATCTATATTTAAAAAAAAGAGAAGTTGTCCAATAGACCTCAAATTGGTTTCCCATTCTGGAGGGACCTCCAAGGATATATTGCAATTACAGGAGCTTTTTTCCCCCCCTTTAATAATGAATATAATGTGCTTTGAAGTAATGTGGTCTCACACTGAAATCTACAATCAAACACCTAAACTAACAGAAAAGGTAAAACCACCTCAAGGGAGAACTTAGAAATGGAAGTGCATAATCAGATAAACGAGAAGAAAGTTTTGAAAAGGATTGCAGAGGAGTAACAGGAGATATTGCTGGTGTGTTTCTTGCTTCATTGTTGTTTTCCTTCAGTAAAAGTTCTATCAGCTGGGGAGAGTTGCTCACTTCTTTGAAGCTGGCTCTTGTTTCTCTGAAATCAGATTCCTTATTCCCAGGGCTCCGCTCCGCGATGCCAGCACAAACATACATCAGCAGCTGCACAGCACTTTAAAGAGTTAGCAAGGAGCTATCAAGCAATTACTTATTCCATTTTAGATCTCCTTCCATTATTTTCACTGAGCAAGTTTGAAGTTGGGGGAATAAAAATCAGAGAAAGCAAATAAACATTTTGGAAGTCTGAGCATCTCACCTAAGGAGCAACGCTCACCTACCAGTTATTAAAGAGACAAGACCCATAGGTGAGAAGTGCTGGTGGGAAGAATAATTCCTTTCCCATGAATAAAGCCTTAAAAAGTACTTGAGTCTTCACTCTGATGAATACCATGAATTTTGGTGTGCTGAGCTGGTGTCAGCCTTAATTCTGTTGGGGGCAGGTGCGGTTCTGGCTGCTTCTGCACTTGGACAGCATATTGTGCAGGCTGCTTTCACCTGTGGCAGGGTCCCCTTAGAGTTAGTAGAGCTATGCTGTGGATGAGTTGGGTAGAATGAAGTGAATGAAGAAACTAAGCTTGAAATTCTTGGATATCTTCCAAATTTAACTATTTTTCTATTGTTACTGAGCTTAGATTGGTGCTGTTTTCTGGTGTGTTTGTATGCGTCTCTGTGAGCGTGAAATACAAGCTATTGTAGACAGAAGTTGACTTTTCTTATAAACAAGTGTACATTTATCCTTTAGCCTGAAGTACCTGACAAATAAAAACATTAACAAGGTTCTCATGAAATAAGCAATAGTGGAACCATGTCTGTGTGAGTGGGGGTTGTTAATAATGCTGGTAGTGTCCCTCACTTGACACTAACAAAGCCAAACACCATCCCAACAAAAAGGCAGCAAAATCTCACACAGCCCTGTCCAAGCTTATGAGAAAAGATGGGTTTTGCTGTTTGCCCTCAAATTGTCTACTGAGCTGCAAGGCATTTGTTAATTTTATCAATGGAAGCACTGAATAATCTGAGGAAAAGGTAAAAAGCACACAGATAAAATTTACTACGATGAGGAACTCAGAACGTTTTAGGCCATAACTTCCTGATGCTTCACAGTTTTCTAAATTTTCCATTACCTACAACCCACCCTTCCCTGCATTTTCCTAGGGAAAAAAAAAGTCAATTTTTTGCCTGAACAGAGTGAGGGAGAGCTTCTCACATACAGTGAGATACGCCTAGTTGCTGTGGATGTAGGACTCGAATATTTTGACAGGACACAGGACAGTTTTCTGCAATTGTCCCTCAAGGCAAAACTGTGGGAGAAAGGACCTTTCCCCTCTGCTTCTCTCCTTTCACCCCAAAGCAGTGAAATTTACTGCTGGATGAGCACCCAGGCTGGATCTCCCTGCTTGCATCCCAGTGGCACAGGTGGTCAATATTCCTGTGAGAAAGATCACTGAAACTCTGCCATTGATTTACAGCCTGGCTCTTCATCTATCCTCCTTTAGTAACCTGTGTGTAAGTGCATGCAACTGGATAAACGTCTTCAGTACTAGAATTTCAGCAAACTGCTGTAGATGGAGCGAATCCTCGCCAGCCAGAGCAATTTCATAGTTTTGCTCCTGGAGTAAGAGGTATGAGCTAGTCCATGAGCAGTCCTGGGAGCCAAGCCTGTCATCACCTTTCTGTGTGGCTTTTCCATCTTTGTCCCAGACTGGTTCAATTTCTCTGAGAGCATATTTTTATGAGCTGGGAGAGAAAGTGAGAGGGAATGAGGCAGGGCAGGATGGCTTGGGAATACAGCCAGGCTTTGCATAAACCGGTAGTTCAGTCATTCACCCAAAACATCAGAGGATCAGTCCTAATCCCCCAGTCAGTTATAAAACAGTGTCAACATGGAAGACAGCGCTGCGCGTTTTTGGAGACACAGGGTTGGATGTCAGCTTCAGGGAGGCACGTACAGATCTGAGTTGCAGCAGAACAGAGACAGGCATCAACTCAGGGCTAAGGATTTCCCCAGACACTGTAAAATTAGGTTACTTTATATATTTTTTTATCCTCCTAGACTTTTTCGAAAATCTGGTTCTGCCTCTAAAACATTCGCAAGTAAAAAAAGATATTGTGGAGGATATCTATAACTGAGTAATTTGTAAAAGACAGCTTTTTAAATGAATGATGGATTTTTTTCTTCTGTCCAGAAAGAGTGAAGTTATTTTTTCAACCTTGATGCTGGGAGTGGAGAATATAATTTACCTGTGTCCCCTATGTGGTGGCAACAGCTTTGCTGGTTTGCACAAACAGACACAAATGGTTTGGGGTAAACAGCTCTCAAACAACAGACTAGATGAAACTTGGTCACTTTGGTTTCCAAAGTGGTCCTGAAGATGCTGACAGAATAAAGGAAAGGTTGTTGTTAGTCCACTCTCCAATACTGCTCAAATAGTTAGGATGTGAACCTATATGCCAGATTTAATCTCTTTTTCTCGCACAAGGGAGAAAGCCCAAAGAGGATCTGCTCCATGATGGCCCTTGTTCCCTCCATCCCCTTCATGAAGCAAAACACAATGCAGAAGTTAGATCATCCCTTATCTTATATTCCCCAAACTGCTCTCTATTTCTAAGCCTTCTACACCTGAAACCTTTTAAAAAAATTAACAATTCAAAATGGCAATGAAAGAAGGCAAGACACCCACAATACACTATGATAGTCCTGCCCAGCTGCAGAAATCTCTTTCAGACAAAGAGGATTTGGTTGGGTGCCCAACATGAAATCAAGACACCAACTCCACTGTATTGCCTTTTGTTTCCTTTGTTTCCTTTGTCCTTTTATATCTGTGGAGGGAAATAAATAATTCTAGATGAGAAGAACTAAATTTTAGACAGTTAAAAGTGGGTGAGTTGAGTCCCACACATTTTTTACAGCTAGATATTTCTATGAGCAGTATAAAACAAAGTCCCTGTCATATAAAAATAAGTTTTATAACATTTTATGGTAGTACCTACGCATCTCCCAGAAGACACGAAAAAGTTTCAAAAGGTTGAGATATCATTTCATGTATGACAGTAGCTGAAAGAGACAGCACAAGGCCCTAGGCTGCAGGGAACAGCTTGATCCTGTATTCCTGAAAACCCTTAGAAATTCTGCCAAAGGACTGGACTAGGTGTACTAAGAATGCTAAAGGGAGATACTAGACTGGGCTCGGTATGTTGAGATTAGTCTAAGGAGAGATACTAGACTTGTTGGGATCCTTTCCAGCTTGTTTTAGGTTCCTGACTCGTGGTCAAAGGCTAATAAATGTATGTAAGTAATGTTCAAACTGTGTTTTGCCATATGCACACGCATTCTGGGGAGAAAATCTGACTTTAACTGTTTCTACACATGAAGGTTATACAACCCTGGAAGGGTCAATAACGGCAAATCCTGGCGAAATTATGGTCCTGTTGTGGTGCCAAGAGAGGACTTTGACGCAAACGGGGGTAGATTTCCAAGTAAAATTTGCAAATTTCTTCATGGAGATCGTGTCTTTTGTCTCAAGCAGCTAAGGTCACAAATGCCTCAAATCAATACGGCCACAAAAAGCATATAAAGAGGTTAAGTGTTCAACTATTGTTGCTAAACCTATGTGTTCCTTACAAGAAAGGTTAGCGGTGACTAGAAAGTCTATTGTGTGACAAGATCACAAAGACCAATCTATGACTTCAACAGCCAATACCATACAAGGAATTTAGAATAAAATGTTCATCTCTGACCTGCCCTGTGGATCACCTGGTGGTCTGCAGTCACTCTACGTATCTGTTGACATCAACAAGATCCACAGAAAAGTATGTGTCAAGGTGACCCTAACTTCTGCTTTGATTAATTGACCTGATAATGTGTCACTTTGGAGGGGCAAAAAAAGGGAATATATCATTAACCTCTTTTGAAAGAACTGTACCTCAATCAAGTATAAATATTTTTCTAGATTACACCATCATGAGCTCTTCTTATACTAACAACTATTTTAGCTCGCACCTAGTATCAGTAAAAAAAGTAGTCAATGTATCAACCTAAAATAAATTGTGCTAGGACTTGTTTGTGTGTGGTGTGTTCTGGAAAGGGCTGTGCCTCCTCCATTGGAATAGCTTACAACAAAGGCCATACATTATAAAGGACTGAGTTCCTGAGGACCATGGCTTTGTAAGACTGGATTAACTGTAAAATATCATTAATAAGTCACTGAATATTTAGAGAGAGTCCTGAGCAATTCACAAATATCCAGCTATTTTTTTAAAAAAAAAACCCAAACAAAACCACAACAGTAAAATTTTAAGAAGATGTATAACCTTAAGCTATGTGAAGTGTCAAAATACGTTTAAATGCATGCCAAGAACCGAGTGGTCTTGCTTTGTTCTTATCTGGGGATCATTTTACCCAATCAGAACTTTAACGTTCCTTTCCTTTTCTGGGTGTAAGACCACGCTATTCACACTGGTTTCCAAGTATGACAGATTCCAGCCCAATCTGATACTGCAGTGACTGTTCATTTCCCACTGGTGTTCACCCCCTCATCTTATGGCTGCAAAGAGAAACACAGAGAAGGATCACAAGACTATAATAATAATGTACACTTTACATGCATCTATATTCTAGCACTGAAGCTAAAACTTTGTGCTCTGCTTCCTTACTTTGCCATTTTGGTTGGTGCAAATCTTAAAAATTAATTTGAGATCAGTATTATTTCTTGAGCTTATTTTCTTTATTTTTTTTTGTATCTTTCTTGCCAAGTTAATTTGTGCAGATCATCCCAAGCCAAATAACAGGTACATAAAATAAATAGAGATATTTGTAGACAACACATTGGCAAATGATTGAAAATGTTATTCTTCAAAAACCCTGAGTACTTTCTTCATCATATACAATCTGGACTGTACTAATGCAATGGCTCCTGCATGTACTTTGTGTATAGGCTCTTAGGACATTCTCATTTGTCAGGCTATAGCTCTGCTGTACACTTCTGTCTGCTGCTTTTTCACTGGTCTTTAAAAGATTTTGGCTCTAGCCTTAGCTGCAACGCATGAGTTTAATTAAAATCTGCAGATGTTTTCCATAGACTATGTAGAGTGGGATTTATGTTTTGTCAATGAATGTACATTGGCTCTTGTTTGAATGTATGCATGTACACTTCAAATATATGGGCAATAAATAGATCCTTTCTCAAGAAACGAGAACAAAACAGGCAAGGATGTACTCTGTACGGCGGGGAGAAACAAGACTTCGACACGAGGGCTATCCCAGATCTGGGAACTGTCATTTGTGCAGTATATGCAGAGATAAGGAGGAAGCTGTAATATAAACACAGAGAAAAGACTTGTTTTTCATTCCAGTTTAATTTGCCAGCGCATGATCTTTCTCCCACGTGCTGAAAACAGGGACGCGTCCTCTCTCAACCTGCAAACCAGCTAGCTGAAAGATTGGCAGCTGCCTGCAGAGCAGGCACACCTTGTGCTTAGTCCCAGGCAGGCGATGTTTTAATCATGGCCATGGTGATGAAAGGGCTGGGAGGGTTCACCTTTCATGCACCAACCTAAATAAACACAACACAATGTCTCTGCTGCAACCCAAGCTGGTTCCTTCTTCGGCATTCCTGACACACACTCGGCTCGCTGCACACTCTCAAACATAGCTCGTCTACATGCTCCTGTGTCATTTTACATCGCCGAGCTTGGCCTTTCAGAAGCCACAAGATAACGCTTCCCCGCCATCACAAAATCACAGAATCACAGAATGTTAGGGATTGGAAGGGACCTCGAAAGATCATCTAGTCCAATCCCCCTGCCGGGGCAGGATTGCCTAGACCATATCACACAGGAACGCGTCCTGGCGGGTTTTGAATGTCTCCAGAGAAGGAGACTCCACAACCTCTCTGGGCAGCCTGTGCCAGTGTTCAGTCACCCTTACCGTAAAGAAGTTTTTCCTCAAATTTAAGTGGAACCTCCTGTATTCCAGCTTGCACCCATTGCCCCTTGTCCTGTCAAGGGATGTCACTGAGAAGAGCCTGGCTCCATCCTCATGACACTTGCCCTTTACAGATTTATAAACATGAATGAGGTCACCCCTCAGTCTCCTCTTCTCTAAGCTAAAGAGACCCAGCTCCCTCAGCCTCTCCTCATAAGGGAGATGTTCCACTCCCTTAATCATCTTCGTGGCTCTGCGCTGGACTCTCTCTAGCAGTTCCTTGTCCTTCTTGAACTGAGGGGCCCAGAACTGGACACAATACTCCAGATGCGGCCTCACCAGGGCAGAGTAGAGGGGGAGGAGAACCTCTCTCGACCTGCTGACCACACTCCTTCTAATACACCCCAGGATGCCATTGGCCTTCTTGGCCACAAGGGCACACTGCTGGCTCATGGTCATCCTGTTGTCCACTAGGACCCCCAGGTCCCTTTCCCCTACGCTGCTCTCCAACAGGTCTGCCCCCAACTTGTACTGGTACATGGGGTTGTTCTTGCCCAGATGCAGGACTCTACACTTGCCCTTATTATATTTCATTAAATTTCTCCCCGCCCAACTCTCCAGCCTGTCCAGGTCTCTCTGAATGGCTGCGCAGCCTTCCGGCACATCAGCCACTCCTCCCAGTTTTGTGTCTTCAGCGAACTTGCTGACAGCGCACTCTAATCCCTCATCCAAGTCATTAATAAATATATTGAATAGAACTGGTCCCAGAACCGATCCTTGCGGGACTCCGCTAGACACAGACCTCCAACTGGACTCTGTCCCACTGACCACTACTCTCTGGCTTCTTTCCTTCAGCCAGTTCACAATCCACCTCACTACCCGATCATCCAGACCACACTTCCCCAGTTTAGCTGCGAGGATGCTGTGGGAGACCGTGTCAAACGCTTTACTGAAATCAAGATAGACCACATCCACAGCTTTACCATCATCTATCCACCGGGTAACATCCTCATAAAAGGCTATCAAGTTGGTTGAGCAAGACTTCCCCTTGGTGAAGCCATGCTGAGTGCCCCTAATGATCCCCCTATCCTTGATGTGCCTAGAGACAGCACCAAGAACAAGTTGTTCCATCACCTTTCCGGGGATGGAGGTGAGGCTGACCAGTCTACAGTTACCCGGGTCCTCCTTCTTGCCCTTTTTGAAGACTGGAGTGACATTCGCTTTCCTCCAGTCCTCAGGCACCTCTCCCGTTGCCCACGACTTAGCAAAGATGATGGAGAGTGGCCTAGCAATGACTTCCGCCAGCTCCCTCAGCACCCGCGGGTGCATCCCATCAGGGCCCATGGATTTATGGACATCCAGGTTGCTTAATTGGTCCCTGACCCAGCCCTCATCAACCAAGACAGATTCCTCCTCTATCCTGACTTCTTCTGGGGCCGCGGGGGTCCGGGGCTCCTCAGGACAGCCTCCAACAGTATAGACAGAGGCAAAGAAGGCATTCAGTAACTCCGCCTTCTTTTTATCCTCTGTCTCCAGGGCCCCCACCTCATTCATCAGTGGGCCTACATTGCCTCTAGTGTTGGCTTTACCTGCAATGTATTTGAAGAAGCCCTTTCTGTTGTCCTTGACCTCTCTTGCAAGGTTTAATTCCAAGGAGGCCTTAGCTTTCCTAGTTGCCTCCCTACATCCTCTGACAACAGACTTATATTCCTCCCAAGTGGCCAGCCCCTCCTTCCACGATCTGTACACCTTCTTCTTCCACTTGAGTTTGCCCAGCAGTTCCCTGTTCAACCATGCAGGTCTCCTGGTACCCTTCCTTGACTTCCTACCTGTTGGGATGCTCTGATCTTGAGCTCGGAAGAAGCAGTCCTTGAATGCTAACCAACTATCTTGGGCCCCCTTACGTTCTAGTACCCTGTCCCATGGGATTTCCCCTAGCAATTGCTTGAAAAGGCCAAAGTTGGCCCTCCTGAAGTTCAGGGTTGTGATTCTGCTAGCTATTCTGTTCCTGCCACATGAGATCCTGAACTCTACCATCTCATGGTCACTACAACCAAGGCTGCCCTCAACCTTCACCTCTTCAACCAGACCCTCCTTGTTAGTGAGGATCAGATCCAGCAGCACTCCTCTCCTAGTTGGCTCATCCACCATTTGCATCAGAAAGTTATCATCAATGCACTGGAGGAACCTCCTGGACTGGGGATGGCTGGCTGAGTAGGCCTCCCAGCAAATATCAGGGTAGTTGAAATCCCCCACGACAACCAGGCCCTGTAATTGCGAGACTGCTCTCAGCTGCCTGTAGAAGGCCTCATCACCCTCCTCATCCTGATCCGGTGGCCTGTAATAGACACCCACAACAGTATCACCCCTGCCAGCCTGCCCCTTAATTCGCACCCACAAACTCTCAGCTCGCTCCTGATCCGCCTCTGGACAGAACTCAATACATTCTAGCTGCTCACTCACATAAAGAGCAACTCCACCACCTCTCCTTAGCAGCCTGTCTTTCCTGAACAGGACATAGCCATCCCAGCAAACTGCAATTTCGTGTTTACCCAAAACCAGGAAATGGAATGAAATGAATTTCAAAAACCATCTTAATTATTGATTTGTACAAAAATTGTCCTCTTGTGTTCTGAAAACTGGTGTAAAATGTCACAGCTAGAGAGCTTCTTTCCAGTAAGTTATTCTCAGTAAATTTGGTCTGCTGGTTGCACGCATACACATATAGATGTCTCAGCTCTGTCTTTATATACGCTTTCTCTTCATGAAAAGCATTCTGACTACTTAACAGGCATGTGTGATCCTGCATAAATTATGCTGATTCTATATGATTCAAACTATAAAATATAAAATTACATTGCATTTTCAATAAGCATATACACAAACCATGTGGAACGTGAAAGGTCAGACTGGAAATTCCTCATTCTCATTTGTGAATAATTCTTTTTTCATCCAACAGCCCCATTGATTTCAACAGGGCTGAGTAAGAGGACTCATGTAAGACCATCATCTGGCCTTGTTTTAAGACCACTTCAAGGCTCCAGTTTTTCTATCTGATCTGTGCATAGACAGACATATACTTAACTGATGTCGGTGGGCTGCATTTTTTTGGCTTGATAAGGCATTTCATGAATCAAGGCCATAATAGTTAACTCAACTACCCAAACAAGAACATGACGAAGTTCTACTGCAACATTTAATCAGATGTCTTTGAGATTATATTAACTTTTAGCTTCATAGATGTGTGGTGTTTCTCCACCAAAGAAGTATAATATTCTTACAGTATTCCCATGGATTTGTGAAGACAGACAAACATCACACAAAGGTTAGAGAATGAGCAATATTTAATATATCTGAGGTGGACTACGCCAGCAGAATGGCAACGCCTATTCAGATCACAAAAAAGGTGATCCTTTCAGGACACCCATTCCTCCCCTTGAATTCTTGCATGCTTGTTTTTCTTTATCTTTGCTACCTTGCAC
Organism: Nyctibius grandis; assembly: GCF_013368605.1. Lineage (NCBI taxonomy): Eukaryota > Metazoa > Chordata > Aves > Nyctibiiformes > Nyctibiidae > Nyctibius > Nyctibius grandis. The sequence goes on from NC_090695.1 coordinate 79,266,278, forward strand.
TGGAGTTTCCAAACTTGCTTTTGTATGTGCTATTATAGGAGTTAGGTGCCTGTTTTCAGAAATAATGTGTTTCTATGAATACTGCTCGGTTCACACAAAGATGGACGTGACCTCAAAAAACAACTGTACTTTGGTGCTGGAGGTGAGATTTCTAGCTCTAGATTTGGAGACATTGGTACTTAGAGGCTGGCTCTGATTGCTTTCCTATTGCACAGGGATCTGCTCTTGCAGTATGGTGAGTGCTGAGCCAACACCCTTTTAAGTCCGTGGAAAGTCTCCCACTGACTTCCAAACCAGACTGAGCTGTGCCTGAAATCTGCAGCCTATTTTTTCCATCTCAGTCACCAGCATGGTCTCCCTTCTGGGTATCACGGGTATGGAAGCTAAATTAGCCACCCAAAAAATTTAGCAGGCCATTAGACAGAGGTGCAATTTCTGTGACAGTGGAACAAAGGTACCTACACATTTCAGAGAGCTTTACAGTGCCGTTCTGCTTTCACTGCTATCCATTTTAATATTACCTGGGATCAGAAGTATGAGTACTCTCTACGGGGTACTTTTCATATATTTTACTGGGCTCTGCCTGGCACATTCACTGATCTCTGCAGCACTTCAACATGTTCTCTTTCTACAGATGTATCAGACATCTCACTCTTTTAATATATGACATACAGATAGATGGATGCACCTACGTGAACCCCATTGCATCAGTGTGCATTGGTACGGCATTCAGGCACGCATTACAAGTAGAACGACTGGGGCTTGACATGAATAAAAGTGTCCTGTCATACTGTACATGAGATGATCTTTAGAGACCTTATCTCACCATTACTTTCCAAAGCATGAACACTAGTGTAAGCTTTGTTGGTTACTAACTGTTAAGCACACTATCATGAAGTCCATACATACCTACAGCCTAACTTTTACATTATCTTCCCTGAGTGTAAGCAAAAATGGTGGAGGACTCAGAAGAAAAGCTTTGCTTTGGGGCTTCAGAGTCTCTTGGCTCATAAAGTAACGCTAGTGTATTATGTGTCTACAACTGGTTGTCGGGGTTGGAGCAAGACTTGGAAAGTCTCAGAATGAATCCATGCAGAGTTGAATGCTTTCTGCGTCTCCTTGGCTCATGAAAAGTCACATTGCTGCCCACAAAATTGCAAAGGTTGAACAAATGGTCATTTCAGGTAGTATGAATCAAATCCATTGCCTGATTTTGGATGGTCATTTTGATACATACCAGGAGCTGCAGAACATGTCAACAAGCATCCCAGTGGGATTGCTCCTTGTGGATTTAAAAGGAGCTCTTCTGATCCTTTAAACACAATACAGAGTGTAATCAAGACAGGTACAGGCTTCCTTACCTGTTAAAACTTCTGCGCATTTTCTGTTTGGCAAAAATTTCACCTGTGCATGTGTTCAGCACAGTCTTCCCTGGCTGTGCACTCAATATGATCTGAATACAGCTGACAAAACCTAGATCAAGGCATAGCTCGAATTAGATTTCTCTGTCATGGTGGAAGGAAAGATTCTTGGAAAGCTGCTCCATACCATATTTCAACTATCTACAGCTAGTTGTTTTGGATGAAACTTTTGTTATGGTTAAAAAAAGTATAACTTTGTAGTTAACTCCTTGCTTTCACTTAAAAAAGACACCTTGGAGCAAAGGTGAAAACCACAAAGCTTAGACGCAAAATGTAAAGGTTTGAAAGTAAAGGTTAGAAAAATTTGCATACTTAAGTATAGGAGCCTAAAATGGAATATGGTAAACCTCCTTAGCCATGGTTATTTTCTGTACTAACCTACCTATCTGTGCGAACGGAGAGACAGACCTGTTACCAATTTTAAGTAATTTTCGCTGTCAATGAAGGGGATGACTTTAACAAAATAATTGTTTGCATGATAATGTTAATAATAATGCCAGAAAAATTAATGCCACCGAGTACAAAAGAATGTGTGAAACAAATAGGGGTCAGGATCAGGAACACTGAAATGCGAACATTCAATTAACAATAATAGAAAAGATGTGGGGCATGGTATGTAAATGAAGGCTGCCTGGGGCCAAATGTTCTCAATACAAATGTTTTTGCAAAGCCAACAAGATATTAAAAACACCCCACATGACTTTGTTTTTCAGCTCATGAGCAAATCCATGTTAAAAATATGTTTATCTGTTTTAACAGCAAAAACACATTCCATAATGTATGTATTAAGAACTTGCACAGCATTCATGGCTAGGAAAAAGTGACTATGTACAGTAAGTGCTGTGAAAGAGGAGGGGGGAAGAAGGAAGAGTGGTAAGAAGGACAGATGCTTGAGGAGAAAAAACTTGCTAACCAGAGGTTTTTACATGGACCACAACATCCCATGTCCTACATGCTGTTTCCTTGAGCATACCTGTTGCCAAGATAAATTTTTTCTTGGACTCTAGAATTTATAAGATGTGCTTGGCTTGCATCAAGAACACAGCAGTTCCTTCCCCACACAAACAGCTCTATCTAGCCAGGCTGGATATAAACAGAAAGGCTGCCTCACTAATTATTTATACAAAGACAAAGATAGCTGCATTCTGGAAGGTTCGTAGGAACTAGATTTTTTTTTTTTTTGTCTTATTGTGTTTTTGATTTTCAGGGCTGTCAGACTCCACCGAAAAATATTTAGACCTTCATTCACAGGAAGGTAATTCACAAGTTTACTACTCTGATTCATGTAGTGATTTTCTTTTTTTTTTTTTCTTTTTTTTTTTTCTTGAGAGTATCGATACTGCTTATCTAATAGTAAAGTATCTATATAAAGAAGGATCCTTACATGGACAAAGAGTTTCTCTTCCTACCTGCTCCCCCTGGCTTTTGAGACTGCCTGTGTGAGCAAGGAGTACTCTAGAGCTATCAGCACCGACCTCGCTGTAAAAGTTTGCATTATGAGAAGAAGCTTCTTACATGTCCTGGAAAGGAGCTACACTGACATGCTCCAGCAAACAGTGGCTTTTTTGAATCAGTATGACTACTTTTATGAGTTAAGTGAAACGCATTCACAAGTGTTTTCAGATTCAAGTCAACTGTTTTTTGAATTGTGCTCCACCTTCTTTTCCCCTTTCTCCCCACTTTCAGACCAGGGAGCTGAAATACTGAAACAGGCTTAGCAAGGGGAGTAAAAGGAAAACAATTTTCTGAGTGCTTTACATACCACTGTCTTCGTCCTCTCACTTGTGCGTGAAATGCAGCTGAAATATGGAATATATGAAATAAGTTCCTAGCAGTTTACAGCAAAGCCATGGTGAAAGGAGGTGAGAGAAGAAAGAATAATGCAGCTGGTGGAAAAACAAGCAGCATTTAGGACAGGCAGAATAATCCTGAGCTGCAGTCACCTAGGATCGTAAACTGAACCTTGCAAGTAGTCTTACTCTGTTTTAAGCACATTTTAAGGGCTTGTGGGATTGGGTCTCAGTTTAGGCTCCAGGATTAGCATTCCCCTTGTGCAAAGTACCATGGAATTTTAATGAATACAAGTAGTCAGAATTTCTGCTGTCTCCCAGAGATTTGTTTATTTACTAATTTAGAGACATAGCTAACGTCTTACTTCAAGTGGTGCATCTGTACCAGCACCATGTTGAGGCAATGGTTAAAAATCTGATGCTGAGGAAAGAGTAGTGTCTATGAGTCATATATGGTCCTAGGCACACATATAAATTTGAAAATCCTGTCCCCAGCTTAGATAATGAGATATTAAAAGATTACAATGGTTACAAAGATCTGTTATCAAAGAGTCCAGTCCTGTTTGCTGTGGGAGCTTTCTGCATTTAAAATAAAAGAAAAAATTAAGACACTATTTGAGTTTCTGTTGTAAATGTATGACTATTTTTCCTTGGACAAGGATGTCTCTAGGACTTAATTAGCTTACCACCTGGTTTGGTCAAGTAGAGTTTTTATATTGAAATAACACCTCAGGCCCCTTATGCCAAGTCCTCAAAGGGAGTTGGGCATTTAAGTCCATTTGGCAGAACCAAACAGCCACTTTTCAAGGCCCGTATCTCAGCTGCTCCTTTTCTTTATTCCAGGTTTTCTGAATTCCTTTCCCCTTTAAAACTTTCCTTTAGAATCACAGGGACCAACCACCAGCACGAGCGAGGGGTAAGAGACTTTCTGAAGCCCTTGGTCTCACAATGACTAGCGAAAAAGCTTTGTCCAGACTGAGAATCAAGATGCTCAGCCCAAGTATCATGCCAGGTCCAAAATTTTGTGTAAGAAGTGATCTGTATAGTTTTAAGAGGGCTGATCAAGAAAGTTGTTTTTAGCTTTAAGGTGAGGCATTTTAAGCTGTGTAGTAGATGCTTTGGGACAAAGTTTTAAACCTTTCGCTGACATTTGCTTTTGCAAAAAATAAGTAGCTGCCTACATGAAATCTGATTACACAGTCCTGAAAATCTGGCTGTGTTCTTTCTGTTAAACAGAACCAGACAATAATACACAACGTGGTCATTTTTGTTTCAATAGTATGAAATATTTTGGATATTTGTTTCTTCTTAAAATGAATATAAATTTCAACAAATACTGGGAAAGCCAACAAGCTCAAGCAAAAGTAAAAAATAACACCTCACCACAACTCCCAAATCCTCCCAGAGCATTTCATATGGTTTCTGAAGCTTAGCTGCACTCTCGACAACCCTCTGGTTCAGCTTCTGGAGACAGAAAAATCTATTCTCTCTCATGTAATTTGTCTCATAATATCACAGGTAAATATTATTTGCTGAATTTTCATCTTCATGAAAAAAGATACATATTTTTGTTACGATTTAAAAGAGTCACTTGAAAAAAAAAAAAAGTTATAGACTGCTGCAGCCAAGCCAAGCTTTGGTAAAATCTGGCTAGATAATATATTCTCTTTATGATAAATTCAGCAGAGTGAATATTCATAGCTGAAGTAGTGTTCCCTGAAATGCAAAATTTATAATAGAAGTGAGATTGTGTTCTTAACAGCCTATACTAGGCAGTTTTTTTAAAGCAGCTATCTAATCACCTTTCAGGTCAATTACTTCCCTTGCTCCCCCAGTGACTCTACTCTTCCCAAAATGTATCAGCTGAGGTTTCATTATTATTTCCCAAAGAGCAAAATAAAAACTATGAAAAATCAATAGCCAATTCACATGAGCAGATGTTAATATTCTGCATAGTTCACCATACATTCAAGATAGTGATCTTATTGTCATGGGGCCTGATATTTTTGACAGAGCTTTTTTAGTTAGTCAAGTCAGTAGCAGTAGAGCCTTGGAATTGGTAGCAAAAAGTCAACTGCACATTTGAATACTTAATTTTGCGGCTATAAACAGCCACGTCACATTTCCAGCAACAACAATGGGATGGTTTTCAGCACTGCTGTACCAAGCAGGCATGTTTTCTATTTTCTTCTTGTATATACAATTAAAAGCATTCCCACCAGAGAACTCTGCCCTGCATTCACTTCTGAAACAGAGCATGAGAGATGTCTCTCAAAAGTAAAAATCTTGCCTTTCCTTGGGCCACATAATGAAAGACCAGCCCAGCTGGTTACTTCTAAGGCTTCTAATAAAAGTTTGAATTCACTGCCTAATTGTCAATACTTGCCCCAGGGTGTAATTAATAAGGAGATCTCTGTTCATGAGAAAAGTCTTTTTTTCCTCTGTGTGGAAAGGTGAGTTTACCTTTTATCAGGCAAAAGATAAGGAGTTGCACTCATGGAGTATGGGCAGATTCTCGTCTTGCTCTAGGGGATATCCACCAGTGCCTGCATTCTTGTTGAGTAATAATGAGATACCATAACCAAACAGTAGAAGATGCATGTCAGATGGTTCTCCAATAACATTAGAAAAAAAGCAGCTGATGTATGGGATATTGAAGGCAGATTAAGTTGTTAATGTATATTAGTATATTCTTAATTTCCTTTTAATTGAAAAAGACATATTGACTTTAATTAGAACCATTTCACAGGAACTGTCAATTAGCACATGTCAAACTAGTTAATTCAGAACAGAATTCTTTTAATTAGGGTCTGCTTTCCTTTAACTGTGGGGCCAATGAAATCAGCCTTTCCTTATCAAGATTTTAAATGTCTCTAAGACATACAATACAAATGTAGTCTCTTATCTATTATTAGAAGCCCATATGGATAACATTAAAATGATGATGCTGGCATTGTTCATGCAGCACAAATCAGAGTTTCCTTTATGACTGTTTGAAAAAAAAAAAGAAAAAATGGCTTTGAAGAAAGACTATTTTAAATACACAGATTTATCCTACTTTAAAGAGACTACAAAATTTATGACACGCATGTTCACATTTAAAGTATTATTTAATACGTCTGCTCAAATAAATGGGCCTATTCAAACGTTTTGTGTGTTCTATCAGCCAAAGACACATAAAACATTTTCAAAGCATGCAGTAACGTTCTTCCCTTAAATGAACTGTAATCAAAAGGAGAAAACAGACTTGATGATTTTTTTGGGACAATATAAAACCAGCATTGTTAACTTTCATTGCATGTGAAGATTTAACACTGATTGCTAATCTGGTGGCTGAGAACATTTGTGAGCTAATGTCATTTCAGTTATCAAACAGCATATAATCCCAGTCTTGACTTTCATATACATTTTCTGAATATGTGTGACTTTGCTGAGGGATCTCCACTCATGTCTGACTTACTGGTGTCAACACCTTCCCCGTGGTTTCTGGGAGCTGCCATGTGCAACACCTGTAACGCTGGTCATGTCCCTTCAGGAGCAGGAACAGCTGAGAAAAATATAACAAAAAATATAAAAGGAATGATTGCGAAGTCTGGACTTAGTTTTATCATATAGGGTTTAGCCACTGTTTTACTGACCTATATCAACAGAGGATTACAGAGATTAGTAAAAGGAATACTTAATAACTGAACTGTGGATTCCAAAGAGGATTATCTGGTAAGATATTTCATGTATCCTGATGCTTTTTGAACATATTAAGGACCTGATTATGGGCCTGAGTAACTCAACAATAAAAGAAACATAATTTTGCAAAGTGGAGTACCACTAGGATGCATTAAAATGTAACATGTCTTAGAAGTACACTTCGCCTAGGATCTTCACCACACTATTTTTTTCCCCCAGGGCAACTCTTTGGTATGTGGTGGGTAGAAGAGTTGTAAGAGTGCCATGTGCTAAAAAGTGTGTTAAGGTTTCCACAAAACTTTGGAAAGTAGATGAACTTTAACTAGATGATCTGCAAAATTGAAAAATTGTGTCCGGGGAGTTCTTCAGCTCAAGCAAGAGGTTCTGTAGACACATCACTTACTGTCCAGTATGAAGTGTACCCTGAGTATAACAAAGAGCTGTAGTGCTGCTTCTAAATGTGATTGTAAATAAGTAACATAAGACCCTGATATTTATTCATTAATCCTATTGTGGCTCATATTAAATCTCTGCTTATCAGTTTAAATGATTACCATAATTTAGAGCTCTTTAAGCAGATCTAAGTCACTTTGGCACTGAATTGCATAATCCAACTTCTTTTATAACACAACAGAAAAAATGCTTTGGGTTTTGATCATATTGCTCAATCGGCAATATATTGTTTGTTTCAAAGTGGCAATTAGCAATAACTTTTCTTTTAAAATCATCCCCACATTGGCTGTGCATAGGACGTATGGGTAGGTTTGCCACCAGGGTTATAAAACATTAGGTGACTGCCTTTATGCTCACATATTATGCATTATGCTGAACTTTAAACTATAGGAATATCTGAAGACTTTAAACTATGGAAGATTTTCAGATTACAGTGAAATTTTTAGTTCTTGCAGTATCCCAGTCAGGTGGGTGATAATTTATCTAATCTATACCTTATGGCGGGACAACTGAGAAACAGTTGTGTGGAGGGAAAGTAACTCTCCCAAGCCCCAAAGTGAGTCAGTTAGAAATAGAATTAAAAGCAGAAGCTCCTGCTTTCCTGAAGTTGCATGATCCTCCCTTCAAATACACTAATACACCTCTCAGCGCAGCCCACTGTGTGCCGTGCCCTTAAAGCAGTGCAAAGCATTTTTTTTTCCTAATTAATACTAAGGCGATTCATTGCTTAGCAGCAGCACTAATATTTACACACTTATGGATCTCATGATTAAGTAGCAAGCTTTGACTTCAATTAAACCTGACAGTTTCTGATAGCAAAAAGTCATTACAGAACTTCAAAAGCACTTGAACTACAGCAAGATCTTTGCAATTATCTATATAATATCTTTCGGTCTCTGTTGGCTCCTTGATCTTCTACGGCAGGCCCAACTTCTCTGTCAACTTTGGTCTATGAGAAGCTGAACCTTAACGCATGCTATTTTAAAAAAATATATGAAAATTCTGCAATATACAATGGATTTCAGCTGGTCTGACATTCTTTTTGGGATAAGTGCTTAATAAAAATTGCCCATGTGAATCATGTACTGTTCATGTATTGTTCATGAATCAAAACTAGAGTCATTTAAAAATGACTAGCATTAGGGAAACGTAATAGCTTTTTAACAGATTATTTAAATGACTGTAGCTCTGATTTCCAGTCATTTTACCCAAACAGCTATGGCAGAACTATCCCTGAAAAGGGAGTAACTTTCTGATTAAACTCTTTTGTTGTCGGATTTAAGAAATATTTTAGAATAGAGAGAATTTCTCAGTTATGTATTCATCTTTCAGAGCCTGGGCATGGAGGGTGTAACAATTTGATCTAACCCAGCTGAAAGCACTAATGGTTTGGAGGATTCGTTCTGTTCTTACAATCACGGTGAAGAAAGCTTTTAAATACACTGAGGGCAGAACAAACAGTTTGTTCAGACTGACCAGCCCGTAAAACACTTCCTCGGTAGTTTCTGCTCTCCGCAGTTTGGCTTGCCTGGTACTCTTGTAGCATGATGCGACAGTGATCGAGCAGTGCGTTTTTGCATTTTTGCAGCCAGATTAACAGCCCATCTGATTGCTTGATTTTTGCTTTGTTGGCTGCGTGCATCCCGATGTAATTGAAACCAACAGATACCCTCATCTGCTCACGTGCTGCTGGCTTCTTGGTCCGAGGTTGCCAATGGCTGAACTGTCCAAATCTTCCCCCCGTTCCAAGGAGGGTTGTGCTTGTGTTAAACCATTACAGCAACCAGTTTGTAGCACCCAAAGATGGAGCTCCCTCCCATTACACAGGAAGAGCTCCTTACTCTGAGTCCTCCAGACTGATGCCTTTCATTTATTGTTGTTATTTTGAAGCATAGCCTAGATTTTCTCATAAACTATGGTCTTTCGGACAACTCTCCATTCTGTCAGCTTTTTTGATAAAATCTACGCATCTTCGTGTTAATCATGAAAACTACTTAGTGGAAAAATAATGCTAAGACACCTAATAGGTGCCTAATTATTTGCAATACTGTTTAGTGTCTGCAAGCAAGGACAGTCAGCTGGCTGCCCCGTCATCTTGAAGAAGGGACCTGTGGACCATCAGCAGTTCACTGATCACAGATGAGGAGCTGCTGCTCTTGCTCCCGCAGTGTCTGAGGGCATATTCCTCCAGGTCACATCGCCTCATGCTACAGCAGTGTTAACTGCTCCGTTATTAAACAATTCTCCAAGCATAACTAAAGCATTTGGGTTGTTAACATACATAATAAGTTATATTTAAGAAGGTTTCAAATCAGCACACTGTATTTTGCAGCAAAGTCATAAAAATATGCTAACATGATAACATCTAATGAGGGAAATGTTGCGTGCAGATGTCTGTTTGCCTATTATCCCATAAAATGACTGTATATTTTTATTTATATGAGTAATGTTAGACACAAACATGTTACCAAAAAAGCATTCATTTAGGAAGTGTATAAACACAATGAGTCTAATATAAGAAAATGTTTTAAAACACATTTTTTAGTGTTTATAAAATGAAAAGAATTAAAAAAAAAATTGTTCCAAAGTACATTTTTTTCCTCTGTCATGATGAGAAAGAAAAATAGGTTCTCAGCTGGCATATTATTTGTGATGTGGCAGTGAAGTAAAATTTGTGCCTTGTGTCATGTATCCTTTACATGATGCAAAGGAGTATAATTTTATTTTTGTTTTATTTGAAGGCTCTGTCTGAGCACATTGGCCACCAATTTCATTTTTATTGCAGTGCATGGATAGCAAAGTCACATATCCTTATGTTAATGCAAAGGGCATAGGAAAGGAAAGGGAAAGTATAATTTTTGTTGTTGTCGTTGTCATTTGAAATTTCCATAGTGCCTGTGCACATTGGGTACCATTTCATTTTTATTGCACTGCACTGATAGCAATGTCACATATCATTAAGTTAACACCAAGTTAGAAAAAAAAAAGAAAACCAGATTTTTTTTCCCCCCGCTATTACCATTGTTTGAAATTTTTTGTACTGTATGAATATATAATTTCTGTGGGGTGGTGGAAGTACTGAAAAATCTAATATCCAGTGTAAACAAGGTATATCAGTTTATGTTTTTGTATTGCTCCATGTGACTGTGGATAGAAAATGTGATGCTACTTACATTTCTTATTGGTGGCAAAAAGGTTTGTTCAATATCTAGAAACAGTTAATGTGAAAACAACCATCTTTCAGGAAAGCTGGAATAATAGCAGAGTTTAATTTCCCCAAATCAATATATTTTATTAAAGTGCTTATCTCATGTATCCTAAAATACCTTCTGTGTCCATCTCACTGTCTTTTAACCCCTGAGTAGGGAATGTGACCTTCACTTTGGGATGCAGAGGGTTAAAGGGTAGTTATGGTGGACCAGCTCCTCATTGCTGACATGTGTAAGTAGCTGCCACCAGGATGGACGTGGTGCTTATCTACACGGGGAGCACCAGGCAGCTCTGTGACTGCTCCATTGTATGTGACAGGTCATCGTACAGGTCAGCACTAATAGCAGGCAGGAGTACAGCCCTTGGGCTCCTTTGGGAAATTTGTGCCTTGGTAAGGCGAATCTATTGCCAACAATTGTCTCAGTTTTGGAGAGCAAAAGAGGCCAACTTGTTTTATTTTATTTAACCTATTATTAACCATTCCCATTTCATGCCCAACACTGCCTGTCTATCCTTGACCTTTGGAGCAAATCTGTTGTGGTCCTGTAAGTCCATGTCCATTTTTAAGGAGCTACCCTTGGACAGACAGATACAGGGCTGCCAACAAGAGATGGCAAGCTCCAATATGGTCCTTCCTGGTCTTCAGTTGTGATAGGTTTACTAGTTTGAGGTAAACCCCACGCATTACAGCTTGGACCTTGCTCTCCAGGCAGAATACCCCAATCTGCGCAACAGAACTGGTGAAAGGGCTGGAAGGCATTTCGTGTGAGAAGTGGCTGAGGACACTGGGTTTGTCTAGTTGAGAGAAAAGGAGGCTGAGGGGTGACCTCATTTCTCTCTGCAGCTTCCTGAGGAGGGGAATTGGAGAGGCAGGTGCTGACCTCTTCTTCCTGGGATCCGGTGACAGGACACATGGGAATGGTTCAAAGCTGCACCAGAGGAGGTTCTGACTGGGCGTTAGGAAGCATTTCTTTACTGAGAGGGTGGTCAAACACTGGAACTAGAGAGGTGGTCAATGCCCCAAGACTGTCAGTGTTTAAGATGCGTTTGGACAATGCCCTTAATAATACACTTTAACTTTTGTTCAGCCCTGAAGTGGTCAGGCAGTTGGACTAGATGGTCATTGTAAGTCCCTTTCAACTGAAATATTCTATTCTGTTCTGTTCTATTCTATTCTATTCTGTTCTGTTCTGTTCTAAACTGGCTGCTGTAATTCCTACTTGAATTAATGGTTCAAGATAAAGAGACTGCATCTAAGGGGCACCCCAGACCATTTGCATTGCACTTGCAGTGTTCCCATCTGATGCTCACAGCAGACGTCAGTCCACGGAGGATGGTCTCAGACAGCATATTCAACATCTGTAATGTCTTTCTTTTCTGCCACACAATGTTTTGAATGTGAACCTTTTTGGAGCTCTTAGTTTGGCCCCTGCATGGATGGACATAAAGCTATGGCAATTACAAGTTTCTCCACGGGCCTTTGGAGAACCTGTTACTTGAGGTGGGATACAGCAGCTTCCAGGGTCTTCCACTCTTGACAAGTGGTAGGACAAGGAAGGTTCTAGGCTGAAATTTGTGGTCCACATGAACTAAGATGAATTTGGAAGGACGGGAAAACCTCAGCCAACAGGTGTTTAATGGAAGCTGTATGACATTAAAGAACCACAGATGTATGTAATAGGTTTTGCGGTGTCACAATAGGCTACCTCCCAGTAAGCCAATTGAACACACAAATATGTGACAGCTAGCATGGTTTACATTTTTAATGCATTCCCTCCTGTGAGGCTTGGAAATGCCTCCTCTTCACCTATTGCCACAGGCTACTCGTGTGCAACAGCAGCAGCACTCCATCTTCAAAACACTACACATCATGAAAGAGAAAATCATAAAAAAGGCTGACCAGAGGAATCCCACAAGTTCGTCCATTTGCACCAAATTTGAGGTGTCAGCACCTGTACTGCTGCTGCTCCTTGGATAGTGTCCGTGAAACAAACACTTTTCTGCAAGTAACACAAGGGCAGTGGGGACTGCTTGCTTTGGAAGTGTCAGTTGCAGTGTTGGGCACAACCTTTGATGGTGCCGGTGTCCTTTTCCCCCTGTACCTCGAGCGAGACAGAACAAGTGTGAAATATTTTGTGGCAGGTGCTAGAGAAAGTGGGATAACGTGGCAGTTTTGGAAGAAGTATTGGAGCAGGAATATGCTGCTGAGGTCTACATCTGGAGAGGAAATCCAGAACCATTTTTCCTTGTGAGCTGCAGAAAGAAACGGGGAGTGTGTGTTTGGGGGTTTGCAGAAGACAAATTCTAGCTTGTTTCTAAAAGTCTCCACATATTTTTATTTGTGTTGTATACTTTCCTCTTGGCTGTACTGGAGCTCTTTTGTTTTACACTGGCACGTCCCAGAACATTTTTAAATTATAAAAAATGTACTTATCTCAGAGCTCCACAAATGAACTATGTTTTTTCCCCCTCCCTGGGTTTTTATTAAGCTCGGTGGGACTAATTCTCCATTGCTCCGCACCTTGTGTAGGCGTTTATACTGGTGCCAAACGGGTGTAAAATGCTGGCTAAAACTGCACAACATGCTTCTAGCTGATTGAGCTTGAGGTCTGGGATCACATATTGGAAATCTGTGTCCAAACCTTACATCTCCAGTGTGTGTTGAGCCCCTGCAGGTGTTAATAAGCCACTTGCTCTCCCAATTCTATCTCCATAGTAAAATGCTGACAAGCCTTTTGTATAGTCCTTTAAATGAGGAGAGATCATGCACAGACATACACACATATATGTGTATATATACGAGTTCTTTCTTTTTAAGTCATAGAGATTATATGTGTGTATGATCTCTTCTACATATATACATATATATGAGGCACTTTAAAACTACAGGCTTTTAGGAAAAAAAATAATCTGAACTACTGTTATAGAACATGAACTTAATGTTTGTGAAAACTGTGCTATCTCAAAGCAGTTTAGTTTGCTGCCTGTGCCAGATGTGAGCCACGGGAAGAAGGGGCGGGGGAAATGTTGTGTGCAAGCAGTTTAATGCTCTGCCTGTGCCAGGACCTCGGGTACCAGGGGAGGGCTGTTTGCAAACAATTTAAGTCTTTGTCCAGGAGGAACAGCAATACACCATCTCCCAGCAATGACAATTTACTTGCTTTGGTTGGACATGAGTCCTGGCAATTTTGACAGCCAGGGGATATCATGCAGAGTACAAGGGCTCGGATCTTGAGGACCGGCCAATGTTTCTAGAGGGCCAGAGCTCAAACATCAGTTTCACATTTTAAGGGTCCAAGAGACATCTGGGTGGGGCTGCAAGCAGTTTGGGGTCGGAGCGTGGGATAAGCTGCCCATGTTGACATAGCCATTACTCATTATCACCATGTTGACACAGAAATTACCAAAGTTCAGCTTTGGTAATTTCAAACCCACATTGCAGCGACTGTGTAATGGGAGGAACAATAGAGAACTGGACTCAGCATACAATGCATTTTAATAAAATTCTTCATATGGTTTGATTTCTAAAGGATCTCTCATCAGCATATGCATTTTTGTGACAGTCACCACAAAAGCTGGCATGAGACTGGCTTAGAATGGAAAATATTAGCAGGAAGAATGGGTTTTCTCAATATGTTGAATACACTGCCAAAATCCCTTTGCAATCCACCTGCAGTCTGAAGACTAACTTGTTAGAATAACCAGAGTTAAATAACAAAGTATGGACTTTGTCTACTCCTCATATGCTAAAAAAAAAGAAAGCAAAAAAAGACAAGAAACAAATTTTGTAACCATCATCAAACTCATATTTATAATACAAATTACTAATGACTTTCTCCATGTAAATTACTAATGACGTCCTCCATGTAAAACTCTGGGATAAGTGGAATGGAAGGTGATAGATACTGGTCCTCAAATAAATTTAGGGTTTCTGTTAGAAAATTTATCTTTGGGGCCTTCTTATGAGCAACTCTTTTGACCTGGTATCAAGCCACATCTCTCGTCTCAGAGACTCTTCACTGAAAGATCTCTGCTCTTGTGTACTTCTTGAAAATAATTTATTGCATAAAATTCAGAGTAAAAAAAATCCTGCTTCTCCTAATTTGATCATTTATGCATCTGGTGGCTGAGATACAAACAGCTTGGTGTCATAACCTTTGGAAAATTTAAAAAAAAAAGGTTGTTTATAGTAATCAAGAATTGTTTTTGCCCCGTTCTTCACAAATAGGACAAATTTGATACTGATAGCTTATAAACATTAGCATGCTCTGGCAAAGCCAATTTAATATGAAGAACAATGTTGAACAGTAACTGACTTGATAGAAAAACCAGGAAGAGACATAATTTTTCTGGGTGCTATATTTATCAGAGTCAAATCCCTGTTTATCCCTCACTCAGGCAAGACTACATTGAACAGAAATTTTCCCTGAATTGGAGAAATAGGGATTTGGCCATATGTAGAAAGTTAATTTCCCCCCTTCATGAACTCAAGCTCTGATTAAAAAGAAGTAATTATAATTTTTCAGCAAATTAAGTTTATTAAAACCATTCAGTCTGATAATCTATATTGTCATGTTATGTTTAATACTTATTATGAGATTAAACCACTAAAATATCTCTAGTTCAAGGAAATATCTTCAAACGTCAGTCATAAAAGAACTATATTAAAGCAAACATTCACATTAATTGACGATGGGATCGTTTAGTGTCTAACAGCAAAGAAGAAACCTCACACTAAATCTATTAGTGCTGGGTGAAATCTTGAGGTCACCACCTACTCTTTGCAATCACTCCCCTGAGTGTTTATACATGTAAGTACTGACTAAAAATGAATTAATAACTTCAAGATTTAATCTGATGACATTAAAGTTTTTGCTGATTGTTTACTGTGCCTGACCAGCTTATGTAAATACTCTAAGCTGTTACATCGTCTGTAATTACCGTGCAGTAGACGAGGTTACAGGCTAGTTAAAAGTATGTGTCTTGATTATAAAAGGAAAATAATCATTCTAACTTCATTTCAAAATTTCTGTAAAAATAAATGTATCAAAATATAATAAAGCATCTGAATGTTGATAGTCAAATGATAAAATCCTGTTAAAATCCTAAATATATAATAATAAACAAGTAATTTTGAAATAGATAATTTTCCTCTACTTTTTAATACATTTAATAAACAAGAATTGCAGTAACAAACCAAGATGCTGTTAGCATGTCCTACAGAAGACTTGCTAATGTTTAGTGAAAAAAATACAGAGAAAATATGTTGGTACTTTTTTGCAAGTAACTTTTAATGTGAAAACAGATTTAACGCATTTGACCTGTCACAAAAGGTAGCACAATATGATTTGATGCAAATACGTAGAAAAAGTTATTGGAATGGGCCAGAAATTTGACAGAAAAGGCTTTGTGCATACTTTGATAAAGATTATCTTTCCATACATCTAGTACAAGTACAATTATTTGTAACATTCACATTTCCTTTCATTGATGGGTATCAGAGCTATTAAGATGGTGTTTGGTAGTTTGCTGAGGGTCTGTCATTTTCCTGGCATAATAAAAGTGTGGAAAGAAAATTATTTGAGAAAAAAATTGTTACTTTTCTGCCCTATATTGATGATTATATTAATTATAGAAACTGATATTGTGTTGTGCTGTCAGGTGACTTTGTGTATTACTCAACAGCTCTTCTACCTGGCTCAAGGATGCACTCCAGACATCAACCTGTAAGGAGAAAAATGCTTGCTGAACTTGATGCTTCTCTCTTTCTCTCAAAACATGAGCATCAGAGCATTTATTGTAGGATACTGCATCCAGTCACAAAGAACTTGCAGCAGAAGGAGAGGATAAGGAAGGACCTACAGGTTTCCAGGTGAATGTCTCCTGTAAGTGGAAACACTGCTCACATGTTGTGCTGTTACTTGTCATCCACAGGTGGAAGTTTCTTCCCCTTAATAACTGATGTTGTAACATCTCTTAGTCTGTTTTGGTGCCAAATAACCTCACTTAGTTTAAAGAACCACTGCCAGGAACTTAAGAGCACCAAACAGGCTAAGACTGGTGTCTATTTTTTTTAGAAGCACTTGAAAAACAGCTACTGCTGTGATCGCAAGGGAATAGTGATCCCTCCCCATAAATTCAATTTGTTCATAACCTTTTGACACAGACCATAAATAACCTTCATATATTTCACATGCATGGACACACGAATTAAGTTACATGAACAATGTATATAAATATTTACTTTACCAAAAAAACCCCTAAATATAAAGTGCCATATGAACAACCCATCTATCAGCAAATGGTTAATTCCCTGTGCCAATCGATAACTGCATTACATGCCTACCTGCTCCGTTTGCTATGCCTCTCTACTGGTTATGGGCACAAAATGGTAGCAAAGAAAATATTAATCACTTGGTAGTGGGGCTGTTTCAGCACAGGTTACACCAGAGACAAAGGAAAGGGGAGGCTGAGTTCTGGATCCGGAAAAGGCTTGTATGATTTTCTGGAGCGGGCTATGAAGTTTGGAAAAGGGGAAAAAAAAAGAAAAAAGAAGCCATTTTTATTTCTGAAAATTGTTCTCTTTGAGTTTATTTAATATGTTTTATTTGCACACATGACAGTATGATAATAATAGCAAAAACATAAAAGAATGTGCCAGAATTCCAAAGTGCTAAATCAGGAAACGTTTATGGGAGAAAATAATTGCTATTCCCTCAGCTCTATAGCTAAAACACAGGTATCCCACAGGAATTATAAACGTACCACCTTGGCTTTCTATTTTTTTTCCAAATTCCTTTTTACGTTTTAAAACCTGCAAAAGATATGCTGTGCGTTGGATGCTTTATTTTTTTAAAATACATAATAAAAAACACTGATATTGTTTAGGGTAGAAAAATGACTGAAAGTGGTACATGTAAGAAAGTACTGAAATTTGTTACCTTTTTCAATGCTAGCATAACTTGTTGCTGAAGATTCAGGGAAAGAAAAAAAATTAAATTAATAGACCATTTCATTCTCTTTTTTTTTTTTCAAAATAAAAAAAGTAATGATGCTGATTAGTGTTTTCAAAGTAAAAAAAGAGAATTGTTAAGCAGTGGAAATCAGAGAACCATCCCCACTGCTGAAAATGTCTGTAATATTTTTTCTTCTTTGTTGAACATGCATCTTCTTCTACGAGAGACTACCAGTTTGTCCTGTCACCATGAGATAACACAGGGCCGGTCAATGGCTAGATTGGTCACACAAAATACAAGAGGGCCACAGAAACTCTCTGCTTCTTATATACTTTTAGGTGCCCAGGATCACGACCCTGGAAAGTGCAAGAGCAAAACGGGCAGAGAGCAGACAGCCTCGTCCTTCCCAGGCATGAGGTAAGAAAACCTGATGGATAAAAGGGTGTTGCAAACTCAAAAACATCCTCTGAAATGATGAGCAAACCCATCCATCCATTTTAATGAAAGGAGACCAGACTTCCTGGTGACACACACAGCATCAGTGCAGACACTGCTGCAGGTGTGGCATTACCTGCAGTAAGCCAACTGCCACTGCTGGGTCGTGGAAGCCTGGGGAGGGCTCTGATCTACAAGTAGTGCTATGAGTTGCTGTGGACCAGTTGAAGCTGAGAAGGAAAACTCTTTAGACTATTAATCAGAAGGGTGGCCTTTTGCTAATGCCTATTTAATTGAGAAGTATCCTAATCCGTAGTGATTAACCCTTCCGCAGCACCAACTAGTTAACATTATGTCATGATAAGTAGCCGAAACTATGGTAGCACAAGGTATTCCCTTAACTGAACAATAAAATATAGAGTCATAGAATGATAGAACGATAGAATGATAGAATTATAGAATGGTTTGGGTTGGAAGGGACCTTCAAAGACCATCTAATCCAACCCCCCTGCAATGAGCAAGGACATCTTCAACTAGATCAGGTTTCTCAGAGCCCCGTCCAACCTGACCTTGAATGTTTCCAGGGATGGGGCACCTACCACCCCACTGGGCAACCTGTGCCAGTGCTTCACCACTCTCAGTGTAACAAATTTCTTCCTTACATCTAGTCTAAATCTACCGTCTTTTAGTTTAAAATGATTACACCTTGTCCCATTGCAGCAGGCCCTACTAAAAGGTCTGCCCCCATCTTTCTTATCAGCCCCCTTTAAGTACTGAAAGGCTGCAATAAAGTCTTCCCAGAGCCTTCTCTTCTCCGGGCTGAACAACCCCAACTCTCTCAGCCTTTCCTCACAGGAGAGGTACTTCTGCCCCTGATCATCTTTGTGGCCCTCCTCTGGGCCTTCTCAAACAGTAAATGTCTTTCCTGTGCTGAGGACCCCAGAGCTGGATGCAGTACTGCAGGCGGGGTCTCATGAGAGCAGAGTAGATGGGAAGAATCACCTCCCTCGACCTGCTGACCACGCTTGTTTTTATGCAGCCCAGAATAGGGTTGGCTTTCTGGGCTGCGAGTGCACTTTGCTAGCTCACGTTCAGCTTTTCATCCACAAGTACCCCCAAGTCCTTCTCAACAGGGCTGCTCTCAATCCCTTCATCCCCCAGCCTGTATTGATACCAGGAATTGCCCTGACCCAGGTGCAGGACCTTGCACTTGGCCTTGTTGAACCTCATGACTTTCGCATGGGCCCACTTCTACAGCTTGTCCAGGACCCTCTGGATGGCATCCTGTCCCTCAGGCATGTCAACCACACCACTCAGGTTGCTGTCATCAAAATATAAGATATATGAGTGCAAATAATGAAATAGGAAATAAATCTACAATCAATACACTTGAAAGTATCACATGGCTTTACCACAGAGTTAACTGTGATTACTTAAGCTCATTTGGGTCCACTTTTCCACAGAACTTTCAGTTTTTAAAGCAAATGAGGGCCATCCATGTGGAGTAAGCTGGTCAGAACTCCTTTGCCTTAATGTTTTCCCTGAAAAGTTGGACACAATTCTGCTTCAGCTTTATTTGTTTTAATTTGAGTTCAGGAAAGTATAAAGTTAAGGCGGGACCTCAAGAACTCAAAGAAATTTCAGAGCTGAAACACTGCCAGGTAACATAAATAGATTAATGCATACACTGACAGGACAGGAACAGTTAAGAATAAAAGATCAAAGAAGCTATGAGAAATAAAAATAGCCAGAGATCTCTAGAACAGATATTGTATTATTAAATTAATTACCAGTGCAAGTGGTACATGTGTAGACAGTACCACGTACTAAAGCAAGAGGACAGCCAGGTCAGATGTTGACTTTCTCTGTTCTTTCATTTCTTCCTTTCTCTGCTTCATTTATCCCCGTGTCAAAGGAGTTTGTTCCCAGGTTTCTGACCATACATTTCACTGGACTTTTATCTAGTTAATGGGGATTCTGCAAATTAATCTGGGATGTTGCAGCATATTTCAGTGGATTATGCTCTCAAATAAAATTTCTGGACATTGCCCTCTATTTTCTTTTTCATATTTTCACCCCATTATCTCAGTTGACTACCTTACAGTGGTTGTGATTAAAGATTTAAAGTTAACACCAGCTACCACACTACAGTGTCTGAAATACGGAGCCCATTTTCTCCAATAAGATAGATATATTGGGATAAATATTTTAATGACAAAGTCAGTAATTTTTTTCTCCATGACTACTGTTAAAAGCCCTCAAATATTTATAGGTTTTTATTACATCTCTTCATTGTCAACACTTACCAATACCCAGAACTTAACCTTTTTCTAGTGAGTCAGCTCACCCACTCTTTTAATGTATTTTTTCTTTCTAAATTCTATTCCAAGGTCACTTTTCACAGGAAATAAAAATGTGGCCTTAACAGGCTGATGTATGGCATGAAAACAATGGAGCAATTTGTGGGATTCAGTAATAGCAAATTACCAGGACTGAATGACCTCCCTCCAGAATTCTGAAGTGAGAAAATTATTAAGTACAGTATGTATAGGTGGGAATATACATTGTCTTTTTAAGATAGTAATAATAATATATAACACCCCTCAACCCGCTTCTTAGCGATTGAAAAGCACTAATACTGTTAACTTCAGGGTTTTGAGTTTCTTTTGAAAAATAGTGTGAAATTTGAAGCTCGTTTTGGTGCTGGGAAAACTGTTGAGTTCTTCTAAAGAAGATGATAATGCAAGACTTGGAGGAGAATAACCTGAAAGGACCAAAACGATGCTGCTTCTGCAAACACGAACTGAATTAGGGCGAAACAAGTAAAAGTAGGCAAGGATAAAAAACCCCTGAACTTTGCAAAATCTTATGATAGGAATCATCTAATGAGTGTGTTTAAATAGATTGCTGTGTAGGAAGGAATGGAATCCCACCCTGGATTGAACTGGGTGTTATTTTATTATTCGTAGTGCATCGATCCTCTCCCTCCAGCATCAAGGTGAATTAAAATTGTACTAGCAAATGGTGAGGATGGATAATCACCTCTGCTGTGTTACTCTGGATGTGTCCATACAGCTGACCAGGAAGGAGAAGGTAAGAGCTAGCTATTGTAAATAAGTTGCTTTGAGGGGCTGTAAAACTAAAATTTGGCCAGTGGAAGGCTGTTGGGGCAACCAAGATGGCTGTTGAGCTCTGACTGTCTCTGCCAACTCCTTGCAGGGTCCCACACTACACAGCAACCTGTCAGTCCATGCCCAAACTCGGGCTGTGTGTGCTTCTGAAATCGAGCTTGACTCTCTTCATTTGTCCTGTGGGAGCAGATTACAGAGCCTAGAAGGATGTCAGTAGTGCCAGGGGAGACCCATGCAAGATCTGCTTCTGAGAAGCAGTGAGCTAGCTTGTGTTCAGGCAATCTCATATTTAAAAGAATAGCAATAACTCAACCAGCAATTAAATAACTTTTTTTTGTGCTCTAGACCTTTAAATAATACAGGCATCAGTGTCATATTGTCATACAAACCACATCTTTTTGGGTGTAGGAGCACATCCAGGTTTGTTCACCTCACTTTGGGAAGGATACCTTTGTCACCTGGGTGAAACTTCATGGACACAGGTTTTATTTAGCGTGTTGGGTTGCAAAGCAAGTGGTTAGACCTCAGTCTGAGACTGACTCGCTTTGGATTCATGCAAAGACTGTAAAAGAGAGGACTAGTTGAGTGGAGTTAAGCGAATGACAAAGAGCACCTCCTCTGCTCTACACACACCCACAGACCAAAAATAGAAGGACACACAGATGAACAGAAATAAAGATTAATTCCTCTGTCTGGCTTGAAATCAAACTGGAATCCAGCACCATTCAGTCAAATGTTTTGACTGGATTTTTTAATCCAAAAACTTGGATTAGTTCATTGTTATTATTCACTGTAGCAACTCATATAAGCAGATAAATATGTGACTATTTAAGCCGAATGCTCTTTTCCAGCTTTGAAATTATACAACTGAGAGCAAAGTTTGGCTACCTAAAAGTAATCGAACCTGATGCTTCATGCTGTACAGTAACCTTTCTGCCTGAAGAGGTCAGGAAGGAAATATTTTCCACCCTAATGGATAACCTCGGTTTTATTTTTCAGCAGTTGACATGTTCTTGAGGTACTTGCTGGTTAATGCTGGAGACACAACGTGCCACTGCCGAATTCTTTGTGGCAGAGGTGTTACTATTCCAGTTAGGAGAAAATGTTTAACACCCCAGAAAAGCAGGAATAGTTGTTCCCTTTGCTTGTCAAGGTACAACTCAATCACCCCTCTGTGGTCCTCCAAATTTCCGTGTACTTCCTTACACTTTCAGCAATCAAACGTAAATTTTAAGGTATCCTGTAATTCTCTATGCCCTATTGAACCACAAGCAGGCACAGAGTGACGCAGGGCATTGGGTAACGGTAGCTGTCCCGTGTGCGTAGGTACAAAACTCATTGAGTACACCTCTGCCTAATGAGAAAGCACAGGTGTTCTGACAAGCAAGAACAACAAATAAAAAAAAAGTCACTATGCTGTCAAATAGTGTGTGCATATCAAGGATCCGGAATACAAAGCAGACTTAACAGCAATCACATTTTGAGTAGAATTCTCTTGAATGTAACACCTTCTTCCTCTAAGGTTTTGAGTGTGGTATCTTAAAGAAGATCACACGAATTACTCATTCTGGGAACAAAAGCTCTTCTTTGAAAGCTGTCAGCTTGCTGACAGTTATGATGAGCATTTACTTCAGGCTTGTAAAACATATTAATCAAACTTGTTCCTATAGCTTCAGTCCAAGGAGGGTTACTCTTTCTTTTAGAGAAACGTTTTACATAAGTTAAGAGCTCTGAATACGTATACACCTTGAATGCAAAACACTGTCTATGCCATTCATTTATTTGTAATGAAGAAATACCAGTCTATATCAGGCTTAAGAGAGATTGAAACGGCATATGGAAATCTGTTTAATACAAGACTATTCGCCAAAGACCTATGTACCTTTCATTGAACCTTGAAAAACATTTGAAAATATGGGTTGCATTTGCAAACTTCAATGTATGACATGGAGAGCTGGCAAGCTGCCTGGTTTCTACTTAAAGGATTGTCATTCTGGGAAAAATAAATTTCTCTAACTAGACAAAAGTCAATGTTTTCATGTTTTACTGCAATCAAACTGATATGGCTGACAATTTAATGTCTCAACACTTAAAATATCTGTGGATAATCAGTTACCTCAATCAATCATAACTACAAGATTTCTCTATTTTCAAAGCCTGTATACATATGACTGAGATATTTAACATTTTAGAGAAACCTTCTCATCCTTAATCCTTTATGATTTCTCTTGAGCTGTGCAGTTCTTTTTTTTTTTCCCCAAATGCACAATTTATATAATTGCTGAAAAAAAAATCCAACCCTGCACTGTAATCAGATTTTGAAACCTTTGTGTTAATGTCCTGTTTTATTTAATTTTATGTATATTTTATAGTCTGCTTGCCTGTCAGAAAGATGTGGAAATGTGCTGGCATTCCAGCTGAAGACATCATTATGAGTGAGAAAATGCTTAAGGCTTTTTCAAAGTGGGAGCTGAAACATACGTTTCTCTTCTTTGACTCCAGGGGATGCTAACAGCTGCCCCAGCAGACAGGTATTGCAAGGTCAAAGGCTAGCAGAGCTGTGCACCTCCAGGATTTGACTGCCAGCGAAGTAGATGGGTAGTTTCTCAAAACTAATAATAAAAATAGCAACAATGATGAGAAGAAAAAGGAGCTGACAACAAAAATGAAAAGGAACCTGCAAGAAGTGGATTCTGGGTAGCACAACACTTGGCAGAGCTGATTTTAATATCTGACAGATTTGAGTTCACTAATCTTTGCTAATCATATTGACGTGAAACTTCATACAGTTTTAGAGATTTGTATCTATTAAGACATTCAGCAGCGTTCCTACAACATGGGAACAAGTTTGCTAGTGCCGCCGTTCTTCTTCCTCCATGATAAAAATTGATATGAACTGTTTTGAACGCCTAACAGATAATTACTCTTAACACTCAATAAGGAAAGCTACATCTTTAAGGCCTCCTTTATCTTTACAAAATAATAAAAAAAACGCAAGCCCAAAACCCACCAACAAGACAAAACAACATTCTTCCCCCCCCCATTTTCCCCCTCTCTTTTGTTTCTTTGATTACTTGGAGCCTTGTAATCAAACTAAGCTTAGTTTCGGGACCCTTGGGGCAGTATCTCCTAGTTCCCTGTCAGGCTGCGTTGCAAAACAATCAATCTTGCTCTTGCGCTGGCTTGGTGGAAGTGCCACGACACGAGGAGTGCAATGCTTTGCTCTTGCTGTGAAGCTTCGATGACAAAAGTTTTTATCAGAAGCTGACTGTATTTAGGGTTATGAATATGCAATGACTCTCATTAGTATTGAAGCACAGGAGCACAGGCTGACATCCCCCGCCACTTTTAGCTGCTGCAGAGTTGTCTAATGAATTGTCTTGCTCTTTCACTCGCACAGGCTTTGCTGTTACGGCTCACCATTCCAAGGGGAGTTGCCCGGTTTGAGAATACTATTGATGGCAGAAATTAATTGCCGAGAACCGCTCTTGATTTTGTTAAACAGTGTTGAGACAGTGTTTAAATTGTCAAAACAGAAAACCATTAAACTCTACAGCATCTACAGTAGATACTTGGCGAGTATCTACAGGAGACAAAATCATCATGAGTGAGAGGACCTGCGTGTCCATATGCATAGCCATGCACAAGCATGTAGGTGTGGCACAGGTATGCGTATGGTCTTGCAATCATACCTGTACATACAAACATATGCCTGTGTACCAGTGATGTGTCTCAGAAACCTGGTGTCCTGCTGATTTATCTATTAGTTTTCCAACTAGAACAAACGGGGAT
This sequence comes from Nyctibius grandis, assembly GCF_013368605.1. Taxonomy (NCBI): domain Eukaryota; kingdom Metazoa; phylum Chordata; class Aves; order Nyctibiiformes; family Nyctibiidae; genus Nyctibius; species Nyctibius grandis. The sequence continues at coordinate 79,291,150 of NC_090695.1, forward strand.
AACGGAAAGTTCTCCAAATGAGTAGGACTCCAATACATTGCTATTTGATCAACCCTTTAATACTCTTTCTTTTCCCTTTGGGACCTTGCCAAACATTTTTCAGCTCACACATCTGCAATCTTTATGAATAAGTTACTGATAAGGATGTTTCCAACAAATGATTAAGATATCTACTGATTTGTCGTATTTGAGAAGATGTGTAAGCTTTCAGAAACAAGTGGAAATGACCTTTTTTCCCAATTGGTTAAATTAAGTATTTTTTCCCTATTCATCTGAAATTTCTTCTGGCATAAAAGGAGCTTTTGTGACTCTCTGCAGATAGTGAAGGATAGAGTGAATTGAAACAGATATTCCAAGAGCGTAAGTAGCATTCTGAAAGGTGTGTGCATACTGCAAATAATAAAGGATATGAGGTTCTCCCAAGAAGATGTCAGCCCCGTGCAGCTCTTTATACATTTAATCAGTAATGGAAATGGTCCCAACGCAAGCAAGGAGGATCTGTTTAATTTTTACTGCGATTTTTGGCACCATTGCTCTAGTGCGAGCTTGGTTTACCTCTTGACCCAACCCCAGGAGTGCCTGTTCTCATCAGCTGGAGAAAAAATAAACATAAAGAACATCTACATGTTGTGAGTATCAAATACAAGAGCAGTTTAAAATAAATGCAGTTCTGACAGAAGTGGCTCAAGTATCATACATCAAACACTTGTTACCTCTCTTGGCCTTAGTGATTGCACGTGACTAAGAAAGAGTGAGTGATAAAATCTGAAGAAAGATGAAACCAATCTGGGCCTTTTTAAAGATCATCAATCATTCTGTGCAGCCATGATATTATTAGTTCCAGTAAGCCTTGTTCTCCCATTTTATGGACATCATAAACCCCCAACCCCTAGACCAATGCTACCATGGGAAATCATTTTTATGGGCAGCATCTTAGTGTGGGCCAATCAGATCTAATCACATAACAAGCTACTGAATTATTCAACGTTCTCCCTAATTTTGCATTCTTCCTGCACTTTGCTGTCACTGCAGGGTTTTAAAAGTATGTGTTTTTACAATATTTATTAAGAAGATAACCATACGCAGGAATTCTGCTTTCTCTGTGTCTTTCAATAATCGTTTGTTCCCTTAGATTGTTGCAGTATATACATTACTGTATAGAGAATATTTTTTCCAAAAGGAATAGCAATCCACAATGTGGCACTTGGCTTTAAACTCTTTCAGCTTTTAAAATACTGAACGTACGGACAACAATAGTGAAACAATTGTGTTCAAACATAAAATATTCAGATTTACTGAGCAAACTGTAGCCAGCACGTCTCTTAGCTGTTGCTATGAATACAGGGCTCACATTGTATATGAAAATATTTCAGTTTTAATTGCAAATCTGTGCAGAGATGATTTGGGGTCTGTAATTAGCACATAAATTCCAGACTTTGTGACTGCTGTGAAAACACACATTATTTATGGAACGATTATCTAAATATAATTCAGTGCTTTTTGCTTTCAACAACTACTGTAAAAATCTGATTTAATAAAATGTGAAAAATTTCCCGTCTCTTGCACTTGTGTTTACATTATGAAGCATTCATTCCTCTGCACTGCGATTTCCCACTCGACCTGCAGTGGACTTTGCTTTCAGTGGCTCCATACTTCACTCACACCTCGGGGAGGTTTCTTCACAACCATAAAGTGCCAGGCACTTAATTTGTTTAAAATGAAAGCTTGGATTATGCAAATAGCTCTGAACTGCATGAACAGAGTGAGTTTATGTGACCTCCATCCTTGTGCTTTTCATCCAGGCTAGAAGTGGGAATACATAGGAGCCCTGTCTGAGCTCGTTTTAAGCTATTGTATGCAGATTTCCAGTTATTCGGACAGGGTTACTGGAAGGACAAAGTGGTCTCTTGTTCCCACCTACTTATTGTAAACTGCAGGCTCAGCCACTTCTAGCTCCCATCAGTACAGGGTAAAACCAGCACAAAATTTGTCTTCTTCTTTACCAGCCATCCCATACGTTTTCAAAGCTGGTTACTCACACAATAATTTTTGAGACCCTCTTCCATGCTAGAGTTTAAAAGCATATTTTCAGGTTATATGGAACTGAGCATTTGCCTTGACAGTTTCGTGTTTGTCTCTATGTTAAGGGCTGGAGCTGCTGGTGAAGGGGCTGGCACCATGTAAGCACAAAGACCTCAATGGCAGGTTAAATAATAAAACAGAGCTCGCAGTAACAACACCAGCAAAAATCCATATATGGGCTTAATTTACCCCAGAATGAAACACACCTGAAACTCTCTCCCTTCTTCTTTTTTTCCCCATCCTCTTGGGTCGCTCTGTATATAGTTTTGCTGTCTTTGAAGAAAAATCCTTCCTCACCCTTCCACTGCATCCCAACTGCGAGACACCTACTGCCTTGCTGCCTCTGGCTGCTCCGGCAGCTCTGCGCAATGGCAACCTCAACAGCCACCACAATTATAATTGCAATAATCCCTAGCAGAGTTGCCTCCCCTCTCCCAGGGCTGCCTCCCCTTGCACCAAAAGCTGTGCCTGCAGGAGCATCCCCCAGTCCACCCTGTGGGAAGAGAGCGGGTGGGTTGGACACTGTCTCAGTGCCAGAAATGTGCAATTTTTTTGCACGAGGCTACCCGGATTTGCCCAGAGTGGGGAGTGACACCTCCCCATACGTCTGCCTGGCTGCCGGTGATGGAGCCAGACAGGATCCATGCACAGTGTACCTCACAGCCCGGCCCCTGGGCGTGAATTTTGATATGAACGGCGATATCAATGTCATGGTGCACACGCTCCGGGAAGGGAGTTATGAAGAGTAATTGAGAGATTCAGCGTGAAGCCACTGAAAGCTGTAATTTAAAGTTCCAGTACTACTATTACCATTAAAATATAAAGTGACAGAGGCCCAATTATGAATGGTTATTTTCTTAAATAAAATTGCTTTTTTCTTTCTCTGTGAAGCACTCATTTCTGCCTAGCCGTCGCTGTCACCAGGACCTGTCTTTGTGACTTCTGGTGTCAGCGAGATGCTGAGCTTCCCGCCCCTGATGAGGAACAGATCATCAGGGCAGTGAGGCTGGGAGCCTTGCAGGGGATGGCAGAGCAAACTGCTTTGCAAGGAGATCTGCAAGGGTTCCAGCCTGCTCTCCTGGTGAAACTAAGCACAACTTTAGTATCTGAAGGATCCCTCAACCCTCCTCTCATAAACTGGAAAAGGCATCCATGGACAGTGGAGATGCCAAGTATGTTTTTTGTAAAGAAAAAAGGATGGATAAGACTGGGGATCTTCTCTGACAGACAAGTGGGTTAGCAATTATTATCCCTGCTTCCTTCATAATTCTAATGCAACAATTTGCTGGTTGTTTACATGACAAACCTTAACATACAATACAGCTTATTAGAGTGTCTACTCAAATAATACAAAAAATTCTCCTGGATATTTATTTGGCTGGTGCTACACCTAGATTCACTTCAGATGAATAGGTTACACTGTCTTTAAAACATCAGTGGGGCAGATGGCACGAAAGCTACTGGACCCAAGTGCTTGCAGTGGTCTCACAATATTGGTGTATTTTTCTTGATGCCTAGCGTGATGAGATGCCATGACTACCTGAACTTTCATATGAGAAGGAAGGTACTGCTTTCTGGGAACACATAAAGTTTTAAGACAGAATTTTTTTGGAAAGCAGCAGAGTTATGCTGCCTTTCACACAAGGACTTCCAAAAGTGAGAGTGGCATTTGGCTCACAGGTAACAGGAATGCAGTCGGGGGATTTAGGGAAGTAGATCTGTCCTAAGGATATCAGCCAGACCACCCTACGTGCATGCGTACAAAATTCAGATCAGTCAGATTGATTTTTTCCACATTATTGTCAATATAAATGCATTTTAATTGCAGATGCAGAGCAATGAATCCAGTGTTTTCAGGTGAGATCAGTGACACACAAATAACCTGGGCAGTCGCTAATAAATATCCAGGTAGTAAGGAAAGCAGAGAACTTTTTGCAAACCTGACAGAATCAATTGTTTCTCCTTACAAGTGATATCAGCATATTAGGTTATTTTCCTAGCCACCTGTCAAGCAGCTGCACACAAGACCGTGACATACCGTTCTCACCTTTATCAATGCTGCTAAAGAGAAGAATATGATATGTTTTCCATATATTGGTCATCATTAGCCCGAAAAGTTTTCCTTTTTAATCCCCACATTTAACCAAAATGGGAGTGATCAGAAGAAAATATCTGAGAAATACCTCAGACCACACTAGAAAACATTCAGCAGAATCACACAGAATCAACCAGGTTGGAAGAGACCTCAGGGATCATCGAGTCCAACCGTTGCCCTAACACCACCCTGTCGACTAGACCATGGCACTAAGTGCCATGTCCAGTCTTTTCTTAAACACATCCAGAGATGGTGACTCCACCACCTCCCTGGGCAGCCCATTCCAATGTCTAATAACCCTTTCTGAAAAGAAATTCTTCCTAATGTCCAACCTGAACCTCCCCTGGCGAAGCTTGAGGCTGTGTCCTCTTGTCCTATCGCTAGTTGCCCGGGAGAAGAGGCCGACTCAGGAGAGAGTAACACAGAAGCAGAAGGATGTTCTCTTTGGAGGCACCTCTGGGCAGGCAGAAATTTTTTGCAAGAGCAGAGGCAGGAGTACACCCACCAACTCACAGAATAAACTGTTTGATAGTCAGGAGTATCTGCATTGTAAAAGAAAGGAGCTACAGAACAGAGCAGGGACACAAACTGGTGATATGGTGGATCTTTTCCCTGGCTACTCCCCGTAGCAGAAATTAAGGCCATCAGTGGGACAGGTTTTTAATTATGGACTGTAGACCATTGTTAGTGGTTAGCCTTCTGCAATACTGGCACACTCAGTAGTGGGGGTTCATCTGCTACTTTAAATATTTGAAATGGGACACCGTGCAGCAGCCAGAGGCCAGCATCCCTCTGTGCTGGATGCTGTACAAACACAGGACCAAAACGTCTGTTCTCCATGTCCAGCACAGGGAGTTAACTGGAGATGTTTTCCCATCCTGTTAAGGCCATGCTGGTGGTGAGGCTGAACTTCAGAGGTAAAGATTCATCCCTTATGTTACTCCAGCAGCATCTGTGCACTCATATCATCATGTATTTAGTACTGAGTGTGACATGGCCGGGGCTGGTCCTGCACTCAAAGTTAAGAACCTTTGTGTAGCATCACCAAAGCAGCTCCTCCAGGCACCATCCTCACAGCTGGCTGAATACTGGGTCCAGGTGACCTCTGTGATTCAGTCAGGGCTTTCCTGCAAAGCCCAGTAAAGACTGGTCCCAAAGAAGGCTGATTAGTGTTGGCCTAGAGAATGCTGGTGAATCATTCAAGGAAGGACACATGCTCTGTGCAGATGGACAAAGCTGTGATCTGCTGCCAAATCGAAAAAAAAAAATTATGTTATACACTGTAGACACCTCTTACCTGTTTTAATTTTTAATAGGAAAGTTCCTTTTTAAGTACCAGGAGCAATATGAGTTTAATGTGAGCTCACAGGACTGTGCAACACAAGAATAATTGACTCACTGCCATTACTTGCTGGATATATTTTCCTTTCCCTTTCCTAAGTCTTAATGTTTCCTAAGTTCTTAATGGAAACAGAACATGCTAGAGAGCCAGCATCTGACACAGAGCTTACAACCTAGTAGTCAATATTGAAATTGGATTTGAATAACTGTGTAAGTAATTGCCGATAAGAAAATTGGAGTAAAAAGGCTGTGGAAAGACATAAAGCACCTGCAGGTCATAGGCAAAGGAAATTAAAATAAAAAAGTTTACAGAGGTCAAAGGTTTAAATTTTTAATTGTTACTGTATCAGGGAATGGAGGCCACTTTCACGTGTGTGGCTTTCCTCTGTAAAATCAGAGTTTGTATTACATAGAAGTTTGGTATCTTTCCACTAACCGGTGTCACAACTGAGAAGTCAAACAGATGAAAAATATTTACACTGAACCTTTGAACTGTTGGCCTGATACTATCACTCTTTTTAATCACAAATTAGTTTGGTGTTTAACTAACCTTACTTTCATCTTCTCTGCCGCTGCTTGTGCTACATTACCCCATCTGCAATAAACAAGGGAGAAAGCTGTAACGTCCTGAGTAGTGACTATAACCTGTCCTCCCTTTAATGATAGGTTTATGCAGTTTGTCAAAACCCATCATCTGAACAGATAAGATTGAATTCAGTGACTGCTGAATTGGACATATTCTGAGCTGAAATAAAAGCAGTGAGGTGTCTGTGCTTATTAGCGGCTTCCTAATAAGAAGGTGTCTTACTGAAAGGCAGCTTTACTGTCATCTATGGTGTTTTCTGGAACCTGAAGCTGTAAAAACGAGTGAGAAACACTATTCGCTCTATTCACCAGTCAAAACCTCACAATACTAATTTAACTGGGAAAAGAACACCACTACTTAAAAAAACCTGGAGCCACTCCCAGTTTTAGGGGACGGATTAAGGAAGATGAAGTCATCACGTCCTCACCCAGGACTACTAACAATGCTGCATATAGCACACAAAGCTCTCAACCAGACTGACATTTCTGTTAAAAAGTTCAGTAGTGATTGTGTCAGTTGGGACGTAACCTGACATTCCCAGTTAGGTTTCAGAGTAAACACCATGCTGGGCAGAACCAGAGCTCCTCCTGCCTCTGAGAGCTTTTTGTTTCTCTTTCTTATCAAAGTTTTTAGCAAAAACTAAACCAGAACAAAATTAATATTCTTTTACATGTTTTTGCAGAGAAGGGTGGCTTCACAGCTGTTTCTTGATCCTGAAAACAGGTTTGACTAAATGCGTATGAGCAGTATAACTCAGGGAGTTTTGGGTATTACTCCCTACCTGTAACAGCGTGAAAGAGAGAAGGAGGTTATCTATTTGGTTACAGTCTGGACCTGTGGTTCTGTCTCCACTTTTAGCAACAACTTTTCTGGTATTCTTGATAATGACACTTATTTTTTTCTGCACTTAAGTGTATTCACCTGAAAACAATCATATTAATACTTTCCCATTGCCTATTGAGGCTAGGGTCTTGATTTATGCAAACAAAGTATTTTGAGGTCCTTCTAGGAAAGGAGATAAAGAAAAGGAAAGCTGTAATTGGAGATTAGCTGGCAAGTAACACCAGTTTACAGTACCACCACCTTAGGGTGATGCCATCACCTCACAGTATACCCTTTTTCCCCTTTCCATTAACAGGTTTTAGCTCAAACCTTATACAGATATTATTTCCACAGACACAGAGGTGAGCACAGCGCTCAGAACTGCCTCTGAGACAAAGGAAAACGTTTTCTTGTGGAGAAAGCTCATTAACAGTCTAAGCAATGATGGAATCAGCACTTGGGGTAACTCCAAAACCACCTACTCAAGCTGGCGAGGAAGAGAGTTAGAGACAGATCCTGGTGGCAGGATTAATATTTCCCCTGGCTTGGCTCTTGTGATTTATGTTCACGGCTATTGAAAGCAAAAGAAAGAAAGGTTTCAAAGCTCTGTTTGTATTCCCCAACAGAGCTGTTTGTGATTTCCATTTTGTAGGAGATTTTCGTTTCTCTTTTATCCATTACCAGGCAGACAAAATCCAAAGTCTTCTACTAATTCTTATTCCCCTCCATTGACATCACCACCAGATATAAATTTGGGAAAGCTACTCGCAGCATTCGATTCAATTAATATGCTGGTGTTGTCCCTGGACTGGAGAATGCCTATAACTATGTATGTTTGCTGCTCACCATCCCTTCAGCAGAGGAACTGGAGAGGAGAAGGGAAGGAAAGGAAATTTTTAACCTGTTCATCTGCTTTCCTCTATCTGTGCAGTGTTTTTTCTGCCAGATAAAGAGAAAACTAGGATGTGTGCCAGTTAACACCTTCGTGAACATAAAATGCCTGTGTATATATGAGACGAGCAAGTGGACGTCGCTCTGAGGTTTTGAGTTGATGCTTTGTTTGTGCCTCTTCTTGGTTTTATTCCTCCCTTAGTTCTTTAATTTGTATAAGCACATAACACACGGAAGACATTCAGGCAGGAGAGGGAACGAACTAGCCTCCCAGTGCACAGGGTGTGGAAAAGAATGAAGGAGTCATTATTAAACCACCTTTCACTTAACCGCGTCTGAATTAGGAGTACCTTATTAGGTACACTGATGGCAACACTGTCAGAAGCAAAAGGAGCTTATAAGAACTGACTTCAGTTTGCCCCTAGCTCCTGAGTATTAAGCATATATTTAAGACTGTTTTTGCTCAGGAAAGTCCTCACTTAAACCTATTTGAGAAAGGATGCAAGATGCCCTTTTAAATATAAGCATATGTTGTTCCTGATAAACAGACTTTGCATTTTGTAACTTTAAGTTGCATGAACACTGAAAAAGAAGTGCACATTGCTGTATGACTTTAATTTTAGCCCCAATAACGTACCCTCCACTTCCCCAGGTATGAAAGGTGGTTTAGACTGCTTTAGTAAACATACGGTTGGGCAGTATCTGCACTGATATTTTGCTTAATGATGAGGCTGCTCTAATGAGCCTGAATTACATGAGCTGCAGTTTCTAGCTACCAGGACTGTTGGGGCACTACTCCCCACGCCAGCTCTTGCCCATGCACAGCTCTCGTTGGAGACAGCAAGAAGCATCCCAGGGTCTCTGAACAGAGGACCAGGAATGGGACCAGCCTCATGCAATGCAGTTAAGCAGTCTGGGGTAGTCTGACCTGAACTCTCAGCACAGACCTAGCCATAATACTTTGTAGGATCAGATCCTTAATTTAAAGCAATAGTGGAAATCTTGAGGTCGGTTAAATTGTCAGATACAGTGAAATGATCAGAGATCTGTCCATGGACGTCCAGCTGAAGGCATGGATGTTCCTCAGTAACACAGGACTGTAATTATAGACAGCAAGATGGACACACAATGCGGCAAAGAAAAGAAAAACTATCCCTCTCTCACTCTCCCAACCTCCCCCCCCCCCCTGCATTCCATAACCTCTCGTTGCTTGAAGCAAGACAAAAACGTCAGCATTTCACACCCTCCAACAGCTTTGACATGACAGGTATGGTATTTTCTTACCCACAAAATTGCCAAGGAAATCCGCCCTAGCAAAAGTGCAAAAGTTTTCAGTGTAAGGAGGTGGGGTGCAAAAACTGGCTTGTAGGCAAAGGTTGAAATGACTCAAATTGAAACAAAATGTAAAGCAATTACTGCTAGGAAAAAAAAGTTCATGCTGACATTTAAAGGCTGCAGTGATAGTATCTGTCCCTTCCCAGGCTGACATAAGCAGCCTTGATTTGATCCCCAAATGTTTTTGGGATTTCTTTTTTCTTAGTTAGGATTCCTTTTATTTGGAGGTGGAGGGCAGCAGGATGGATTGCCTTAACTTCGGTTGTTGATGCAGAGAAATAATTGCCACCCCAGAAAGGTAATTACTTATGCCATTGTTTATACACATAATAGGCCTGGAAAAGCATGTTCTGCAGACAGAAAAAAAAGAAAATCCTGCTTTCACATCAGGGCGGAACACTATGTAAAGTGACAGATTGCCACAAATAGCATTCAAACCCTTGCACATTAGTGGTTGATTTTTCTTCTGGGGAAGAGGGGGGAAGGGCTGAAGGCTATGGAGTAGGGTGGAGAGAAAAAAAAGAGACAATTCTGTTCAACAGCCAGAGTAACAGATCCAGTGGTTTTTCTCTCTTGATTGCTGCTAATTGAACCTGATCTTTAAGAAGTTTTTTTTAAAGTCACTGCCTCAAAGGGACATTTTCAGTTGTTACCATCTTGTGCAAATACCACTTCTCCTAAAGTGGCCTTAATTTGAATTGCTTTGAAAGCAGACCATATAATCTGGTAGAATATGGCATGGCACGATGCATCTCCTCTTTGTGCATTTAGTATCACGTAGAAAGTGAATTTAGGTCACAAACGGACAGCTAAAGTCTCTTTTCCCCCCTCCCACCATAATATATCTAACAACAAAAGAATAAAACCAACAATGTGCTGCAATGCCAACCCCCTTTTTTTTTTTTAAAATGCAAAATATGTATTTCTTCAAAATATTGAAAGCATCAGGGCTGAACAAAGGAAAAAAATACATATGTATTTCGATATTGAACCGAGCATTGTTAGATGCTGAAGCAATTCGTAGCAGGGCTATTCTCTGCTGATGTGTCCAGCAAATTGCATGACCTGCTTGTTAGGCTTGACAACAGTGTTTTACCTAACAAAGGCCTCAACAGCTCAGAGCAGCAGAGGAATGTCAAAATGAGCACATTTCACACACAGATGTGTGACCATAATAGTCTATAAGAAGATGCATGGGGTGGAGGGAAGGGGCTGGGGGCTGGGAAGGCTAACAGTTAGCAGTAGGGACATGGCCCTACTGACCACATTTAATCAACCCTTCTGTAAACAATTCAACATTTTCATTGTTCTCTAAAAACTAATAAAGAGAAACAAGCACTTTTCATTCATCTTGAAGTAATTTTCTGTCAGGTTTGAGCCCCTTGTGGCCTACAGCTTGTGCATTGCTAGCTGTGTGATACAACAACTATTTCAATTTATTTTACAAACTCTGGCCATTCACATGTCAGTTAGTGTTCACCAAGCCGGCATCTGAAATTGTGCAGTTAACGAGTTTTACAACATTTCTATCAAGAGAAACTGTTTAGCATAACTGACTCTTAAGGAGTTATTATACCTCTAAAAATCCATTTTAAGGGGCATTATTTAAATAAAATAGAAAAACGGTTCACTGCCTTTTAAAGGGGCTACAAAAAAAGTCCATCAGATCCAGTGCAGTAATCCTCAGCTTAAAGCACTCTTGAGAGCACTTCTGGGAATTATCAGCATAATGAAATGTTTTGTGAAATGTCCAGATAGATTCCTCTACTCAACAATTTTACTGCACCATATTTATTTTCCTTCTATTTTTTAAAGAAGTGAATTACTTTTTTGAGGGGATGACTCTACATTGTGCAGATTAACTGAACACATTATTGCCAAGGCTGTAGTATAAGAGAGGGGTTCAGTTTGTGTGCAGTCTATATACATTTGCAGGGGAAAAAAAAAAGTCAAGCCCTTTATGCTATACTCATCTCTAAAAGGGTTAAATCACAATGAGGCTTATGGAGATTTGCATTTCTCTTGTACTGCATTTTTCCCATACTCTTAAACAACTTTGTTATACAATGGCACCTGTAAAATACTTTATTGAAAACAATTCTTAAGTTAATTAAACAAACAAAAAAGCTTATAAAACTGAAATTTGGTTTAAAATGCTCTGAAAAGGAGAATTTTCTGAATTTTAACTTAAAGAGTAGATATCTATCTATTAACTGTGGTGACCAATGATCCAAACCTGCTAATACCAAGAGTCCATAATGGTACAAAAACTGCAGCATATGAGTGAGTCAATGTTGGCATATTAAACCATCTAATGTAGTAAAACCCATGCCTGTTATGTAAATTAATGTTTCCACCTAAAATGAGCACTGGTAAGAGAAAAATTATGTTATAGTACAATAACAGGTACAATATCCGGATGTTCATACACAACGTCCACAGACACAATGGCAACACATATGCAATGGCCTATCTCATGTTATTTATTCAATATAATTTCTATCAAGTTCCACTAAAAGCCTCAGGAGTGCCAGTAAAAAATTTGTCCCAGGTCTTGAGAGCTTTTTGCACTGATTCTAAGACAGAGTGGCTAACGTTGTCACTCCTGAAGATCGATGGATAGAGGTTCAGTAACGTTGATCCACAAGACACCTGGACAATAGTTTATAGTTTTGGCACCTTCTCAGAGCAAAGGTATAACCTTTCCCAAAATTATAACCTTTCCACCATCACTGTAGGCAGTACTACAGCAGCAGTGCCAGAGGAGCTGTCTACCGGGGTCTACTAAGACAGAAATGCGTGCAGGATGGCTTTCAGAGTGGCAAATCTATGACTGATCAACCATATTAAGTGAGAGAGTGGAGACTTTCTTAACAACTGGGCTACAACTCAGTTTTGCAAGATGCTAAACATTTTGTCACTGAGTCTGTACATAGCAAGTTTTAAACACACAGTCACTGGCAGAGCTGGTTATCCCATGGTTAAAGCAGTGGGCTTGTTTATGACTGAAAGCTTTACTGCAGTGGTGTCATGCTCCTTGGCACTCTGCTCCAGACCATGGCATAGCAAAACACACAAAATAGGAGAAAAAGGAGAGGGTTTTAAAAAAATATTACTCAAATTTATGTTAGAATCATTGGAAAACTTAACTACACCTAAATAATGTCTGGATGATTGGATGACAGAAAGGTAGGGAAGGGTAAAGACTATCAGATTTCTGGATACTAAAGATTTTGGAATGTGAAACTTAAAGCACCCACTGTACAGAGAAAAAGTGTGTCCAACTCCAGAGAGCAAACCAAGGAGGGAGAAAACTAGAAGTGAATCCTCATTCTGTATGAGTGATAATACAGGCAAAACAGTTAAAGCAACAAAGGAGTGAACTGAACTTAAGCCTAATGACACTTTCCAATCTTATGCATCCAGACTCAGTTGTTCCTAGCTTTCTGCATGATCAACTCATAGATGTGGTAGCAGGAGCAGGAAAGGTCTGCTGGGAGAAGGTAGAAATGGGTCATTAAGATACCCTATGTGGTTCTCCCGCGTTCATGGAATACATCCCTTCCTCTTTACAAACCCCACTACTTTCTCCTTCTTGGCCCAGAGAGGTTTTTGATGGGAAACTCAGAGCTGTATCTACAACCCAGGGCAGTGGCAGGAGCTCTGAAATGAAAATGAGTGGATAATCACAAATTTGAAGACTGCAGAGTGGTCTGCTTTGCCGTGTGCTGGGGAGATGTGAAAGATGCAAATATGTGAGGAAGGCAAGGACAGGAAGCAGCTTGACTGCAGTCATGTATTTCAGCACAGCTAATTACAATCATGTATTTTCCATGAGTTTAAGTATTATGGCAGCAGGATTTCTTCGTCCCCTCATTATTTATACATAAGTATTTGGGCAAAACAGAGGTAAATATTTTTCAAGCATGCACAGTTGTGTCACCAGTTTTCTGTTCCACAGTGGAAGGTCTTTTGCTTTTGGGGAAACTTCTGTGTAAAACAGAAAAAGAAAAAAGAGGATGAGTTTTAGGTATGACAGATTTATTTGTGACAAATGAGAACCTAATAACTGATTTTTCACACGACCAAAGCCTTGATGCTTGCTCCACTGTTTTTCTGTTTGTTCACACAGGTTCAACTTTTTGCACAGCAGGTGTTTAGTTTCATTTTTCTCATTTCCAAAAGGACTGTTTCTCTCCTTGCTATTATTGGGAGACTGCAGCAGGGCTTGGAGGTATGCAAACCTGAAAGGGTCCAGCTGGCGTGCAGATGAGCTCTAACTACGTCCTCCTCCAGCCCCGTGTATGGAAAGGTCCCTGCCAACCAGACGTATGTGGGAAGAACCTTGTCTGAGTGCGTTTGTCTTTAACTATGTGTTGCTGGGAATAGGCTGTTGCTGGTTCATTAGTTATTCCACTAAAAACTAGCTTGGCTATCCTTCATCCCGCACTGAAGTCTACAGGTTGAACATCTTGCTCTAAAACATGAGAGAACATTGTTATTTTCACCCTCTACCTGTATGCACAGTGATTTTTTTTTTGTTCATATTCCTCTACACTGCAGGGCTAGCGTTTTCCATCTTTATTCCCTGAAAAACTCTTCCCTTGTAAGCAGGCAGGGAGCATGGTCAGTGGAAAGCTGCATAAGTGCACTCCACCTCTCTGGGGGATTTGTCATCCTTGTTAAATCTTCTCCCCTTTAGAGAAGGCCTGTGAATGCTTTGCAACACCAGGACTGAACTGAAAGGATAACATTAATGGCATGTGAAACAATTAAGACACCATAACTTACATTTAGGTAGACAAATATGTCTTCAAGTTACCATTTAAAAACATTCAAAATCATGCAGAAATAAAACAAAAACCAAGCAGCCACAACATCAAAGCTGACACTGCCTGGTGAAGAAGACGTTTCTGTTCACGACCTCTGAAGGAGTAGCCCCAGAGTGGGGTCAGACCCACAAATACAGTCAGAAACTGAGTCGGGTGGGGAAGAAAAAGAAAGACTTACAACTCATGTGATTTAACAGATTTCTGTCATCAAAGTGGTCTGGGACCCATCCTGGTGTATGAGAAGCTTTTGACAGCAAGCTGACAAAGAGCTGAGCTGCGTATCCCTGGGGTAGACTGAAGCCTCGTCCTTCCTTTGTCATCTTGGCTGGCACCAGGACTGCTAAGATACATGTCCTCAGGGAGGAGAACACCCTGTTTGTTTGGGTACTACCATTTTCTTCAACTAAACTAGTATTTCTGCTTTCACTGAGTGCAGGATTCACATGCTTTCATCTATCTGTGGGGAATTTTCTTCATATGAATAACAATGGCATCATTGATACGGTGATTTTCTTAGGAAGGTCTTGCAGTAGGTTTGCAAGTCAGACAGAAGCTCTAGCTAGCAACCACTTGAGCAACAAATAATATCTTTAATGTCCTGGAATGCTAGTGCTTGATGTTTCAAGAGTAGCTTTTATTTATCATTCTGTATGTCACCGACGTACCTCAGATGATAGTGTTAGCTGTTCTTTATGGATGAAAGGCAAAAATAAAAGTCTCACTGTATTTTAGAGGCCCTTCAAACAGGTATTTTTGCATTGTGAAATCTACACTGCCTTTAAAGTAAAAACGTTCTGAAACAGAAAAGAGACTGGACACTTAATTAACATTTGGCAACATCTTGTAGTCAGTGAAAACTTATAATCATAGCCACGTTGTGCTACAGTTCATGTGACAAGCTCCATTTTGTGGGACCTAACCTAAAGCTTGCAAGGCAGCTGACCCCATGCTCCCGCAGACAGTACAATACAGAGCAGTGTAAAAGAAAAGTGCAAGGGGATCTATCAGTCACTGCCTGTTCTCAGTTGCCAAAGTTCACACTATAATATTTAGACAAACTGAGGCAGATGTCTTGAGTGGTGTGATCACACTGAGGCCAGCAGATGTTGACTTTAGTGGATTTAGACCAGATTCTATCTTCTCTGTCAGTGGAAACATGACACTGGGTAATTTACTGTCTCCTGATGACTTAGGACCTTCAGTGTGCCAAGGAGTGGAAAGATTTTCCCTAAAATACTTCTAAGATTATTTCCTTCACTCTAATGAGATCTTGCAGTATTTCATGTACCTTTGCACTAGTTTGGCTAACGGTGAAACACGTACTTGCAAGATCTACCTCTAGCCTATGAACATGGGAACTGAATCTATGTGTTAGAGCTTGAGCAACAGGTCAAATTCAGATTTCAGAAGTTCATAGATGTGAGCTAACCACAACACAAAAAAGTCAGGAAAAACCTAACAACTGGAAGAAGTCAAGTAGTGATTTGTTCTGTCAAAATAAGCGTAAGTAAGAAAAGTGCAACCTGTAGATTTTTTTTGTTGTGTAATTCCATTTGAAAGGCCATAGGAAAAAAATTGCCCATTCAAATATTAGTATGTAGATCTTTGACAAAGGGCTCTCTAAAGTAATATGTCCAATTCCCTTGAGTGTGTTTTCCAACTGTACATCAAACTACCCACAGTCAGAAGCTATGCTACAAATTTATCACATCACATGGTTCTGTGATGCTGTAAGTAAAGTACTTGCTAATGTAAGTTGTTCTAAATGAGCTCTCAGAGAGATGGGAGTACATTTCTTCAACATCCTGATGCTTTCCTCGAGTTTTACAGTGCTGTCCGTGTATAAAATGTGCATCTATTTACCAAATTATTATACATTTATTTCATTAAAATGATGCAAATGCTTCCTGTGGACTTTTAAATAAATTTATTCTGGGTTTGTACTAATTTATGAACTTGGTTAATTATGAAGTTTTGCTAGATTTTTATGAAATAAATATGTTCTTAATAAGCTCATTAAACTGGTAAGTTAATTTTAAAATGACAGTTGCACCAGTGCACCTTTTATTTAATGTAAGACAAGGTCTAAGTTAAGATACATCTAGAAAGTCAAGTAGTAACAACCAAATGCATATCAATTACCAAATGATCCTTTTTTTTTTTAAATCACAACTGACTCTCTAACTGTCTTTGTGTTAGATGTTGTTATATTGTTTACCACAGAATAGGTCCATTCAGGGTGTAAAAGGTGGATGCGTGGCTTTCTCAAATTCTTGTGCAGTAATTCCTATGTAAACTCGAAAATGTAACTGATAATATGTCAATGATTACTATACAAAGAAGTTAAATATTACAGCTAATTTCCTCACTGAAATCCAATCCAGGGATTAGCAACAATGGGGAATCTGTTTTATTTGCATTTAATTTGTACCTTCACACTATTATCTCCCATGTTTTAGTTTCAGGAAATGTGGTCTCAGGCTATTATAACCACATTTCATGCTGCAGTTGCACTGTTATTTGAGCTCTATGCTTGGAAATGACTTACTGAAAAAATAAAGCCAGCATACTTTATTTTAATTATACTAGAGCTGTGTCTAAATACAAAAAAATACTACAGTATATATTTAATATGGAGCACAGATTAACAGTTTTATGAGACATAAAATCTATCTATATCATTTTCTATTTACAAATCAGTTATATATCTTTCAACAAAACAAATGCCTATAGTGTAAAAATGAATAAGGAGAGCGTCAAACTAGCAATCACGTAAGCAGTAAATAATGTCTTAATTGGCCTGGAATGTCGGAGTTTGATTTTTTGGGAACTAGGTTTTATTTATTGATCTATATGGCATATTTATCTTTCCAATGATTTGTACAAGTCTATTCCCTTTCCTCAATATCGGATCCATGTATGGTTTTATATTGCAAATCCCATCTGGGGAAATAGCCAAGTGAGAGAAGCACTGTTGCTTCTGGAAAAGCCATCCATTTAAAAGCTTTCACTGAGGCAAGGATAACTTTGCAGTTTTTACACTTTGTCTTCTGTTAAAAAAGAATGGGACAGAGGGAGAGGGAAGAAACGCTGCTATTATGCAGTTGCCACCCAACGCATGGTTCAACAGTCCTTTAGTCTTCGCACGTTTGGCAGCAGAAAGAAAACAAGAAAGGATCCCATGTATACTGGGAAATGTCTTTTAAATGCCTCTGTTCCATTTACCAGTGAGGCTAGGGGACAGGAATGGATAAGGTGGGCTTTATACTTCATCTGCAAGCTCTGCATTTGGTTCTTCTCAGCAGCATCTGTGCAGATTTGTTCTTACTACCCCTGCTGTATTTCAAGCCAAGCAGCGCTTCACCCCGTGCATTATGCTCTGCCATGCAGCTGAGAACTGGCAAACTCAATCATCCTCAGCCCAGGCAGCTGGCAGGGAACCCTCCTCTCTGCTAAAATGAAGGTGTCTGCTGCTGAAGTCAGCACCGGAGGAAGAAGGAAATCTATCAATGACTTTCTTGTTCCTTATTAAAATGTTGCTGGAAATGTCACCCTCGAGACATCGCTTAGTTGTTTTGCTTAGGGCTGTTAGAGACTGACCCTTAAAAGCACTTCTGCTGTTGACGGCGGAGGAAAAAGTTTACAAACAGCAGTGTTGCACTTGCCTGACTTCTGCTTTTGTGAAAGTGATTTTATAAACACGGAAAAGATTGTGCTCTGATAGCTGTCATTGCTGTGGTATAACCTTAGCTGTCTGGAAATGAGCTAATGAAATTTTTTGGTGTGTCTTTTAGAGAATACATTTGCATTTGACATAATTAGTGGTAGGCAGATCCAGCTACATCCAGGGGGATTCTCAAGACAACTGCTTTGCCAACTATTAGTGCCTAATTTCTGAATGTCAAACCCTGCACATCTTAATTTCTAGAGAATAAGCTCAATTGAACTTGCTCCCCAGTTATGCAAAAACTGCTCAGATAAAACCAAGTGGACACCAATGTAATGAATGTGGTTATTAAATTGTTTCAATTGAAAGAACCCTATTCTTACACCATCATAATGGGAACAATTTATCCCCACTGATCGGCCTGTCTCTTTTTTCTGAGCTCTCTTTGATCTTGAAGCATATTGCAGTGGTGTGTCCTATTGAAAAGCAAAACTGGGGCAATTTTAATGCTTTTGTACCTTACCAGTGCTCTATTTTTTCGCTGTTTAAAAATAGCTGTTAATTATAAGTGCAGTTTAAATGTCTCAAGTGACCCAGAAATGCAGGTTGGAATGAGACAGATTGTGTGTCTCATATAAAACAGATGTACTTTCACAGAGCAGTCTGAATTCAGCCCTCAATATGTATCTTTCTCTAAGGTTATTTCAGTCAGGTATTGAGCTTGTCTAGCACTAAGCTATAAAGTCCCACACATTTTGAACAATGAAGAGAAAACTGGATCTATATTTACCTCAAGAATAAAAAGCCTCTTTTTCTGTGTGGGTGTATTTTGCTGGTAGTGGTTGATGGGATGAGGGCATTTCCCTTCGACTTCAGAGACCCAGGAGACCAAATGCCTCATTTAATCTCCACCTCTCCTGCCTCTTGACGTAATAAGCCCATGCTTTTAAAGAACATTTAGTGGTAATAAACTTTCAGGAGCTCCTCTTATTTTGACTGGATTAAGCACTGCATGACTACCAGCCATACCTTGCAGATATGAATTTTCAAGCTTTTTCCGGTGTTTTGGGTGGCTTGAAGAAGTCTTTCTTTTTTTTTTCTCTTTTGCCAACAATCCCTTTTAATTCCTGTCTGTGATGAGGTTCATCAAGAGAAGTCTGAAAAGTAGCATGCAAATTAAATTAAGGCATGTTAGTGATTTGCTGGAGGGCCTGAACAAATCAGTTATTTATATGTCTATTTATTTGTGTGTTGTTAGACAGCAATTTACAGACATTTCAATTCAGCAGCAAGACTCTGCTCAACTTTCCGATTAGAATGGGCTGTCGAGTGCAATGAGTTTGATGAGCTCTCCCCTGTCCCCAAAGATCAGCGGTACACATTTCAAAGCCACCACCACTTCATGAAACTGAATGGTTTAATGGCGAAGGAAGCCAAGGGTCAACCGAGCTTGGATTGTACATTCAGATCTCACTCATTAAGAGAGACTGACACCTGGTTAAGGGGTGGACGCTGCAGGAAGGACCAGTCTGCGAGTGTGGAAGAACCTACCTGCTCTGCAGCTGAGCAGGAAACCTGAACCAAAATAGTATTTTAAACTTTTCCCTCTCTGCTTGGTTATTAAACATCACACACATTTTCTTCTTCATGCCACATAAGAATAAGGCAAAAAACCCACCAAAAGCAGCAGCATATTAGATTCATTGTCTCACAAGAACTTCTTCTTAAAAAACAGAATTTTGAGGTTTGTACTCAGAAACTTACATCCTCACATAGTCAGTCTATTCACGTGATGAATAGAGAAATAATGTTTTAATAGTGGGAGTAAGTGCACTATTTTATTTTCCACACTCCTAGAAATCAGTTTCAATGACAGAGATTTTAGGAATGAAATTTTACTTTCTTACTCTTTTCAAGCTTAGAAAACTTCTCCAAAATCTCAGAGGAGGTTAAAAGAATAAATTGGCTATGATATATTGCAATACTATGAGCCCAACTTCAAGAGAAGCCACAGTTCTCACTACTTTCGAACATCAGTCCCCAAAAGACCACAGTGATTATGTCTGCCTTTGGGAACTTTCTAATTGTGGAAACAAAAGTGCTTCCTTTAACTATTCCCACATTAACACTTAATGTTATCACAATGGAAAACACAGATTTGATAGCAGCTGAAACAATAGCACATCTATATTTGAAACAAGAAAACTAGCATTTGGAAAAAATATTCATCAGCTGTCACTGTCTTTCCACCTCTTTGGGACTATATTTTGGTGCATAAAGGATTTCTCAAGACAGTGATGTCAAGAGAAAGTTTTCTGCTAAAACTCCATGCGCTTCATTTCAGCCTGTAAATTTTCACATTGTTATTCTGTGAAGCACCAGGACTGAACCTCAGTTTAAAGAAATGCTTGAATTAAGCATCTCTTTGACAAAACAATGCAAACTCAAGCTCAAACATATACTTAGAAGGGAGTCCTATTGGATGTGGGTTGGACACACACTTAAAAGTTCTGTAGCACCGATACCCTTAATTTGATTTTAGGTTAAAGTATTTTAACTGCATTCAAAATAATCCCTCCTAAACCGAGTTAAGTGGGGACAACTATGCTGCTAGAGGAGTCTCACTGAGAGCAAGAAAGCTTCATTGCAGTGGTGGTTTGGGCTGATATTACTTTTTGTGCTTAAATTTTAAATTTCCCTTCTCTGTTGGGTGACAGTACTATGTTACTGTATTAAAATCAAAGCCTTTTGATATACAAAGTAATGACTGGTTTTCTTACACAAAGAAAGGACGGTCAATTTAGAAAAGGTTTTCGTGTTTTGTTTTTCACAGAAATAGGCAAACCAGAAAATTTTTGTCTCTGCAATGAACGAATAACCTTATGAAAGCAGAGTGGGTCACAACACTTGAGGAGAAAATATGGAGAAACAAATCCCTAAGGCAGAAGGAGAGGCAAAAGTCACAAAAACTTTTCTGAAATCCTCTGGACAGACTGTACAGACCATGTAAATACTAAATATGTAGCAAAGATGAGTAGACTACAATGTTAACAGGCAGCAGTGACAGAGGACTCTGTTGCTTTAGCTCTACCTTCATGGCAACACTTCCCTGTGTAAAGTCCTAAACTGGCCTCCGTAACGAACAGCTAAACTGGTTTTATGGACTAGCAGTTCTTTTCAGCCTTGGCAAGGTTCATACAAACATGCAGATGTTTTGTGTTGGTAACTTTAATTAGACATATTTTTTTTTTTAATCTGATAAACAATCTTTTAGTAAATTCTGATTAGACAGGGAAAAAACCCCACTCTGTTAGGGAATTCATTATGCTCGCTGGGAGTTGTGTTATGATTCCTCCCCTTATTTCAGACATAAAACAGAACAGCTGTATGTTGCATATCAGACAGAACATACACATGCATATAAATGCTTTCTATCTTCAGCTTTTGAATTTGCTGTCATGAATTGTAATGAATGAACCTTGAATATTTGGAGACTCAGTTTCAGAGAGGGACCCAATGATTTAAATATCTAGGATCCCTCCCATGGAGCCATCTTTCCACTCAGCATTAATGAAGCTTCTGCTGTTGTCCTTTATCTCATTTCAGATGCTATGTGACCAAGGGCCTTTGGAGAAAGTCCAGAGGAGACCATCAAGCACAAGGTCAGGGAAATATGATCAATGAAGAAACCCTGAAGTGAGAGTGCTCAGCCCATACAAATAAAAACTCCCAAGGGACACGATCACAGTCTTCCCCTTCTAAAAAACCTGGTGCAAAACAGCACAGAGATCTGTCCTCCCTGAACACAGATGGTAGAAAAATTAGTTACAGGCTTGAGATGCAGAAAGGTGAAATCAGGCTAGATGCTGGGAAAAGGCCAGGTTTTTGGGGATGGTTATGGGAAGATACTACAACCATAACATGGCGAGGTGTTAAGGGCAGGTTGGACAGAAATGGAAGAGTCATAGTTCGTCCTACTTTGGGGATACACTTGAGGTGTTTACAAACCCTTTGACTTTGTTCCCTGCTAACTGGTCTTTCCATTTCCCTTCCCAGTAATCTGTAATCCATTGCACTGCTTCCTACTTAAGACATCCAAATAAAAGTTTCTTGTCTTCCATAAAATGTGTTTATCAGCATGCTGATCCTTCTGTCTTCTTCCCTTTCCTTTTGCATCTCTCCATTGCAGCTATCCATGAAAATCTAATTGGCAAACCACAATAAACTGAAAAAATATAATATGAGGAGGTGAATGGGATTTTTGGTGGCCCGCCAGCGTCTCTCTGTATTTGTTTACAATTCTCTCATAATCAGCAAATTTAAGATTTACATTTTGTGCTTAAATCCAAACTGATGGTCCTAAAATTGATGCCAATGTATCAGCTGAAGCTAGATGCATCTGAGTTTAGTAACTGTAACTGCTTTATGTTATATTTTCCAAAGGAAACTAATATTTTGCTTTCTTTTTTGCCCCCAAGTTCCTCGGCTTTTACAGCAGTGAGGAGCTGGGAGCCAATTTCATGCTTATGTTATGGTAATCCCCAAACTGTTTCATGTAAACTAAATAAGCTGTCCTTACAGGAGGGACAGAACCAGGATCCTTTCCAGACAGCGTCCTAATGGGCAAGCTTCTTTCAGTTGTCTCTAACTGCTCCTCTTTGCCTGCTTTGTCACACTTTGCCTCTTACTTACTCTCTGGTTTGATGAATTTTATTCTGGGTGATGGACCTGCTTCAACAAGAAGAGAGGGAAATATTCTGAATAAGGTTTGCATGGTAGAGAAGGTACTTTTTCAGGGAGGAGGGCTTTGAATACGAGAGGCGAAGACAGACTTCAGATGGGGTGGGCTCTCCCATCACTGAGCTATTGCAGAGACAGGAGAGGAAACCACCTCTCCTCTGGCTCTTTTCCTCTGGAAAGAATGAATGCACATTACGTTTTTGGTTTTTTGAATTTAGCCCCAAGTCTGAGATACTGGTGATAGTAGCTCAGATTCATAGAAATTTTAGGAACTGTAGCTGGAACAGACCCCTTTTAGGAGAAAGCAAGTTTTGTGATTTCCCTTACCGGTGCTCAGGCATTGCTGTCTGAGGTGCTGGATGAAGGCCAAGCCAATGAATCTGTAACACGCTGTAATCCTGGACCATACCGAACAACATCTGGGGTTTGATTAAAAATATATTTAGTTACTTGCATACTTTCAAATTCTTCTATGCAGTGGATTTATCATAAACAGCTTAGTCCCATTTCCCAGGGCTTGTGCTTTGTGCTTCCACTCGTTGCATCCCATGGCTGCTACCAGCACCAGTACCCAATTACGATGCCATCAGCCACAGGTTTATCAGGTGTTGTCTGTCACCGCAGAGAGAGCTGTGGGCAGAACTGCCAAGCAGATGCTGCTTATTACCTCTTTTGCCGTATTTGCTCTATTTATAAGCAAAACTAAAGAAAAAAAATCAATAAGCTGCATAATGCTTCTGTAAATTATATCTCATTCAAAACAGCCAAGCAATATTTACTGCCAGTGTTTTGTGCCACACTGCACTTTGAGACAAACTGGTGCAAAGCTAAGGATGTTTTCCCAGGTGTTAAATCTACACTAATCACTGAGGGCATAGGAAAGAAATCTTGAATTTCTGTGATTCCTGACCCTTTACTCCAAATCCATTAATACACATGGATTTAGCATGATTGGCCCTGCTGGCAGACAACTAATGGACTGACTCTGTAGTTGGTGATAAGGGAAATGATTCCACTACAATTCAAGCACCTCATTACCTCCTGCCCCAAGCTCACATTATACATATTTTCTAAATTTTAAGATTGAAAAGATGCACGCAGCCTAAAGACAAAAGCTTTATGCAACGTCTGTGCACAAAAAATTGTAATGCACTCCTTGATTTTTTAATGTACACTGAAATTAGAGGACAGTTTTATTCTGTCACAATTCCTTGCTGCCGCAGTGACACAGGGGAAAACTCACTGTGTATTCTGTGGGAGGAGAAGGAGTCCAGTCTCAGAGGTCGGTTTGGTTAGTACATCACTGTAAATCAACTTAGTTGATTTAGCTAAGTGTGTTATTTGTGCCTTTTATCCATAAAGCAGGGGGAAAAAATATTTAAGGAAACTGAGTCCTGCTTCTAAAAGAGTAGAGAAGATGTAAGCTTCATGCAGTGGATTTGTTTCTATTTGATTTGCTGACTTGCAGAGAAACTTTGGATCAATCATCACATGTGTCTTCTGTGTCAGAGTTTCTTGTCTCTAAAATTACTGTAATAAAACTCCAGAATATCTTGGAAAGGGGTTCAGACAGAGATCAAAATAAAAGCAATGTGACACTACTTCCAGAAAATCAGCTGGGGTTGGATTACTGAACCCTCACAAGATATAAATGGGGATTTTTTCCTACTAATCACAGAGGTACCTAATTGCAAAAAAGCTGTGGTGAAAATAATGAGAAGTTTGGGAAGACCTGACATGACAGTGTGAGGGGAGACTGAAAAGATCAGTTAGATTAGAGGGAAAATGAATTAAAGCTTGATCTTATTCTCCCTGGAGTCAATGGCAAAAACTCTCATTGACTTTCTGAAACATAAAGATCCAGATGCAGAGGATGACCAGAAAGTACAAACATGTATACATGAATAAATGGTGTAGAGGCAGTCAATCCCTTAAGGTAAAGAAGTGTCCCATCAGTGAAGCTGCAATGCAGAAAACTTACAGCAAACAGAGAAATTCCTGTCCCTACACAAAACCTCTTACAGTTCAATGCTGCACAAAGACCAACAGATCAAAAAATGAAGAAAGTTTTTAAAGGTAAGAATATCCACAATAACATTAAATAAAAATGCTTAAAAGCTGAGAAAATCAGCATATTTTAGGACATGACTTAAACATAGAACTGTGTAGAAACAGCCTAGAATTTTGTAGAAACTGGTCTCGAGGTAAATTCTCTATTTTGAGACTTCATGCAGCTTTGACTGTCTTGCCACTATCAAGGCCTGAGACAATTTCATCTATCTCCTGTTCTCATGCTTCCTTAAAGTCAGCAGGCAGTACTCTTCTGTTCTTTTCAGATAGTTTATGCATAATGGATTTATTCTCCTTTATTGAGAGCAGGAGGTATAGCAGATACCACAGTTAGAAATGTAATAATGGGAATTGCTTACTATTTCGTTGTGTTCTGTGCATCATTGTTTGGCTCCTACATAAACCTTCCATTTTTAGACTAACTCTTGAAAGCTGTTGGTTTGTGTTGGCATCATGGGAACTTGGATCTTGCATGTGGAACTGCTCGAAGTGTGTGGGACTGCCACACAGCCAGGTATTTCCCTATAACCACTGTTACATCTTCTCTCTGTCATGGGGATAAAAACATCTGAATCAGATTCTTGAATTAGAGTACAGGAAAACAGATGTGTCCTCTAAAACATTATATTATTGTCTTTAGATTTTTCCCTTTTTAAATTGCTCAATAAAGTTCAAAAATATTTTTTTCTACAACATTTAACACAAAGAAATGTTTTTCACATGTAATTTGTACATCAAAGGGGACGAAAAAAACATTGGTTTTGATGACACATAAAAGGGTGGTGATAATACTTTGGAATGATATTTATAAAAACCTTACTGTGAAAGTTTTTGAATTGTTTGTGTGGGAGGAGAAAGGAAGAATAGTTAAACTATTAGTTAAAGTGAAACTACTCAAGCATCTGAATTATACATTATTTATCTTTACCACAGAATCGTGGAACTCATTGTGAGAGTGTGTTGTGAAGTCCAAAGGTATAATGGAAACCAGAGAGGAATTTGATAAATTTGCTGGGGACTGACTTCATATTGGCTATTAAAGGATGAGATATGTAGGACTCAGAGTAATCCAGGTGATTCTGGAGGCTGAATCCTGTGTGTATGTGGTGCAGGACACCCCTCCTTACTCTGCTAGACTCTTTCTGAAGGAGTCTGGCTGCTCTTGGAGAAGGAACGGCACATGGCTTGAGTCAGTACGGTCCTTCTTAACCTCTTGCTCTGTGCAGTTTGTAAGTCCATTGAGACCTGAACCTACACATGGAGATAGGTGCAAGGATGTCTGGGAGGAAGGAGCAACTGGTGAGAAATAATGACATGGTGGGTAATTTGGAGAAGGCAGAAAGCACTAATAGACTTGAAGAGTACATGATACCTCATGTGAAGGAACAGGCTTGAAATGATAGAAGGAGCTTTAAATAACTTGTTCACAGATCTTGGACAAGGTCTTTCCTTCCCCTCTTTCTTCTCACCAATAGCTCATAGAATTCAACAATCCTTAAAGGAGGGGGGAACTAATGCACAGGGGAAAAGGGGATGATATACAAACTTTTACAGATGAAATACATGTTTAAACAGCTGATGAGACACAAACACTCTTCTTTAGCTGTAAATAAAGGACAGTATGCTTAAAGTGAGTGCATCCAGTCCTAGAAAGTGTAAAACAAAAGCAAGGGCAACGTTTTTCAGAGAGCTGTGTATGGCAACCAGAACACTACACCTGTGTGCAATCAGAAGGTAGAGGTGGAAAATAACTTCACAGAAGTTGTCTCATTTTAACTAGTCCTATGGGAAGTGATGCTGATAGTCAGGAGTTTTTGACAACTATAAGCAAATCACTGCCTCTCAGTCTGTAGTTTAGGTAGAGGGTTAGCTTAGATCCTCCTAAATATGCTGAGGTAACCAACTGAGCATCCAAAAAGACATGTTTTGAAACTGAAGGCACTGCTTGAAAGTGATTCTAGTATCTGCAATGCTAAATAATTTGTTTTACCTAACCCTACTTATGAACAAAAAGAAAAGAGAGCAAAATCCATCTAGAAATAATGGGACACAGTAGGCACTGAGGGACTGATTTTGCAATCTTTGTGAAATCAATTTCTTCACTAAAGCCACGTGAATACGTTGAAGACTGCGAGTCTGGGTCTTCAGGAAGAATTAGAAAAGTAACAGGAGATCCAGATATAAAGGGTCCTCAGTGCAACTCTCAAGCTGGAAAAATGATGGAAAGATATTAATAATCTTCTACAAATGATCCCAGAGATATTTCTTAGTTCAAGATTTAAACCCAGAGCCAACATGAATATAACAGCTGGCCTGTACGAACGTGTTGAAATTCTGCTTAGTGCAGTTGCTAGCCACCACACCTGGCAAAGTGTAGGTTGCTTCATTCAGGAAAATCTATGAGCCTGAATCTGATCCACCTCTAGAGCGAGTTTCACAGTTCTCAGACTGTTTCTAAGGTTTATGCATGGGGAAGGATACCATCAAAACTGCAGGGAGAAAATAGGACTTACACAAGGTAGTCCATGTTATTTGTGAGAAAACAAGTAGTGAAACATGAACTCATCACTCATCAGAACTCATGTTGTTCTGATATGTCATTTCTCTTCTTTCAGTAAAAAAAATGTTTCACTGAATTACAGGCTCTGACATTGGTGCACCTTGCTGTTGTACTGGTTTTACAAGGGTGCAACCCATCTGAGTTAGCCTGGGATCAAAGCTGGCCTCCTGACCAGTCTTTGCTTTTCATTTACCTGTTAAAGCAAGCTGTTTACAAGGCAGACTTAAACATTGTAAGATTTTATAAATGAGCTTTAAGCTCAGGTCTCTTGTTAATTGGGATATCTGAAAAGTGTTGTTTCAGTTAAAGCAGCCATCTTCTGAAGGTATTTGGGGACCAAGTCTCATTCCAGGAAATATTAATTAATTCAGTGCCTAACTACTTGGAGGGTAGAGCCCACTGGCCATATGATGGAAGTACAACAACTCTTCTCATAAAAAACCCTGTGCCTTTAGCATAGTAGAAGGTGATGTAAATTCCTAAGGAACTTACTCCTTTTTTTTCCGTACATTTCTTTACAAATTCTTGGTACCATTCGAACTGCATTACTCTTTGGAAATGCTTTAGTTTAGAGGCGTGGTATTCCACAAGACCTGCTGGGCGCAGGCTGGACCTGCGGTGGGAAGAGGGAAATGCTTGTGTGCTCTGGGGTGGGTGGTGGCACACTTCTTGGGGAACATCTAGGGTAGGGGAAAACAAGTGATGCTGATGGCAGGATGCAGGCTGTGGGGCAAAGCCGAAGGTTTAGGCAAATGGAGACAACTTCTTGCCCTTGGTGCTAAACTTATCCACTGGATCTCCACCCTTACCCAACAGTAAACGGGACGGTGAAGGGTCTCCTTTCTTTGGGGAAGAACCAGCTCAAATCACCTTATATTTTATTCTGAGCATGTACAGGTGTAGTTGTGATGGAGTGGTTGCTGCACTGGAAGTTCACAGGAAAGTCTACCTGGTAATAATTTATTCATACATGCAGGTCTTGAGTTGTCAGCACCTGGATGGTGAAGATCAAAACAGCTTAATGCTGTAAACATAATTTTCAGTCAAGTTAATGGTGCATTTTGGGCTGTGTAAGATCCTTGCTTTATTTATTTGCTTATTTACCTAGTGACTGTTGATTAGCATTATTAAGTAAATTAACAGATTTAAACGAATAGAGAAAAAAGCTAAATGTTTTCTGTGAGATGGCAATTTAAACAAAAATTCAAAACTAGAGATAAGAAAAACAGTACTTTATTTAATTCTTTTTTTTAGGAAATTTTAATTCCTTTCGGCCTTTTAAATGAAAGCCAAAATAGAACTACTTAAAACAATATGAAGCAGAGTAAACACAATTTCTTTCAAAACCATACACTTTCAAAGACAATCTCTTTTAGCTCTATCTGTGAGGAATCCTCTACTTCACAGGTCTTTCCTGGTTTTGTCCAGAATTGTTGAATTTATTTCCCAGTGACCTGTAACTTCGTTAAGGATATGAAGGTAATTGGATAATGCATGGACCATACAATAAACTGAGAAATGTATTTCAGCTGCGTAAATATAGCTGACTCAGCACTTTGCTTCCCAGTTTAATAGCTTTTTCACTTGCAATAAAAAAAAGGAAGCCCTGGTTTCATATTATACCACAACAGTCTTCTTGCAATTGATTTGAAAACATGAACTGAAGAACCTGTCGCTGGCAGGGACGAGCACCACCAGCCCTCTCCCCACTGCCCAAGGATGCCAGGAATGCCAACCGAGCAATGAATGTGATTTACTGATCCAGACCTGCCCCCAAATTGCTGGCCAGATGAGACACATCTGGAAGGCTGCCCACTGGAAAGACAGGAATGGGCAATATTTAATGCCAGAGATTTTTTGGGAACAGGACCAAAAACATCTTCTGTGGGAGGAAATGAGAGAGGAAACTGCTTGTTTTTCAGAAAAAGAGGGAGAAAGAGAGAGAGAAGTGAGCTGTGAAGGTGAGGATATGGCTGGCAAGGAGGAGAAGGTTCGTGCACAATATGGGGGGAGGAAAAGAGCTGCTGGAGTAGGAAGTATCAACGAGCCAGCACAGATAAAGAGGAAGCAAAGCCTGTTTGGAAGGTAAAGAGTTCACGATGGAAAAGTGCAGCTTCGCCAAGAATAATAATTTACAGATAATTAAGGGAAAAGGCTAGCATAAATATGAGAAAAACTACAAAAACCTCAAAGCAGACCTAAAAAAACCCGATTAACCTTATGATTCAGCATATTACAATTGACAGCAAACAGGAAGAGGAAAGACAGACATTATATAATTAAGTCCCAGACAACCTACCTTTTAGTAAGTGTTATCAGTCAAATTTTTATGTTGACTCAGGCAGAAGAGGTTGCTTTCAACCCAGAATTGTATCACAAATTGTTCAGTGCTGGAAATTGCCACTTACCAGGAAAAGCTGTCAAATACTATGAGTTCCAGGGACCTGCACTCAAGGAATCAGCAAAGTACTTTAAAGCCCTCACATTTTTACATAAAGGTTCAAAAAGAGATGAAATTGTTTAGGTGTTAAGGGGTGACAAATCTTGCCCAGAAATATGTGTTCCAGGTCAATATTAAAATATTGTGAGGAAGCTTATAATATTGTACCTGATCTGTAGATAAAACTGGTAGAATTTCATTCTCTAGTGCCCCTTCTCAAGTACTGAAAATTGCAAAAAATTGCAAGTGTGAAAAAATAGGTTTTCATCAAAACAATTTGAAAAAGGTTGAGATGGAAGGGAGGAGTGTCAGGAAGTAAGCTAGAGAGCTTTGTGCGTCTCTCTACTCTCTACACTGTGTAATAGCTGCTCCACAGGAAAAAAAATCCTTTTACCACAGCAAGTGGCATAAAACATGGTGCTTGGACTCAGCGTTGCCCCTCTACTACTGCCCAGTGGCCAAGCCCCATCCTCTTGCATCTAGAAAGTCTCCCAGAAGAAATAAATGTTATCATGCGTGATTCCCTTAGGATGCTAACAGAACTAAACAGAATCATTTTCCTTTCCAGGAGGAGAATCTACTGTTGTTCACTAAAATACCAGGAGAATGAGCATCCTTACAGCATTTTAGCAGGAAATAATGACAGAGGCAATTTCTGTTAATATTTCAATGTACTGCATGGTAACAAAACTCTGCAAAGGTTTGTGGGGCTGAATATATACATACATAGACTTTTTTAACACAACTTCTGACATGGAAAATATACTATTAGCAAATGGATCTTTCTTCCTACACTTTCAGTTTTCACTGCTGGTTAAAAGAAGGTTTAATTCGTTTATCTCTGGAGGATGAGGATAAAACCATTTTCTGACACACACAACATTTTTTGTGACATCTTAAAAAAACGTATGGAAGAATACGTGAGAGAGTGGGCATGTCAGTGTCTTACCTAGTATGCCCCAAACCTAAATGTAATTGAAAATTTCCTATTAAAATAATGTGATAAAACTACTTATTTTTTGCATGTTGCAGAGGGAAGGTTTGGTTTCATTAATACTTATCTACTACTGGTGTATACATGCCTGAGTTACTTCACGACCCTCTTGCCTGTTCACTAGGATGATAGCTAGAGGCAATCAAACGGGGGCCAGCAGTACAATGCCCCTTTGAACAATGTTTCACAGAAAAGACATCTGTTGTGCGTACAATCCATCTTTCAAGGACTAAAAGAGGTGTTACCAACATTTCACTTCCTCATACAAATCTCTAGGTTCCTTAAATTCCACATATATGCCATCATAAATAGTATAGTTTTCTTTGTGAAGACACACAGCTTGATTTGGGTATTAAAGGCATCTTGAAATTCATACATCCGGACTGGATAAGACATTTCTTCATCTGTAGGGCCTATGTAAATATTGTTCTAGGGGAGATTCAGCTGAACCAGCAATTGGGAAAACTGAGTCTGCTGAAGGCAAATGTATTTCTCATTTCTTGGCTACAATATTAATAAGCGAGGTGTGAAATTCCCCTTTCATGACATGGTATTTGCAAGTAACTCAAAGCAAAATATTTGTGCTACATTCTGTTCACCTTACTCACTCCATTAGTCCTACCACCTTCAAGGAGGCTAGTGCTGTGCATATGGCAAGTGGGATTTGGCTCTTTATTGCACTGTAGCTTGCTGCAGTTTGGTTTTGCACAATGACAGACCAGGGAGAGAGATGCATGCACTAAATTTAAATTGCATTAACTTCCCCTACTCCTAACTGCTGCTAACGTTCAGGTTTGGGTTTCAATTTGGCACAATTTTGTATGGCAGTTTTGGCTCTGGAGGTATGACTGGTTTTCTGTTCCCGAAATGTAGAGGCAACAGACAAGTCCCACTTTTCAACCACCTTTGGGTTTACATTGTTATGTACCTGAAGACAAAACAGGACTGCCTCATTTCTGCAGGGCCAGTGGTAAAATGCTGTTATGGCAATATTTAGGGGTCTGCACGCTGAGCAAGATAGTGATGCTACAAGAGAAATCAGAGAAGCATCTAGGTTTAAATGAGCAAGAGGGAAAAGGGCATCCCTATACACAGCCTGATACTGACAGAGAAATGTGTGTTTACAAATACAATGCAGACCAGTGGCCATTCAGTTAGTCCTGCTGCTAAAAAGCACTCGATACCAGCCATTGGTAAACACAATCCTGCATAGGGAAAGGCCAGCATTATGGTGAAGGCTGAATGCATTAAGCCCTGTGTCTTGTGAGGAGGGAGTACTTCCTTCTGAAAGGCTACAGCCTTCTTATTAAATAATAATCTAAAAAAGTTTTTAACCCCTGTAGGTTTCTGCAGCATCTCGACATAAGTTGCCAAAGATTTCTTTTATTAAGGCGCTTTCCCATACTAATCTACTTATTCAATATCTTACAGTTCTGCATATGTATGTGAGGGTTTGTAATTTCAGCTTTAAATACGTATAAAATTTATTCTGACTTTCCTATCGCAGCGCTCCTCTCTTCAATTTTCAGTGGAGCGACTGCGGCGGGTGACTACTGCTGGGGCACGCTGTGATAAGAGCAGCCGCTGCTGAGCCTTTCAGTGGCAAGTGCCTCTAAGCTGGAGCTGTGTGGAGCAGCAGCTCGGACGGGCCAAGGCGGCTGACTCAGGCAGCACAACTTGAAACATCATTATAATAATGAATTCAGATCTTGAGCAGGCTGACAGTGCTGGATTTACAAATCCCTTCTAAAACACAGAGGATTGATGCTGTACTTTAATTAGCAGCCTGGCTGATCCCGGACTTCCAAAAGGGTTACGTCGCAGCGAGCATGGATGTTACTAAAGTAAACAGCACCTTCGCGAGAGCCGCTCTTCAGCCTGGCGAACCTCCTTCAGGTTTCCAGGTTGGCCGTTTATCGAGCCCGCAGCATTTGGTGGCTGCTGGTAATGGATTTTTTGTTTGTTTTATGAAGAGTTTCATTCAAATGCTTTGAAGAACCTTGGCAGCACTTAAGTGAGTGCAGCTCACGGTGGAAAATGAAAGTCAGAGCAGCAAACGGTCAGGGTGCGCCAACAGCCTGTGAGTTCAGAGGATTCCAAACTCCAAGGCGATACTTTAGTTAGTTCACTGTAATAAGAAATAATTCTGCAGATCTAATCTGAATGCAACATACTGAAATGCTAATGTGCCTTTGGGTCTGAAGAACTCACAAAAGAGTGATGCCGGCATTGTGTCGGCAGTGACATTACCTACATTATGATTTTCACAAACACATCCAGGGGAAAAAAAAAGGATGAACTGATTCTTCTTTTTAAACAGGAACAGGCTGTACTTACTTATTACAAGTCTATAGGCATATGAATAATCTTCCTCCTCTGATTCCTTATGCACTTTAGTAATCCCCATCTCCTCTGCTCCTTGAGCTGGCTGAGCTTGTGCAGTGTGAGCAGAATACATACCCTACCTCCTGCCCCCGTTCCCCAAATTTGCATGTCGAAACTAGCCTCCTAAATTCATATTTAGGCATCCATTTTCCAAAGCCTTAGAGCCTCTGAAAAATACTTCTGTAAGTTTGACACCAGATTGTGTGTTTGACACTCCTCAACACAGAGATAATAATTAAAAGTGCACCATAATTGAGGTAAAAATACAAACTTGCCTGGCATTAGTTGTCACCACTGACTTCTCTATTTACTGTTTCATGGTGAGGAAAAATGAAAGAAAGATGACAAAAAATTTCTAAGAGTATCTATAACGTGTGTATTAATTAACAATTCACGTTGAAAGTTGACTGTCTCATCTTAAACACTTCCTGCTATGACCGTTGGCAGGAACATGTGCAATAACAGGGCACAAGGAAAGACGGTTTTGGAAACCCTCACGTCCTAAGTGATGCTCATATCACTAGGACAACTATGAACTCAGAAGACAGTGCCTATGGTAGCCCATCCCCTGATGCATGTGGCGTTTGCTCCTTGCAAACGCTGCTCTGCCAGGGGTGTCCCCTTAAAAGTCAGCAGAAGCACTAGTAAAGAATAGGGACTTCTTGCCTGAAAGCTGCCGCCTTTATTAATACATACACACAGCCCTTCACAGGGTGGTGTGCTCCCCTCCGACGGAGTTTCTGTTGTGTAAGCTCTTTCAGCAGTTTTTAAACAGGGAGGGAAATATAGTCCGCTTGTCAAACACCAACAGGACACGTATAAAATACACTCAGAATTCTTTACAGATTCACTGTATTTTATAAAGGATTTTAGTTTCACACACTCCGTGAGGTCAAAAAGCAACATCAAAAGAGAAAACTCCTGGGATCATGTCTTCTGCACTGAGCATTACCACACGCAGGCAAATAGTGGGTGACTCATACCTGCTGTTTCTTGACTCTGTGTTAAACTTGGAACATAAATTATGTCAATCTGCTCATGTAAATTTTCCACAAATCACGGCTGGCTTGAGTTATATGGCACACTTTATTTCCTCCAACTGCAGGTATATTTGAATTCAAGTAGGCTGTCAAGTAAATATTTAAAGGTGAAATGTATAAATGAAGACAAAGCACAGACACTAAATGCTGATGTTATGGTCCTTTTTCAGGGCATAAGAGCCGGAAGATTATAATGCAAATATAAAAGGATATCTTGATTAAAAAGAACACGTGCTACCATAGAGTATCTTGAGCAGGAATAAAAATGTCTTATTTGAAAAAGTCATAGTTTTAAAATTGAAAACAAAATGCTTTTTAATTAGAGATTGTCTTCTTTTCTTCCAGGCCACAATTATATCATTATTGTTCAGGATATTAAGAATGCCAGAAGATGCAGAAGAATTAAGAATCAATTAATTATTAATAAACTGTAATAATATTTGAAGATTGTGGAATATTGAATATATAGAATAAGAACTGGCTAGAGATAAAATTGTTAAGAGATAAAACTTTTTTTTTTTGTCACTGTTTCTTTTTTGCTTTTTGATCACGGGCTAAGTTGCAGCCATCTGTCTGTTTCTGCATCTATCTAAATATGTGCCTGAATGTATTTTGTGGGGTTATGTCTAATTTACCAGGCCAGCAGAAAGCCACATCCACTCTAGATGCATTCACTTCTTAAAGCTTCGGATAAAGGGGTCAAGGTCATAGCTGAGCCAGCTTGTAGAATAGGAATTGAATCACAGTAACTTTCCTAGGTTGAGAAATGTAGGCAGGAGTTTTGCTCTGTGTTTCATTTCTTTTTAAGTGCATTCAGTTCCATCTCTCATGCTTGAGAATATTTTTAAACTATACCTTTGTTTTAGATCTTCCTGAGCACAACTTTGTGTTAGTCCTGAGAAAACAAGAATAGGTCGAGTTTAAAAGTGCCACTGCAGGTTTTGAGTGCCTTGTTCTGTATTTCAGGTGATCCAGGGGAAAATTCTCTCAACAGATTCTTGGAGAAGTGACGGTCAGTCCAATCACAGATAAAACTCTAGTGCTTGCAAAGGAAGCATGCCTCTTACTGAGTAATGCTCAAAAGTCTAGCATAAACAAGGATTTTGGAAAATTCAGGTTCCACTTAGCTTGCAGAGGTAAGTTTTGCCTGGTATCCAAATGGTTCTTTTTGCATACTGCATGGTATAAAATAAGGATCATTTCTCAGTTTGGAAACCATGTCATTTATTATTAAAGGCTTCCACGACTAAAGATGAAGTACTGCAGCTATCACGTTACAAGCTTTGTCTGTAATTTAGTCAAATATATCACCTTAAATTAGAACAATAATTATGGAGATTAAAATTTCACCTTTTTTGAAGCCTACTGCTTGGAAGCTGTGCGAAGTGCAGGGCTTAGGTATGCAAACCTGTTTTCCTTAGAGAAAATGCTAGCAATAGCAAGCAGGAACCACAACTGACATGAAGTCCTGGGTTGTTAGTGACGGAGAAATTGCACAAGGGACAATTTAATTAGTAACACATTCTTCCTCTGTAGTCCCAGGCAGACCACTGAGAATCAGTAAAGCTGTTTTTGACTTCATAGGAGGACAGTATAAAGGACTGGGCTAATCACTTGTTTATCAGAAGGTCGTGGGGCATATATATAAAACACACAATTAGGTGAATTTACAGGGCACGAACTATGCGTTGTGCTATGCTATGGGAAACTCGTGCAACACAGTTGTTTCAGAATCCACAGTTTAGTGGTAGCCAGGCCCCCCAAATCTGCCCTGTTTGACCTTGGCAGATTTGCCAGGAAAAGAGCATTTCAGTGCCAAACCCCACAAAGCACAAGAAGCTCCAAGAAGAGGCATCCTACAGTGTGCGTGATTATTTTGGTGTACAATTTCAGGTCATTTGGCAGTGAAATTTGGGCATAAACAGACCAGTGGTTTCTAAAACTTCAGTCCAGGACTGGTAGAAGTACATCTTAAAACTGAAGTAAGAGTGTAATCAGCTTATCTACAAAGCTTTTTCTTCACTGACTACTACATAACAACTTCTCTTGAAACAAATCATAGCAACTGAATGTAAGATGCTATTTTTATTTTGCAAAATGAAACATAATTATTTAGAACATTTTCTAAAAGAGCACTTTGTAACTTAAGAAAAATATAATGCAGTAACAACATAATATCTTAAGATATTCTCTCATTCCGAGTAGTACTGCCTCTGTGTATATTCAGAATAACATTAGGCAGAAATATAAATGACTCACAATTGTGTTTCTGGGAGGTAAAAAGACTCAGGGACCTATGAAAGACCAGAAAGTACTCCAAAAATCATTCCGTAGATCCTGTGAGGCTTTTGGGTATGGGAAGTTAGTTTGAGACTCCATTACCTTGCTTTATAACTGTTTTATAGCCCACATGCCAAAACAGCACTAGTTTAATGTTGATACACATGTTCATGTATTTCTTTGGAAATGATTACTACTTTTATTTGCTAAATTGAGGAGAATTCCAAATCATGTAGCATTTGTTTCATATGTTCAACCTCTGCCTGAGTTCACTGCTTATATTTACAGTCTGTGTTTCACAGTGTATGCTGTTACTTCAACATTTTATTTAACAAAATAGAAATAGAGGAACAAATAAAGGCACCAAATGTGAAGGATAGCCAGAAGGCTTTGACAGAAATAACAGCAGGGCTACTTCGTCTTTACAGCATTTGATTCGGTGACATTGCAACTGACAAGGTTTCTGCTTTGAGCATTTAATTCTGTAATTTAAAGTACAATTCAATATAACATAAAAAGGAGGAATGTCCAATTCAGTCACACATGGGAATCCAAAACTTTAAAGTGATATAAACACTAGTGTACTTGATCGTATTTTTAATTTGAGTGTTTTATATGCAAACCTGCTACCTCCATGTAAAAAACAGCAGTAGTCAGGCACTAATATATCTTGCAGATGTCTGAAGCTTAACTAATACTTCATAATAAAAGTGTTTATGGACAGAACATGATAACTAGAATTTTAAA
Organism: Nyctibius grandis; assembly: GCF_013368605.1. Classification (NCBI taxonomy): domain Eukaryota; kingdom Metazoa; phylum Chordata; class Aves; order Nyctibiiformes; family Nyctibiidae; genus Nyctibius; species Nyctibius grandis. The sequence goes on from NC_090695.1 coordinate 79,328,057, forward strand.
TTCATGGTAACTTCATAAATTGTACTGAGTTTCAGGAACAGATCAAAGCATAAGGGTAAAATTCCGAAGTAATTCACAAATAATAGAAAAACCTGTTTGGTCAAGGAATCTTTGTCCAGCGCATTATGATATTCAGTTTCATACGTTAGATTATAACCTTATAGGAGGAAATATTAAATTAGATAAAACAGACTAGTATGAATGTAAGAGGTCAAAATTTCTGAGTCACTCTTTCAGTAAAGAGAGAACTGTGACCTTCTCATTGTTATCTGTGTTTCTCTTCAGGGATACAACATTTTGTCACATTAGCTTCTGATTAGTTACACATATGGTGAAAAATTATTATTCTCAAACAACACCATTGTCCCCACCTCCTTGTAGAAGACAATATTATTATTATTACATGTGGTTTCACTTGCCAACTCTGATAATGTAGAACTTGATGCTATAAAAACAAAATGCCTGGACAGTCTTGAAAGGTTTGCCTGCAGCATGTTATGAATAAGGAGACAGAGATGATTGACTGGAAATAACAAGGCAACAACTTAACTCCACAATAATAGCAATGGCAATCATGAAGGAAGAGAGCAGGGCAATAATTCTAGCCTGTTGTGCCCTGTGGTGTCTCTGGTGGGAACTAATTGCCCTGTCTTACCAGGTCTCTTATGATATTATTTTCAAAATCAGAATAGTTGGATTTACTCCTAGTTGAAGCTGGTACAGGATAAAAGTAAAAGCCAGACTGCATAGGGGCTATTTAGGGAAGAGCCAACACACCTACCAGAAGTATCAGTTTCACTTCTGGTGGGGATGTCCTGGCTGTCTAACTCTGTAGTCTCTAAGTAACAGAATATCTTGACATTGCAGGTGCCTGAGCTACAGCAAGTAAATGCGTTTGTCAGAGGTGAATTGGTTATATTCACTGGGTACACCTACCCTGTGTCTACTGCTCCGTGGGATTTTATTTGTTAATAAGTGCCATCACCTTTCTGATACTGGAAGTAGGTATGGTCATGTTCAGTTGATCCTAAAAATGATATTCATAATTACATGGCAATTCAGAAAAAAATCTTGTTTTGAACTATGAAAATGGTTGCGACTCTTCAACTTAGGAGAAACGTAAGAGGAGACACTGTGCAAACCTACAACACAATAAATGCTCTGGAGCACTCAGATCCATGAATTTCCACTCTTTCTGGTTCATCAGGAGAGTGTAAGGGGGTGTTTAATAAAACCAAAAGGTGGAAAATTAAAGAATGATAAATTAAAAAAAAATCTTTTACACAAGATATGTAAAAACTCTGAAACTCCTTATCACAGAAGCTCTTGGAGGACAAGAAAGTAATAGGATTTAAAACGGATTAGACATTGATATGCATATCTGGGACAGTCAGGGGTATAATTAAAGATACCAAACATTTTGGAAGGGCTATTAAGTGTTGTGTTCAAGCCTTACACCAGCCTCTAGTAGTGAAGGTATTTCTACATTGACTCTCACAGGCAGATATGGGCTGGCTCCATCAGTACTCTGATGCCTCTGGACATGAAAAAGCTTCACCTGTTGCAGCCCAGTTAGAGCAGCACGAAGCCAAGCAAGGGAGATTGAGCAGAGCTGTCAGCTTGCAAAAAATGGTAAAACCTGGAGATCTGACAGCTCTGACCATCTGAGAGTGGTACTGAGACCCTGGGTCTGAACTGCTGTAGTAACAGTGATGTTCCTGAGTGTTACCATTCCCCTTTCCACCTGTACTATTTCACAGACGTCATTCCCGTGACATTTGGTTGCAGCACCTGTGCAAGGCGAGTGCAAAAGCAGAGCTACCCCATGCTTTAAGAAAACATGCAACATACAAGGTCTGGAACTCCTGCCATATAATACTTATTTTTCTATCTGGGCTTTAGCAAATTTATTAATGCCTTTTTTGTATGTTGCTGCAATAGTAAAACAGCTGCTACAGTAAAAACTACATGTTTAAAAGTTGGCTTAAATTTCTCAAAATCAAATTAATATTTAGTTACTTCTATAATTTATTCTCAGAGGGCTTTTCCAGGGCTATTGTATATTCAAGAAGAGCTTTTTCTCTCTCCAAATTGCTATAGCTGCTTGCTTGACAGAAAAGAGGAAATATATTCACATAGCCATGAAAATAAGTGATCTAGAGCTTGTTTTCTAGGTTTGATAATATGACTTTTGATACCTTTTCCAGCTGACGATTTTAACAGAGCAGAGAAGATGAATGTTGTTTTGTTTCCTTGTAGATGGTGAGGAGTGATTACTTTTTTCTTTGCACCATATGCATCTCATCACTGGGTCTCAACACTGGCAATGGCTGAGCTGGGACAAGGAAGAACCATGTTTTCTCCTGCAATGCTGTCACAGGTGCAATAACCCACGGTAGAAGGAAGGAACTTATGGTAATATTTGTGCTGTACTTGTTGGCTGAAGGTATTGGACAAGACTTACAAAACTGGTGGTTCAGAAGCAGACTCTGGAGTCTAAGCAAGAGGACTGACTTTCAGAAGCTACGAGTGTTTCACCATGCCCTTTGCCAAGCTCAGTTCTCTATGACACCTAGAATGTAGTTTTTTATTATATTTTCAGAAGCAATTGCAAAACTTGGGACCTTTCTTCCCTGATCATTTTTGTGAATATGCTTTAGGCTCCTACATTGTCTTGGTGCCTTTGCAGGATGACAGGACAATCCAACCATGTGCTGCACGTTGTCATTAGTGTGGCCAACTCCCCATTCACGTTAAATTTGACATACTCAAGCAAATGGATATTAACTCGATCTTAGGTCTACTGCACTGTGTTAACAGCACATGGGATTGTGCTGTTACTTGATCACATTGTCACTTTCATAATAGTTCTGTATTGCAGAATTATATAATTTCATTCCATCATTGGAGATATAATACATACTTGATGAAAAAAGTGCTGTTTAAGAATTATGCAATAACTATGCATTGAGATAGTTGAGGGTATTAATACGGATGTCTTAATACACAAAGGATATCATAAAACATAAGGGCTTCTTCAGTGAGAACTGTTTTTGGAGATAATAAACCAGAAGCTGCACTAGTGAATTAATGTGATATATTGAATTTTTGCCAGTTTACACTGCATTCAGATCAAGCATCCAGCTTTAACCTGGCGATGTTAGGATAGCCCAATGATTACAATATTAAAGTATTCCTTGGATTCAGTTCCTGGAACTGCTGCAACCTCTGTGATTAACCTGGGGCAGACCTCTTACCTCTTCTGTGTTTCCTTTCTCCACTTAGAAGGTAGGACTAGTAATATCTTCTTACTTCATAACAATACTGTATAAATGACTATATGAGCATGCATGTATAAATGACTCTGTATCATTTGAATACTGCAGTAACTGGGAGCAAACCAACTGCTGGAGACATACTCACTCAAATCTGCAGTAGCTCTTTGGCTGTGATGGGAAATCAGTCAGCAAGGTCTGAAAAACTCAACACAGAAACATCCCAGAAGAAAAAGCTTTAGCACTGTTTCACAGACAAAGGTAGCAGAAGAAGAGAAGGGACTTCCTCTCTGCAACCAAGCTAATATTTAAATACAATTCAAGAGAAGGCCAGAACTGCATTAGTACAAACCTGTGTAATGTTGAACTCCTGATGGCTCTTCCATGCCTAAGTAGATGATCTCAGCCATCAGACCTACTGAAGATGAGACCATTCATGAACATTAACTGTTCCCTTTTTTTCCCAAAGCATGTGCAGATTTGGCATGGCTGTTCAGGCACTACCTCAGGTGTCGATGTGATTAAACACCTTACTTGTAGTCAAGGATTACTGGAGGAGCATGTTCACAATGAAGGTCTTCAGTGCTCTCTCAGTGCCAGACCAGACATATCCATACACAGGGGAACTAATTAGGACAGATTAGAACCACTTGATGCTTTAATCCATCAGCCTTTGTTGAATTTAACACAGTATAGGAAATGATGGTCTAATTTCAAATTTTATATGGGCCTCTGCAGCTTGGCAAAGACCAAGAGGAGTCTAGAAGACAGTGGGAGAGATTCGTACCACATACATAAATATCCCACCTGGAAATACTTAACTTCGGCAGCCTTCACTGTGCATCCACCACAGAACAAAATTTTATGACTAAACCCGTTATTCCCATCTATCTACTTATTTCATATGAGTATATAACTACCACGGTTGCACTGGGGGCCTCCCACAGCAACTGGGCAAATTTTGTACATTGTCAGTAGCACACTGTTTTTGTCTGTCTGTATTTTTACCAGATGACATGTGGGCGAACTGCACACCCATGCAGGTTAGCTACTTAAGGAGTAGTAAATACCAGCTGAAACAGCCGTGGCCAAGGGAGGCATGACTGACAATAGCCCCTGATCCAGGCAATGAGCCTTTCGTGCCAGTTACCTCTTGCGAAGGTCTAACCTTCACTTCCTCCACACGTACAGCCTCCACCAAAATTAAGAGGAGTTATATACATACAGTGACAGGCAACCTTTTGCTGAATTGGGAAGGGAATCCAGTTTGCAAGTGGAAGAGGAAGAGTGACAGAAAAAACAGAAAATCCTCAGCTTGCTTAAGAAATCACTTTTCTCCCTTCCAGAGTACTCATTGCTTTCTCACAGATTGGTGTTTTTCTTCCTACTGATGCTGAATGCTGATAAGTCCATTCTTGGTGCAGCCTCCGGAACTCGCTCAGCTGCTGAACAAACCCATGGACTTTTCCTTACACTAGATTACAGCAAACTGCCTGATTTATACACACTTCTGGCCAAATAACACCTCAGTAACGCCAATATAAATCCCAAATAATGCCACTTATGTCGGCAAATATGGCACAGGATTTGCAGGGGGATAGCAGAGTGGCAGCACTGCAATAAACTGAGTTAGCTACTTTAACACCATATTTGAAAATAAACTTGCTTTCTGTTGATACCTGTGTTTCTGTTGCCTTCTACAGCACCAGTCATAAGTAACAGAAAGGTTCCTGTATCTG